>NC_136768.1:5854002-6454002 GCF_947034865.1 Barbatula barbatula | reverse complement strand
ACCCATGCAGCGGCCAAGTAGAACCTGTTCTCATTTCCAAAGACAAACAGCAACATAGTACTACAAGGAGTTTTCAGTCAGTCTTCTGTTTAGTGTCATTTCACCATCATGTTATTAAAATGCTTATTTGTCCACTCTACGTCCCAGAACAAGGGTTCCCAAAATGTATTTAAAGAACCACTAAAATATGATAAAATGGAAATGATTAGGGGAAGAAATACATATTCACTCTATTATAGCAGAGTACTTTTTTTTGCTTGTCAATGTGACTTGGTACGTCTCACACTTTGTGAGAATAAGACTCAGACTCTGTTGAAAATAACAAAACCAAATTTTCCAATATACAGCCACGGAAAATAAATAAGAACTTCTAGATGTGTTGTGGCCATTCCAGTCCAGTGTCTGCTGAATTTCAACAAAATCAAACTTCAGTAATGAGAAAGACTGACAGCCTTACAAGACACATGAAAACTGTTATAATAATCGAAGTTATTACATAAACAATATCTATATACATGTACAAATATTACTGTTGTATTGCTTTACAGTATTTTTTTGCAGTATTTGAGGTCTGATAAAATACAGAACATCTTTTCTGTTATTTTCACCTGTTTCTCCAGTTTTTATTTTCTGTAAATAAATGCAAATGTAACCTTTTATGTGGGAGAAATATTGCAAGTGCTTCACAGTATGACATAGAAATAGAACATTTAGAAAAACTGAAAATAATTTTGAAAATATTTGATTTTTTTTTCCACGGCTCTAAATATATATATATTAGGGCTGTCAACGTTAAAGTGTTAACGCATGAGATTTATTTCTTCAAATTAAGGCAACATTTTTCTGTCATCATTGTCTAGCGTTAGATTATATAATCACGCTTTTATTCTTATAGGTCTTTAAACTATTTAGGCGCGAATGAAATGTTTGTCACATCCAGTCTAGATTGACAGTTTATGGCTGTGGAACACAGCTCAACGCGACAGACTAATGTTGATCAAAGAATAAAAGAAAAAAAATCAATCAATCAATGTGATTTTGTAGCTTTAATGAGGATTCTTCTGTATTTCACGTATTGAGCAGGAAAGACTCTAAAGTGTATGAGACCTTCATTAATTTTCTTTATATTATAATGGGTCTGATTAGTTAAATTATATATTTAATAAAGACATCAGTTGCAAAGCCAACAATATCAGAATGTAGCCTTTCATTCATAAAATGATGCTTTTTAAGAAACATGTTGTTTCTACATTAATTTGGAGATAAAACTAGCATTCAATTATAAATTATCAGATTTGCATCTTTATATTGTTTTAAACATAATCTACATAATATCCTTCAGATCAGTGTAGTCATCCAAGCCGAGTGAATGAGGTAGTGAGCTGTCGGACCGATTTAGTACTTCAAACCAATGACTATGTTCTATTCAGTCTGATTCACCAGTTAGTTCACTAAAAAGAACGGCACCAAATGATCTGTTCTGGAATCTGCAGTATACTTGGAAGATTATTATTACCTAATAATGTTCCAAACAAGTTTGATCAAGCCGCTTTTACCTTTTGTCACATTAATGGGTGGCATGTTTCCTTTCAGACCGAGAGTTGCTGACATCTACATATACATACAAAAGACACAAAAAGCCTAATCTTGGTTTTCTGGCTGCTCTAAGCAGGTTTCTAAAGGGGTTACAAAGGGCAGGGTCAATCAGCTCTCAACACACCACGGCTCAGGCACGCATATCACCTGAAACATCCTGCAGTGCTCTGATTAAGCATCTGTACATCAGCTGATTACACGCCTCGCACCGTCGCAATACTTCAAATAAACAAGAGCGACTAAACTTGCCATATCCATCCTATTATTACACTCTCAGATAGTCCAATATAGGTCAGGAAGATATAAATGCACATCAAAGATAATCTGATTATCAAATTTAACAGGGCCAATTCCATCAATTCATCTTCGGCTTTTAGATTTGATCAAAGAGGTGATCGTTGTGTGTTTTGGAACGTTGTAAAAAGCGTCTCATTTATTCTCAAAGGAGGGGGACACGCATGCACGCCGCAGCCCCACATCATCAGACAAAGAGAGGAACTAGGAGTGCATCTGTTTTTCAGCCCGAGTTTGGCCATGCGTGCAGGAAACCGCCGTGTTATTGTGGGATTACAGAGGGCCTCAAATCTCCCACTGTCAGGGGACAGACGCATCCACGAACCGGCTATTTGCTTTCCCTGTCTGTTACAATGATTGTAACGGAAACAACACTTTACAATATTACTGTATAAGATTCTGCTAAAGAGATTCATTCAAATGTATGTATTCAAGGAAATTATTTCTCTTTAAACTATAAATAACACACAATTGTTTTACAAGGCATGTTAATATATATTCATATAAACAAATACAAAATAAGGATGTGGATGAAATGGTGATGGGCACGAGCAGTGAGGTTATGAGACTCCAGCAAACGGGGCAGGCCAGATGTCATCTCACACCGGATAAAGCTTGGTGCTACACACCAGGCCCTCTGCCTCAGCACCACGGGAATCCAACGCACTCCATTAAACACACAGGACGTTTGCACTGTCCCTCGTTCCACTTCAGGCACCTGAAAACCCCTGAACAACTTCAAACCTTCCTACATCTTACCTCGATTAACAATAAATGCTGGCATACTAAGAATCCCTACCTTGAGCTGTACCCTGTGAGCTTCAAGCCACTCCCCCTTCTTGCAAAGACACATACATGGAGTGTTGTGACAAACCTTGAGGCTGACAACAGCTGATATTATGACAGCTACTCCTTGCCAAAGAAAGACTGCGTTCTCGTGGTAAGGTGCGAATCAGCCTGAGATGGTCGCTTGTGAAATTTTCGTTTTTGGGTAAACTTTTCGTTCATAATCCTCTACTGTTTCTCACCAGTCAATATTAACCAAGGAATGCTCGGTTGATGGTTAAAATGAGGGCATATTTAAAAAAATATGCAAGAGCTAACAGCAATCCCAGTGGCCATTACAGCATTTATAAAAAGGTCTTAAATGTATTCTCATTTTTCAAATAAATCCTCAGAGAGATCAACAAGACCAGCACTTATTAAAGGGACAGTTAACCCAAAAATAACCATGAGTTACTCGATCTCTAGTGGTTCCAAATCTGCATAAATGTCTTTGTTTGATGAACACAGAGAAATATATTTGGACGAATGGTACTATGGTAGTCAATGGTGGCCAAGAACTATTTGGTGATAAGCATTCTTTCAAATATCTTTCTCTGTGTTCAACATTTCAACAAAGCAATACAGATTTAGAACAATTCGAGTTTTGTAATGTGAGTGAAGGCCACTTTCTAAAATGGGAATGGCTCAGTCACATCACTGTAAATATGAAAACATAACAATAAAGCTGTCAGTTTCAGCCACGAGAACTTTAACTGATTCGACAAAAATTGTGAAACGCATTGCAAACAAGATAAGTCAAACCTTTGGGTGCTCGGTGAAATGGTACACCTGACCGATTGCTAAAGATTTCATGAGGATAAATCATTACACTCGCAATGTAAATTGACCTTGTTAACCATTGGTGCACATTAAAACCAATGAAATCAGTATGAAATGAGCCCTTCTGTTACATTTGGTTAGATAAACAGATTACGGGTTGGCAATGCGTAGAAAAAAAACACAAGATAAGATCCAGCAGAGCTCAAGTCTATGCTGATTAAATCAGGAGTTTCGGATATATTAATTCACAGACCCACATCCCACAAATAACAGACGATAAACCAAATGAGAAGTGCAACAGATGTTACGCAACATATTGACATTATGCTATTCCATGCTGCTGCATGTGAACAGCAAGCTCTGACCTGTTTGAACATGTTTCAGAAGTATCTGGTGATGTCAAAGACGGGTCATCATCTCTCTCTCTCAAGCTTAGGAAGTGCTTAAGGGAGCTCGGCACGGCGAGGTCATTCTGACATTTATTTTGCGAATTCCCAGTTGAGCATGCTCCAGATTTGCAGCTCTCTGGTGTGCCTGAAGCAAATTACGGCGCATGGATGATCGCAGTGTCCGATCATCGGAACGACACTGTCTAACTGGTCCTCCTGCCAATCCTGTCCTTTATAAGGAGGTATGAATTTCAGGTTTTGGTTACACATAGAGGTCAAAGGGAGAATGCAGCAGTGACTAACCAAACCGATGCGCTTTAAACACAATGATGCTTAAATCACATGCAGCAGGACTACCACGCAGTTGCAAACAACTGCCCTAAGCCACAAGAGGAACTTTGGAAACCTGTTCCCAGTTGTCATACGCCTGTCGGTCTACACATAATGGGATAGGGTATTTAAGTTGAGATTTCTCATGGCTGTTACTGCGCATTTTAGGGGAGGATGGGCTTCTTTGCATGTGTTTTGCAAAAGCTCCAAGCAATGGGAGAAATCTACTAGTCAACCCACCAAAGACGTTCCCATCCCTGTTCTAGACCATCTACAAATCGCTGCATTATTAAACTTATTTAAAGCTGCAACTCGTACGTTTTACAAAAATATGTAATAGAGCAGGTACATAAATGTCTAAAAATGATTTACATTTCGAGCCATCGGGTACAAGTTCATTCTGAAATGTCAGTCTGGTATTGTTTGACTTCTTATGTTTCAAACACTATCTTGAGGCAAAAGTCACTTTAAAGGTTAAGTACAATTTCAGTGCCACTAGCATCACGGAAAGACCCAAAACTATTTATTTGGTTATACTGATGCTCAGGCAAACAGAGCAATGTTTCCACAGAACCACAAGTGTTTACATTGACATGTAAATGGCTCCTATTCTACTCCAACATCCAGAAAAGGTAAAATTAAAGATTTTTTTTAAATATTTTACATTTAAATCCAGTCTGGACAATAACCGTGCTCGTGTTGTCCTAGTAAAAGGCTTGTGGGAATCCAAAATAACAATACAGGAGGTCAAAATGACATCATCACTGTATTTATCTTTGTGTGAATTCCTCCGCCTAACTGCTCTGAAAGGCCGTACTTGTCACACCTGCTTGAAGTGCTGTCAAAATATTTGCCCACGCCATCAGCTGTTTTAAGAAATAAAAGCTTTCCACCTTTACCCTCCATCTCCCAGCCCAGATTCTGATCTTCAAGTAGGAAAAACTGTCATTCAACTGTTTAGTCCCGCCTACAAGCAGTTTCCGGGTAGTAACAGAGAGCCCAATCAAAAAGCAAGTTCCTACTGCTGAAGACAAAAACATATCGAGACATTCCCCGAGTCTTTTATGATTTACAACGTAGTTTCACACTGGCCTTTTAAATACGCACTTCATTACCCTGCATACAATTACAATTCATCGGCATTAACTACTCATGAACAGGTCGAGTGCATACAATGTGAATCACGAAACTTTACAAATCTTTAGAGCAAGCATTTTTTTTTGCTGTAACACAGAACGACACCGCATCGTTTCATAAATGATCAACCAAACGTGAAAAACACGACATCACAGTTGAATACAACATGAGTTGTAGATGTTTAGACACGAAAACAAAACACACTGACAGCACCAAAACACACACGAATGTATGTACACGCGCACAACCGATTTTTGAGGCCACTGCAGCAAAAGTGTGCGATAACAAAACTTTTGTCGTGTGTCATGACATGTAAACTACACGGATTCTTATGGTTTGTTGTGACACAAAGTCAACATCCACACCCCAACGACTGTATGAACAGCACAACTTCCCCCCTCCTCGCGTCGAAAGCTTTAAAACCAGAAAAAGAGAGAAAATGAATATCCTGTCAACACGTTTAACCCCAAACGAGAACATCCAACCTTAACAAAAGCCAGAAAAACAAGATGGATTCTCCACGCAAGGGAGAAAAACATTAATACAAACGTCATTTCGACCCATGTGAGGGTTGTGCAATGACTAAATGTGAAGTTTGTCTCATTTCTGATGTGTTATTATGTCAAGTGCTTTGCTGGATTAAACATAGCGTCGTGTTTACCATTATTAACATCAACAAACTGTACATGCGCATCCTGTTTATTCCCTTTATTTTGTATAAATATATCCGTGCTTACAGACAAAAGCAGACCTGCAGATGTCTATTTGGACAATCGTCCGGGAACAAAAACAATCCGAAATAAATAAATAACTGGCTGTTATGTTGGTTGTGCTAACTCGCTAGCAGGCCAAATGCATTAAGAGTAACGTTCCCTTTTTAAATCGAAAACATGTCTTTTCTCGTCGGATGTTACATAAATAGAGATATCTGAATGTTGTTTGTACAAATGTACATTTGAATCCAGCCGATGTCAAGTGTTAATGTGGCTTTGACACCAGTAAATAAGAGCAAAGCGACGCGAAAAACACACAAGAGGACACAGCGATACATCTGCTATAAATAATCCTCAACATTTCTGCCTTTGAACACGGACAACGTACAAATGTGATCGAGAAAAATCCTATTTTTAGCTTTAGTCGGCGAATTGTGTTATTTGAGAAACAAACGTCTGCGATTCGTGGCTTTGTTGCTGGCCGCACTGACAACCATCAAAACACTTTTGTTGTCAAAAGCTGATCACCTTCCAGTTAACGATTTTAATGGCTTTGACAACTGTTTTTCACATCACGCGAACACGCAGGACGGTTTAAAGACAGTGTGAGATATGTTTTCGGACGATTGTCACGAATACTGGAGGTTTTTGTTAGCTACAGCTTTACAGTATTTGTGTTGTTTATATTTGAAAGGATACAGTTTCACCACGTCTGTGTCCATTCGTCTTTTGCCCGGACTTGGAGACGACATCTTTATGCTCTCCTCTTTCAGATGACCAAAGCTGAAATCTTCTGCGTCTGATTCTTGATCCCTTGGCCTCTATCGAAACTGTATATTTTTGAACATTGGCATACGGCAGGCTGTCGGTTCTCGAGTTATTTTTCGCTCTCCACTTTCTGTCCGCAGCGGATAGTACTGGTAGTCCTCTGCCCGCACAGCTCTCTCTCAGAGCTAACTTCTATCCCTCCGCGCGTGACGTCGTGTAGACGCGCCGAAAGGTGTCCCCTTCATTCTATGCGGTGTTTTAGTAAACGTCATAAACAGCGGACGACTCAAATTTGTAGTCCTAGAAATTGTAAACTTTTAATTATTTTCGTCTTTAGTGACAATTCGAGTCAAAACGAGCTGTTGATTGTGTCACTGGACTATTACATGTCAGTGTTATGATATATTTTCCTGTGTATATGTAAGTGTTTTCAAGCTTCTGGGGGAAATTGTAGCTGTTCTGAAATGGCCTCTCGTCACACTTTCATACAAAATAAAAGATTTATACATGTACTAACAATAAATAAAAAATATCCCTTTCAAACACAAAATACAGAGAACCGCTGTTAAAACCAGCAAAAGAAATTTGTTTATTACACTTTGTAACAAAGCGATGCACTCAGATTTACATGCATTATGGAGGGCACTACAAGTATTAAAAAAAGGAGGACAATCAAAACAATTTCCATTACCTTTCAAATTATGGCACATCTATATAAACTAGCAATTGGATAGAAGATAGTGAGGAAGCCTTAAAAACAAGGGAGAAAAGGAAAATCTTGTTTGTTCCATTCACATTTATGCAATTCAATGTATACATTTGAACAATGCAAACAAAAAACCCACAGAAACCTGCAATCACTGGATTATTATTATTTTTTGCTAAACTAAAATCCAAAAAATGTCCAGGGATGATGCAACTAGCATGTCTTCCAGTGTAAATCTAGGATTTTACTAAAGCGTCCCAACATTTTGGATAGATCTGACCCTATAAAGCCTGTCCAGAAGAGGCGAGGCCTGTCCGACAGTCCACTTCAAGTCTTTTGATGACCGCAGGCCAACTGTGGTTTGAAGTGTATTGATACCACCACATGGTCAGGCCGAACAGTGTTATAAAGTTACAACTTCTTAGAAGAACTCTGGCAGTCTTTTGTGCTCCTAAACAAGTTCTGTTCGTACATGTCGCTTGGTCCGTGTGGATTCACTGTCCCTTTCACAACCAAAACAAATACTGTAAACAAGACTCGCATGTTTAAAAAAATGAAATGCCTGCATCATTACCAAGGACACTATTCCCAAGGACACTATCACAAGAGCGTCCCAGTCTGACCTTCCAAATAAAACAACTACTGGGGTGGGGATGAGACCTGCCATTGTCGGAATATGGAGAACACTCTTTTCGATTTGTCATGTGGACCCTGGGGGAAAATAAACAGGTTAGCATTAGAAACTATAAATAAACAGTACAACATATCAACAAAATTGTAAAATTGTATTTGGTCCACCTGAGATGGACTGGTTCCTATTGGGCTGATGCTCCTTTTCATGGATAAAAAGAGAGTCAGTGCTGCTTTCCAACCAGGTTGAGGGAGTTCTGCCTCAGATCCAACCAAGACAGAGCCATCTGGATTTCCCTGCTCCTGTTCCACACTCACCCAAGGACACCAGTCTCTGTGCTGGGCTACTGGGTTAAATGCGTTCCTGTGCATGAGCCCTTCCTACAATACCCCAACAACAAAAATATCAATGAGGTGGTGTTTAAATTTAGTAGCATTTGTTCAGTTACGCTACACAAACAAGACCAACGAGATGCATAAAGCAAATATTAGATTTTTTGTGAAAGACTTTACAAAAAAGTCTCCCACCACCAGATTTTTTTATCCAATCATGATCAATTCCAAGGACAATCGGCATCTTCTCAATACTGTTAAAGAGGTATTTTCAACACGGGTTGTCCTTACTAGGCCACTGGTAGAGGAGAGGCGCGGTCGTTTTGATTTCCTCTGTGGGCTAGAAGGCACGTCTACCGTCAGGCTATCCCCCTGACCCCTCCTGCGGGTCATGGGTCTCTTGCCCCTGGGTAAGGGACTGGGTAGCTCATCATGCGGGATAGGTGACTCTCTTGTTCTGGTACGAGGAAACGGTGGGGATGAGGAGTTCTCCATCTATATTCAAAAGCACAACCCAAAACATGGCAAAAGTCAATATAAACATTAAGGACAAACATCAACATTATTAAATATTTACTTTATGTATTATTTGGCTTATGGTAACTTGTTGTTATTTATAAGTAGAACATATGCAAGAATATACAGTATAATATATATACTCAAAGCACATTAAGTAAGATAAATGCAGGTAAAGCAAACCTGCTCAGATCGCAAAGAGTCCTGACTACGCAGCTTCATGCGACATGGCGTGGAGGTTTGAGATGGTGAGGTGGGTGCCCCCCTATCCCCACCTGTGCTCTGAGATGGACTCGAAGTAGCGGTACATGTTGGAGACTGCGGTGGGTTTTCACCCTCTCCCGAAACACTCTCCATTTGAAAAAAGTTCCACAGCCCAACTTTTCTCATGCAATATGAACAGGTGAGGATTGGCAGATTCATAGCGTATAGTGCTGGGCTATCAGGGAATACAGAGAGAGGTTTTTTTTATGCCAAAAACCAATACATTAGAAAATACCAGTCAAAGATCATCGTTTGGATCTTTACCTGGCCGCCCAACCACAAAGAGCTACAATGCATGCTGCCACCTGTACAGACAGCAGGTCTGATGAGACTTTAGAGGGAGAACCTCCCTGCTTCAGCTGTTCATCTTCAATCAGCTGCAGAAGAACACTTATGACATCTTCAGTCAATGTCTGGGAAAGAGAAGCATTCAGATTGAACCACAAAACTAAGACACAAGAGTTAAAGTGAATTATAAAGTGAATGATTCTTGTTCTTTAAGGCATGAGGACACGCATCATACCATAGCTTTGAGCTGCTCTGGCTTCATAGCAGGCAGCTGCTGTTCCAGAAGACAAGCACTCTTAAAACGTTCTAGAAAGGCACCAAGTAGAACTGTAGGTTCATTAATAGGAACCATCCAGAACCGATCTACAAAAAAGGAAACAAAAGAACTGTCTTATGAAGGAAACAAAGAGAACAATGGCATTCATAAACGTGCTGGTAAACCTCACCTGGACATGTAAAATCTGGCCAAGAACAGAATTTCTCATGCTGTGTCTTAAGTTGCTCTAGCAACTCCGAAATCCGTCCGTTGTCTGAAGAGTAAACAAATTATTGAGTTAACTGGATATGATAGCAGATCCGAACCGTGGCGTGAAGGTAAAACTCACATTTCGGGAAGTCCAGTGTTGGCTGAATGGTTGCACATAGAAAAGCCTGGCAACTACAACACTTTAACATATCACAGTCTACATTGATCCAGCCGTATCGCGCACATCTCAATGGAGAGAGTACACGGGGCTTTCCGGCCCATTTAAGACAGTGCTCTTGTTAAGGACAGATTTGCAAATTTAAGAGAATCAACAAACCACCAATCATTTTCTGTTAGGGATTTCATTCATTTATTTATTTAATGTCTTTATACTATTTATATATCTCATACAACCTGAGACACCAAGTCCAAATGTTCAGGATTCATCTTTACCCAATAAGATATAGATGCAAATCCATATTTAGACATTGACGCGTGTATTTTCAAAGCAAAATCCTCTGTTAAGAAGAATAAAAGGATATCGAGTATGACTCCACTCTTAAGAAAAATGCTTCCTTGTTCGCTGCCTCGCAAGGAGCTTTGCCAAGGCCATTTGGAGACAATGTGCTTGGATCCTGCTGTGAACTGAGTTATGGAAAGGAATGTAAAAATCAATCAGGTTAGTCCATTTTTAGACATGAATGGAATGCATGTGGATAAGCACTTATCTATTAAAACCTTATAGAAATATAAACATTTGACATGCATTATATCAATCAAAACGTGGATCATATTGGTAGATGTAGTCAATGTGAGGTGCATGCATGCAAATGATCAATTATGTTTTACAAAGAAATTACGTAATCTACACTCCATTTAAATGATGAGTGATCGTAATCTGAACATACGGGCAGATTTTATGGATGCATGCATTACGGTGCAAATCGTTTATTAGCTTCTAGTATATTTATCCGCCGACTGGATTGTTCACCGCCACTGCCCTGCGTTCCTCCCACACTTACCGACTTCTTGACGACTTCTCTTTAACTACATTAAAACTCTTACCAGTTTAACACGTTGTCTTCTGAGGCGACCCCTTCGTTGAGAAGTTCTCGTACTTTCAAAGGTGATACGAGAGGAGATTTGTTTTGTTTTTCACAATTTTCTTGGCGATTTTCACGGCTGCCGAGCGCCGCCATGTTTGGTGTCTGTCTCTAACCCTCCCGCTGGAAGATATATAATATTACCATTTTTACACAGTTCCGCCCCCTTCCTTCCCTTAAAATTGCCATGGTAACCACTGTAAACCCTTAAAATAGTTAAAGAAGCTCTAAAATATTGTATGATATTTCTGTATTTCTTACATTTTATGTAAACGTTGGCCACTTGCAAATTACAACAGTAGTTAGTTACTATGACTGTACAGTAGATAGACTACAGCAGTTCTTCACAATAATATCATTGTAATGTTGTAACAGAGGAAAATAGATATAATGGGTAATATGCAATGTACCCGTTTTTGAAACTGTAGGAAATAAATGATTGTTGTCAGAATGCTTAGTCTGACAACATGCCAGTGTGCATAGATTATATTTATCATGTCAAAACGTTACAAAAGTTATCAAAAGTTTGACTTCTACCCACTTCTTTTCGAGCAACAGTTGGAATTGTGATGTTTAAGAATGATGAATTTAAATAGTTGTACAGAATAATCAAAATGCTTTATTACCTTTGTTATGTATCATTATATATTGCTCGAAATAAAATAAATTAATTCATTCATGCATTCATTCATTCGTAGGGGGTGTTATAACTGTAGGCAGTTATACTAAGAACTAAGAAGTCCATATACAAGCCTCATTTTCATTAAAGAGGCCCTATTAAAGTTTTCATTTCATTTGTGAACAGAAATGACTTGGTTTCAAAAGAATGTCTCATATAATGGCTTCAGGGAACATCAGGGAATTTTGCCATGCAGCCTGAATTATTGACATTTCTGACTTTGAAGTGTGTATCGTGAAAATATTTTAAATTGCAGAACTACGTTCTCAGATAGATCTGCCAGGACAAAAGGATTAGGGTACATTGGAGAAGTTTACTTAAGAATCCTTTAAAGAAACGATAGACTTTAAATGGTTTTTAAATGTAATTTGAGGATAGATCTTGAAGTATGTCATCCGAATGAATAAAATAAACACAAAGACAACACATCAACAATAAATATTATGTTAGGCTCCAGGCTTGATTGGTTTTGAAATTTAAAAACTTTTATTTTGAAATGCGTTAACCACGTCTAATTATGCCTTATTGTTTTCTTTCTTAGCTTGTGTTTTTTGTGGCCATCTTGAAGGTTTTCATCGGCGTTTCTGCCTTCACATCAATTTCAGAGGCGACCCGCTCAGATCCATCTGATACATTTAAACGTCTGTTTTTGGGGAGAATGGGCTGAGTTATGCCCTGTTTTACGACTCTGTCAGTGGAAGGAAGCCCCGTTGATTCTGATTGTGTATAGTTGATGCAGCGCGTGGTTTTTCGAGAGATGTCTGCCGCAGAAGCAGCGCACAGCCCGGACAGACTCAACCAATTCGAGAGGCTGACTGGAAGGCCCCCGCTAAGAGCTGCAGGTCAGTGGAGACTCTGCAAAAGACCCACATTTTAAAATTAAAATAACAGTACTTATTGATATGCTTATTTAGCTTTATTCATGCGTGTAGTGATATGTTGCACGGTTACATCGCTATTGCCATCTTTCGCGCTGTTAGCAACTAGCGTTAGCCGTTTAGCAAAGTTGCTAGTCGTTTGTTTGCTAACAAACTTTACAAGTTTACGTATTTCGTGTTTTTTCTGTCATATTGTCTAAGTGTAAGTGTTGTATCTGGTTGTTACTTGATGTCAGTAACTGGTGCTTCCTATTCAGGCATTAAATACTGTTACTGTAAGTTAACAGTCACCGATCTGGACAACTTGCAAGGCATGTCACTACTACAGCTGTCAAACTTGTACAGCTGTCAAACTTAAATAACTGTATATGCAATAATATTTATCAATATTTTATTAATTTTTGTGTTGAATGTTTTAGTAATTGTTATTTGTATAACTAAATATGAATAATTTATTTTCAAAAAGAGATATCTCAGTTTAAAAGAAAATCTGAAATCACTTTTTTATTTTGTTTTACTGTATTTTGGGTTAGTTAGCTGTATTTTAAAAAAAGTTATTATGTCTTAAATCAAAACAAACCAACTGAAGTTTGATATTAATTGGAATACACAATAAAAACATGATTTTCTCCAAATCTCTTTTTGCAATAAAACACTTCATATATTGCCAAATTGTCAGTTGAGCGTGTTTTGCTAAAAGTGTGTATGTAGACGTATCAAAAAATAGGGTTAATGGTCAGAAAATGTAAATTCCGTAATGTAATTCTCCAAAGAAACATTAAAATGTCGATGGAGCTCTTTGCAATTTATCGTGTTCTCTGAAACAAAATGGTATTATTTGTTCAAACCCCAAATGAACAAACGTGTTTGTGGTCGTCTTGTGCTTGTTGGATTCTCTAATAAAGTTCAAAGACAAATTAATTGCATAAGGTTATATGGCTAGATACTTGTATCTTCCTATGTATAATTTATTTGGTTTCGTGCACATGCATAACGTGCATTTCTCATGCAAACTTCTAAATGCCACATCCTTGGCTAACTACTACTATTTTACCTGGTATTTTTACATCCATTGTCACGGTTTCAACAGAGCCCTAGCAAGATGTTTTGCATAATTGATCATCTAAGTGACTCAATTCCAACCATGTGACTTGTTTATCATTTGACACAGTTTTCAAATCTGCTGTTATGGCATTAGATTGTTTGTCATGATAACACGGCTTTTAATAGCATTGATGAGTAACAAAAATCATCTTGCAACTGTGTTGTAACTCTGCGTCTTTAATCTACAATCGGGATTGTCTTTGCTCCTCGGTTTGGGTTTTGTATTTGTTTTTTGTGTATGGAAATGCCTTAAATCACAATCGGTTATCTAGAATGTTGTTCGTGAACGAGTGGTATTGCCAAAAGCTATTTATGGCGTTTCACTTTCAGATAATCCATGTAGATCTGGGGCAGATTCTTTTTTGCCCCTCCAACTTTCATTGTTATTTTTAAAGGAAGTTTTGTTGGGAACTGTGGGCTATGTTGCAATGGATAGAGCTATTAGATCCACAGTGGCTCCGTACATTAGCTTTCATTTTTCCAAAAATCTGTTTGCCCCTTTGAATAGCATGTGCAATGGTCAGAATGTTTGTCCTGTGTGTGTCTTTTTATTTTGCCATTGTCCTTTTGTTGTTGTTATTTTGTTTGTCTGACTGCGGTAATTGTGGTAACAGGCTCTAAGAAGAGAGTTTGCTGGCTACAAGCTCGAAGAATCCTGAGCCAACCCTGCCCCAGTCTACGGATCCCTAACAGGTTTTTAAGAGAAGGTGGGTAATGGGCTTTAACTGAACCTTAAAAAAAAGAAAACCCACAAATCTAGAACCCCCTAATATGTGGGAGCAAATTTGACATTGCACGCCTCCCCATCCTGCTGTTCCACCACCCTCTCTTCAAAACTCCTTTTCTTCACTGTGGTGCGAAATCACAGCTCTTTCTCTCGGGCTCTTTCTGCTAAGCTTGCATTGTGGCAAAGCTGGGGCAGGATGGCCAACATTTTCATCCGGTTGTGAGTGAAGAATGTCGTTTGGTTGCTTTTATTTTTTGTCTCAGATTCTGTTCCCTCCCGTCCTTGTTATATCACCCTGCAATATGTCCACTCAGGTGTAGCATCTGGGTTTCAAGTCAAATTCAGTGGCAGGATATTTGCGACGGGTGAGGCTGCTCGCTCGCACGTGCTGTGAGAATATGTTGAGTTGAACTTGCAGGTCAGGATTGGTCACATGAACAGACTGACCTGTTAGGGGTGTTAGCTGGATAGATTCTAACGTTTGGAACGTATTCTGTTTGTAGTTTATCGATCACAAAGTGAAGCATTTTCTAGGTACAAACGTCTTCTGCTGTCTTTTGTAGTTTCAACGTGAAACCTTTCTATTTATTTTACAGGTGATGAAGAACCAACTTAAAAGTGCCCTATAGAAGCGTCCTGTGAATACATAAATGTTAATAAGAAATCATTGTGCCGGGTTGCCAGATTGTTCCAGCAGCAGTTGGATTAAATCAAAATTTCCTTAACTTATTTTCCTCTCTACCTTTCGAAAGAACGAAGGTCTCCAGCTGTGTGTTGTCTCATCATCAATAGGCTGCTGTCTGTCTCTGTAGGTCACAGAGCGCCTCCGGCACGGAGTGGCCATCGCTGCGTAGCTGATAACACCAACCTTTATGTGTTTGGAGGCTACAACCCTGACTACGACGAATCAGGAGGTTCAGAGAATGAAGATTATCCGCTGTTCAGAGAGCTGTGGAGGTTCCACTTTGCCACGGGGACGTGGCAACAGATTCGCACAGAGGGGTTCATGCCCACCGAACTGGCTTCCATGTCAGGTAAATGTCGTAATGCAATTTTGGTGAGAAGAGATCTCATAAAGCTTACAATTTCTACAAAAGCTTTTTTTCAATGATGTCACTTGTGCATATGTATCACCTTTTTGAAGTATTTTAATGCCACAGAGCTGTTTCCAGCCAGAAACGTCCTTGAAACTATCGTATTCATCTTCTGTATATGTCACACAGCTGTTTTGCATGGAAACAACCTGCTCGTGTTTGGTGGGACTGGAATCCCGTTCGGTGAAAACAACGGAAACGATGTTCATGTATGCAACGTTAAATACAAACGATGGTCCCTACTCAACTGCAGGGGCAAGAAACCTAATCGAATATATGGACAGGTAGGAATGCTTTAACATATGGAATCTTGTATTGACAAATATATCAAGCAAACATACTAACATATGCCTATTTTTGTGATCTTCAGGCCATGGCCATCATCAATGGCTTCTTGTATGTATTTGGAGGTACAACAGGATACATTTATAGCACCGATCTCCACAGATTGGATCTGACGACACGCGAGTGGATTCATCTAAAACCTAACAATCCTCCGGATGATCTGCCTGAGGAGCGGTGAGTGACCATAAAGGTTGAATGATAGGAAAGAAGATACATAGCCACTAAACTAATGCATAAAAAAATGTATCAGGTATTGCGCTTTTATTTGTTTCTGTAGTTGTTACTTGATGAAATCAATGCGATGTGAAATATGTTTTGTTATTGTTGTTGCGCTCCAGCACCTTTTGGCTGATGTGGTAAATATATTTCAATGTGTTTCTTATAGGTATAGACACGAAATAGCTAATGATGGGCAGAGGATATATATTCTTGGTGGTGGAACGTCCTGGACTTCATACCCATTAGACAAGGTACAAATCATCCATATGTTACCAATTTAGGCAGTGTTTACTTAAATACACAGTAAACATCCTCTTGGTAATGTATGCAGGTGGGACTGATTTTGTTTGTTCTTATTGTTCTTTCCTCTTTCATTGTAATCACTCCGTTTCAATTGCTCAGATACACGCATATAAC
Source organism: Barbatula barbatula (assembly GCF_947034865.1). Lineage (NCBI taxonomy): Eukaryota > Metazoa > Chordata > Actinopteri > Cypriniformes > Nemacheilidae > Barbatula > Barbatula barbatula. Next base: position 6,437,401 of record NC_136768.1, on the reverse strand, counting down.
CTCGAAACAAATTCCTGGGAGGAAATCACGACGAAACCTCAGGATAGAATAGGTTACAAAATTATGTACTTTTTAACTTTAATATTTTAATTAGATCAATTATCTAATGAATGGATAACGTGCTTTCCATTAAGCTGTTATTTTGTGCGGTTTTCTTTCAGGATACCCCGCCCCTCGGCGATGTCATAGTTGTGTGCAGATTAAAAATGGTAAGTAGTTATTGTTGAATCGGATGCTCATGTGGATAATCCAGTTTTTGTGATCACAGTTTATTGTTTCTTTGCTACAGATGTATTTATATGTGGAGGTTATAATGGTGAACTTATACTGGATGACTTGTGGAAGATCAACCTGCAGACATTCCAGTGGAGTAAACTTCCTGCAGTGATGCCTGAACCTGCGTACTTCCACTGTGCTGCTGTTACCCCGGTGAGATCACACGACAACCAACCCAATTTGTGTTTTAATTTTTTCTCCGCATTTTAAAACCGTCCCTTTTTTATCTCAGGCTGGCTGCATGTACATTCACGGCGGAGTGGTGAACATCCACGAGAATAAACGAACTGGTTCCTTGTTTAAGATCTGGCTGGTGGTGCCTAGCCTGCTGGAGCTGTGTTGGGAGCGTCTACTCAAAGCCTTCCCACACCTGGCCCAACTTACCCCAATACAGCTGCTTAACATGGGCCTTACCCAGGAACTCATTGAACGCTTGAAATGAAGACGAGAGGATGCGAGAGACAGATTGTGTACGTACCGTTAGTGTACCTTTTTTATTATTTTCAAGCTGATCACGGGAAGGACGGCGACGCTTGAGCCAACATAAGGACCGAGAGAACACGACCCCATCCTACTTCTGCAGGTGTCCTAAAAAAGCCCGCCTTAATACCAAAAACTATAGGATGCCTTTTGAGTTGTTTTGTTTGTTTTGCGTATGCACCTTTTAATTATTTGAAGAACAATCCAAAACATAAATATATCTAGTAGACATGAGGTTCTTCTCAAACACTATTGGTCAGTGACCTGAATTTGTTTTGTCTTGAGATTGTAATATTGTTATTTATTGGCCTTCGGTAGTTGTCGTGTTGTTTTTACTGATGTATCTTAATTCTGTTTCTTTCCACTTCTGTCAAGGACTTATTTTAGTTTTATGAATAGCCACAGTTATTTAATTGGCAGTGATGTAATTTGGGATTAATGAGTTTCAAATTCTCTGTAACTCTACATTCATTACTGACCGGACTTATGCAGAACTGTTGATGCCTGGGATCGGGTTTAAGGTTTTTACTTATTGTAAATCAGTGCTGAGCAAGTGTTAAAGACTTGAATGTTTTAGCAAAATTGCAAACTGTTGATAACGGATGTTGGGAGCGAATGTTGAGTTGTGTCTCAGTTCTTCCTCAGATGCCACAGCTCAGATTTGCAGAAACATCTGCGTGTTAGGCACAACCACAGACCAAGTAATGTTTAAACAAAGCTGTACAAAGTCATAGCAATCTCTTTCCATGTTCTTGTCACCCATGTTTTGTAAACCAATCCCTACATCACTGTGAACAAGGTGCTCCTTAATTTCCTTTTAATGCTTTTACTGAAATAAAATCTACTGTTTATTTTTCTGTAAACCGATCATCCCTCATCTAAATATTTTAATTATATTTGGCATTCAAGCCAATGGCAGAGACTCATTTTAATTGATCTAGTGCCTTTCAAAGAAAGACCTGATAATGTGCTAACTTTAACACCGAGCCTTGCTAATCGCACTTTATTTGAATTCAAATTCTACTCCTGGACACGCTGAATTTACAGTAACGTTAAAAAAGTAACGCGTGCACATCATTTATAGCTTTCTAGCATTGATAAATATATTCTAAATAATAAACGATGAACAATAAATTGTTCAAAATGCCATGCCTGGTCAGCACAATACTAATTATACTGCAAATCTTTTGGGCCGTGTGACTATCTGTAAAGTTCAAAAGGAAAAAACATAATTTAGCAATAATGTAGCCGAGCAGCTTTTACTATGCTGACCTGTCAAAGCTCTGAATTTAAAACATCACTGGTTTAAAGGCCAAATAAAGCATTTTGAATTCAGAGGTAATGCATTTTATGATGTTGAATGATGTCCATTATTCACTTCAAACAACCCAAATATATTTTGCATTGTTCGACACCGGCAAATTATTAAGTTCATTGCTATTTTACACCCTACAAAACTGATGTAGATAAGACAGCTTTGTTTAATAGTCTCTTCAATGTTGTCTTGCCTTCGAGCAAGCATGGTCACATCCATCCCAATAATACGTCTCGCTGCCATTTTGTGCATGACTGGATTCCTGTTTGCATGGGTCAGGACTGAAAGTGCTTGTCATACAGGCAATGTGCAGACCATGGCAACTTCTGTTATTTTCAGAATTGTTTCAACCACACAGTGGAATATTTCACATCGTGTCATACTATATTTCTTTGTGTTTTTGGATGAGGGGGTCACCCTGGACTTAAGTTGCCCAGTTGTGCAGCAAATGTTCAAGGTACTCCACAGGTATCTAATACCTTGTGTTCCAGTTTTGTGTTTTATTGTTGGAAAGATTAATAAACCTGTTCAAACTGGTGGTTGTGTCTTTGGGGTTATCAAATATGTTTGCACACACAATGTCAAGAAAACAATATTTTATTAGTTTACATTGCTACATCTATTTTTAGTGAACTTTTTCTTTGCTCCAGTGTGACCAGGCTAACATTTAAGAGCTCTGACATTTAAATTGCTGAAAAAACAATGTTATAAGACAATCATACGAACTACAGATACAGATCAGCAATAAAACTACAAATATTTCTTAGCAGCCGAGGGGAGCAGGTGCAAAAAAGTACAAGGCCAGGAGAATGAGGTAAACGACTACCAGAGCTGTGCCTGTACAGGAACAAAAAACAGTTTAGGGCAAGTCGACACAAATGACGGTATATCATTTTATAAGATGTAAAATCTCCCAAGCGTACACCGTACTGAGCGTGACAAAATACAAATAAATGATACTTATGTTAAACAGTATCATTAATCTTTTGTATTTTGTGTTTCGTGATGTATTTGGTCAACAAATAACACTCAAAACATGTTTATAAGGAGGAATAGAGACAGTTTGTAACCACTGCGATTGTTAAAGCAAATTTCTAAATGGGTGCTGCAGAATAGTTTAGGATATTACTACGTGTAGTATTAACACAATATTCATAACTGTGTTTTTATAAATCAGAGTTGTACAAATATATTGTGACACCCCAAATAGCTATATTATATAAACACCAATAACACGTACCCTGAAAGTAGTCAGACTTTCCATCCATAAATATGTAGTTGACCAGGATAACGCTGAAGATACTCGCCCACAGGTGTAAATCACTGAATATAAGAACAAATCCAACATCCTGCCAAAGACAAAAAACCTGATATAATGCATATTCTTTACCTCGCTGCAAATGTATGCGCGTCTTTGAGTTTCACTTACATAAAACGCATTGAACAAGATCAATAATGGTATTTGCAGCATGCACACTTGCACTGCGATACAACTTCCCACTTCCAAACTAGATGAAAAAAATAATTACATTATTGACACTTCCATATTGCATTTTAAAACCAGCAATTTATTTTAACTCTTAATAGTTTCAACCTTAGACTGATGTTGTTCTGAAGAGCAAACTGGACTCCATTGACAATCTCAGGGAGCTCAGGAACCATGGCTAACACAGTAACTCCTATGAAATACTGCAACAACATAGCACAACACAGACTGTACCTATAATTTCAAACTAAGAAGAGAGCATTGAAAGTGTTTTACATAGATCATAATGTGCATTAATGTATTACAGGGTTTGGGATATTACATCACTTGTGCGCACGTATTCGAGTGTGTACCTGAGAGACACTGGAGTTAGAAATTATGGGTCTGATGTTCTCAGTGCAGAGATCCGCGCAAGCTGCCATCATGAGGGTAGCCAGTATGAGCACCACCAGAGCTCTCAGTCTAGACCAATGAACCACTGCACCATGGTCACTTAAAACTGAAACACAGAGGTAAAGAATTAGTAATAAAATCCCCAAGCATAAATGGTGAAGGTGTGACACAGTCCTCCACCATCCTGGCAAACACACACACACACACCATGACCATGACCGTCGCTGATGTGGATGTCATAAATGTGCGAATGAGTTTTCAAGGTGAAGATGAGACCGATGAGATACGCCGTAGGTAACAGGACAGATATGGTGTACACTAAAGGCCTGAAAACAAACATTTTGGTGTTAATAAGCAAATTATAAACTTAAAACTGTTAAACTTGTTTTTAGAATGGGTTTCGACACTTACTCAATGTGGCTCAAAAAAAGAGGTCTATTGTTTTCGCTCTGTAGGACAAGTTGTAGAAAAGTACAATTCAATTTGTGTGATTTGCATCCTACCATTGAGCCTTAAAACGTTCTAACATTTCAACATACCAGGTCATAGTGGCAATTGTTGCATATGAAGGGTTTTGAGGAGTTAAAAGGAGAGTTGTTGCAGCCTTCACATATAAAGTTTCCATATGCTTTTGAAAACAGCGTGGGGGCAAAAACACCTGTGATCAGACATAGAGATCAAACACAATCCCAAACTCAACCTCTGCCTCTTCAAATGACTAGAAGGGTGAAAATATGCATTTTCTTGAATGATTTCAAATGTTTGCATTATTTCTTACCTCCCACAGATATGAAGAGCAAGGCGGAGCTGACGCCGGCCGACCTGCTGTTGAACCTCTGCTCTCTATGCTTAAGGCCCCCAATGATCATACAGATCCCCTATAGAACACTCACCGAACATGGGCAAAACAAACAGAGAACATAACCAAAATTAGCCTACATGTGAGACGTCCAATGTGTGGTTTTATCACACATGGAAAGTATAGTATACAAACGTTAGTTCTCACGGGTATGAAAAGGATGCAGCCAAGCAGTGTGCCCGTGAGAGCGGATTTCACAATTTCTGCGTAGCATCTGCTGCCTGCGCGGTGGCCCTGAAGCAAAGCTGTGATGTAAAAGGCCATTTCTGTGATGGAGCCGAACGTGGCGTTCACAACTGCTCCCACAGCGAAGTTACTCTGTGCTGAAATACTACAGATGTATTGGCATTATCCCATTAGGACATTTTTTCTCATGGCAAATGAAAAACATTCTTTAATATTGATTACAAAAGACCAACAAAAATGACAGTATACTCTACTAAAATTGTTTGCAAATTTACCATCCAGAAATCCGGTTTGGCCATATTCCTTATTATAAACATGGATTTTCCATTGAATTTTTACCTTGCTATTCCCATTCCAATGAAGTACGACAGCGGGATAATAGAGCACACAGATGTGGCAAACTTTGCTTCAGAGCTCACGTAATAATGCTCTCTGTCCACATAACCGATAACCAGAGTGATGATAACCAAGGGCAGCAGGTCTGAACGGAAGCTTTTAAAGAGTTTAACAGATTCTAAGAGAACATTCATGCTTACAGATGCACAAATCATTTATTAGATTACAAAGGGTTTAAAACAGGACCAGTTTTAAAGGATACTGACAGCAAACACATTGATTCCATCCACAGTGTATTTGTAGTAGTACCAGTTGAAAGCATGATAACAGCACAGCAGAACTTTGGTCTCACAGCCGTGTGGCTAAAAACACATAGTAGACCAAACATACAGTTAAAGTTCCTGTGAACCAGAAGTTGCGATCGTTTTTACTTTTGTATTTTGAAGCATTTTCAAGCAGGCGTGGCCTTCCTGTCTCTGCAATTTGATGTACTAAAATAGCTGTTGCATTTTTAAATGGAACTGGCAGCAGACTGACAATTGAAGGGGAAGACCAAGCCGTCTAATACGTAATATAAGATGGATAGTCATTACAGGAAGGAAGTGCATTTTCAGACTTTTACAAAAGATTATGAGGACACGTGAATTTTAAATAGAGAATGACTCACATTGATTAACTATTTACAATAAACGCTGCTATATTTCATAAAAATCGGCATCATCATTTTTCTATTTCACTTGGACTTTAAGGTTGAAAACTTTGCATATAATGTAAAACCAGACTGAATGTGTCAGATAATAGAAAACGAAAGACGCCGTGCTTACCTTTTTCACCGTGTGAACTTTGACCTCTTCGGGTGGCATGAGCAGGATGGTGCTCAAGGTCCTAGCATTCATCTTTGCCACAGGGATGGTGAAAACGATCATCCAGGAGAGGAAGATGGCCAGGCAATGAACCACAGCCAGCAGGGGGTATCCCAGCACCAACCAAACGTACGTGCTCAGCCGACACTATGGAATTAGAAAATGTCAGTGTCAGTGGCCATACCTCAAGTCATTTAAAGTCCCAGTGAAATTAAAAAGCCTATTTTTTTCATGAAATATTGCAGCATTTTTTATAAATAGTTTATCAATGTGGGTCATTCTCTTTATAAAAACCGTGAACAGGGTGCATATTTACACACTTATCCAAACGTAATCGATTAAACATGTGACCTACAGTTTAGGTAATACATGAAAAGTTCCCGATTAAAGAAGGTTCACCCAAAAATTTAGATTTTAATGACCCCTAAAAATACTATGTGTCTTTGAACATCTCTGGAAATTTTTACAAAATTTCTGTCTTACCCAGTAACGTCTCTGTTTGGTGGGAGGAGCAATGACAGGCATTTCTGTGGTGACGGCAGGAGCGGAGCGCAGCAGAGGCGTAGACTCCTTCTCCTCCAAAGACCCCTTTACCTCATCCACCTCCGGAATGGCCTCACAATGCGGAAATTTTATACAACATTTCCTCATCGGGCTGTTGCTCTGAAAGAGGAATTTGAGAGCATCGAAGGAGAGATGTCATGTTTAGGTTTAACCTTCTGTAAAATTGGATTCGTGGTTGCTGAAATCAGTTATCACATGAAGATTCTGAATGAATGGCGTATTTTAAAAACTATTCTTTCTCGGATGAAACGCCAAAATGAATACTTCAACAATGTGATTTCTTGCATTTCTTACCTTTTTCAACGCTTTTCCAAAGGGCCATAAAAAATAGCCTGACAGCTGCAAACATAGTTTTCCTATGACAAAGCAAGAGAGAAGTAAAAATTGAATTGAGCTTATAGTAAAAACAATGGCAAAATGTTTTTAAATATATCAAACATACCATATGGGATTCCAGCAATGGAGCAGAACATTATCAGACTAACCAAGAAGTACAATAAAGCGATCCACCAGCCAAACAGTAAAACATACACTACATTCCCAAAAGTGACCAGTGAACCTGAGCAAGAGAAGCACATACAGCATATGAGAAGTACACAGAATACAATCCTTCATATAAAGTCCTTCACAGACTAAATTGACTCCTAAATGTATTTATTTCTTCATCTTACAATCATAGTGTCCAACCTCAATTTTTTTGGTATTCCAATTTGTTTTTGCAATTACATTGAAACACCATGTGCGGCTAAAATATAAAAATACTTTCCGGATCGATTGTGTTGATTTTCTGGTTTGTCTGTTTCTCACCTGAATGATGACTGATATAGTTGAGTTCAGAATAAAGCTCCTTAATCACATCTGATCTGTCCTCGATGGGCCGCTCGGTCACATGACTTTTCCATTTCCTGAAACCAAACTGTCATGCAAAGGACCAAATGATTTATTTTCCAACTAGTCCAAGAATTATTCCAAACATAACAGCAACTCAGACTGTTAATGCAGGGTGGAATATTTAAGGAGCGGTCACATTCACGCACCCTGTAGTTGTTGGCGAGTTTTTGCGCCTCCACCTCGTTTTCCGCTCGGATGGTGGTCCTGATACTCGTCTCCTGCCAAACGTCATCCATGCACCGTGAATGCATGGAATGCCCTGGAAAGAAGGCTTATTAGTAAAGTTAATATATATCATATATTAAAAGACATTGAAATAATAAAATCAAGGCAAAAACTTGGAATTTTATGCACCCTTCCTGTAACAAATTAAAGTTGCAATTATTTAAAAATCTGTTAATATAAATAAAATTCAACCCAGCTAAATAAAATGCTTATTGTTTAAAAAACAAACTTGTATTTTGCAATTGGTTGCTTTCTGATGTTTTACATGGAAGTGCTCGTCATAAGTGAACAGGCAATGATAACCACTCACTGTGGGCAGAGAGGCATTTCGGGGTGTAATGTCCTAAATACTGTGAGGTACAGGGAGAGGGGGTATCAGGAATCTCATGGTAAGCACCAGCCACACACAGTCTGTCACACTGGGCACTATAGCGGCGACCTTTCGGCTCATGGTCCCAGAGGGGCTCTAAAGGTCAGACAGAAGAAAAACCATATCATTGAATTTAGAGGTTTCTCATGGTCATCTGAAGACTTTTGTAGTCCCCGGCCGGCCAGTGTGGAACTAACACAAGACTGCTGAGCATCACATGAAAACTCCATGTCTGATCACATTCTTAATGCATATCAATGGCATAAACTTTTTTAAGATAAAGAAAACAGAGGAGGTTTTATATGTGCAACATTTCAACACAACAAGCCTTATTTAAGTTGAAATTGTATATCTTTTCTTACAGATTCTAATTTAAAATAGAATCACATTTCAACACAAGAAGGCCAATGTACTTATTGACCGGTCCTGTGAATTTGAGATGGATATCATTTCACTTTAAAATAAATGGAATGAAATTAATTGAAAGACCGGGTCACATTGTGAGCCATTGTTATACCACAACCCAAAGCAGCATCAAAATATTTACAAAAAATATTATTGTATCGGCGATGAAAAATATTTATGTTTATATTTCTGAGGAGTGGCCAATATAGAGACGACATAAATCAGTGAAAACTAAAAATCTGAATAAACAAACAAACATGTTAACCGTTTTGGGTAAACTATCCCTTAAGTAACGCGCACAGGTGAAATAAATCAGTATTTACAGGTGCACCACATGACCTACAAAAAGATCAGAAACAAATCAAACTCCTTTCTACAGTTACTAGTCATGATCTTTTTTCAACGAACAATAAAATGACTGCCTAATATCAATCTTTGCATTAAGTAAATTATACTTTCTATAGATTAGGATGGTGCCCAAACAAACAATACAAAAAAACTATCGTACAAAACTCATTGTCACGGTGTGATATAAATGTAAAACTCACCTGAACTTTCCGTGGACCGTCGCCTTCGACTCTCCACATCAGCGGACATCGTGTGTTTGGTGTGAGGCATCATCACTACTGCAGACGCGCACTGCCATGCGTTCATCTCAGCTGCATATGCGCGTCCCCGATGGTGAGAACGCGCTGCGCTGTCGCTCGCAACTGAACTGCCAGGGTTCGATTTTTCCTTTCCTTTCGTAGTATCGTTCATAATTGAGTGCCGAATTCATGTAAATAAACAATAATAGTGTTTTAGGTATTATTTCCAATATTTTTGTTTAAATTAAACGACATATTTTTTGACAAAACAATATCGAATAAGAAGAAGAGTTCAAACACAATATGGTTTCCACGGAGAACAATACAATTCCCATTATAATCATTAAACCATCTAGGATTTTTGTGATCACTGGTTTAGGAATAAACAATAAAGACACAATGCAAATATGTGTTTATTGTATAAACTAATTGCAAAATATAACACTCTTTCAAAACACTGACAGCTATGAATTGATTTAAGGTAAAGTCTCGTCTTTATACCTTTAGATCTGAATACATTTGTTAAAACCAGCATCATCTTATGTAGCATTGAGCACAGATGTACCATGTTTATTTACACACAAAATATATACTCTTGGTGACTACTTGGTAACACTCCTTTTTAGGTGGCAAAGCTTTTTGGATCAGGGTATGAAAATAGTCCTGTGACATTTGATCTTTTTTTCTCAGTTTTAATACAATTATTAATTAAAGGTGTGTCAAAACTACAATATTTACATTGGAATGAGACTCTCTCTCACACACACACACACACATTTTTATGAGACAAAAGCAACAGTAATGGGAGAAAATATAAACACAGACACACAGCACAAACACTTTCTTTAAACACTTCTGCAAAAAATACATTCTTGAAGGACAGCTTCAATTTGTCAATAGCACGCTGCAGTTTTTGTTAATACTGCCACTGATATTAACAAAAAGCTTAGCAAAACGGAGACACCGAAAAAATGATAAGTGTAAAATGAGCTTAACACCTCAACCCCAAATGCACAAACAATTCCAAATGTGAAACTTGGAAAAGTCACTCCACTGGGCGTGAAAAACAAAAATATGTTATCTAAAATATGTACAATATGAAATAACATAAAACAGGTGGAAAAAACAAAGTACAAAAATAGTATTTTTAATATTGATGCACAGTAATAAATGTAAATGGAATCTTACGTAACCATTGGCATTTTCAGCTACCATACAATCAACTCGGGCATGAACGGTTTCTTTTTTGTTTAGGTTGGTGGTTTGTCCATCTGCAATAAGCAAGAGAAAGTGATGGTCTCTCCAGAGCCGTTCAAAAACAGAGTTACGACACTCGCGTACACATCCGTTGGAACAATGGAATGCGGAAGTAATTCGTGTCATGGCGTGACCAATAGTTCCAAACACGGCACTGAAGCCCATTCATTTCAATGCCTCCCAAATGCATAAGCTGTACAGTTGGTAAAATAAAGGCATGTTTATACATTTTAACAAGTTGGCGGATATATATTATATTTAAAGATCTTAAAGATTCATATTACTCCCCAGGAAAATGCTGCTATAAATGTAGTCAACGTAGGGGTGTGCGAGATATATTGTGTGCGATAATATCGCGACTCTTGTTTTAACGATGTGCAAATTCATTGAATGGTTTTGTGTCCATACAATGGATGTCAATGGGGTTCAGTGTTAACATTGTTCTTTAACAAATCTTTCTTTTCAATTCTGCAAAAGTAATAGTCAAAGTTTGACATGAGATTGAGTGAATGATAGTGAAAGTGAAAGTGACCTATTTGTCAGTTATGGAGAACCATACCTGAAATTTGCCCTCTGCATTTAACCCATCCAGAGAGTAGTGAACACACGCACAGCAAGTGGTGAACACACGTACACCCGGAGCAGATGACAGATGATGACAGATTAGATGAGAAAATTGTTCTCATTCTCTATTAATAATATCAACAATGAATGTCCTGGTAAGATGTATGATGGAGCTAGTACAACATAGTCTACAGGATGCAAAATATCGCCTGCTTATCGTTGTCGTAAAATCCCAGATAATATCTAGACATCTTTTTTTTGCCAATATCGCACACCCATAAGTCAACGTAGTATTCAGTGTACACAATATATTTAGCAAAATATATGCAATTATAGTTGCTGTTGTCCATCCCGCTAAAATCCATTCAAAAAGGTTTACAGCAAGGATTTGTTTGGAACTATTGAGCACTCCATGAACCACGCGGCGGCGAGATCAAAGTGTGTCGAAACTGGCTCTGGGTCTGTCAGGTCAGCATAGGATGCAGCACCTATGTTTTTTCTCCACACGGAGCATCAAACACCAATGATGGCTCAACCAATGACTGGAGTTTTCCCACAGAATTTACACGCTTTCCCTTTAAACCAAGATTAGGGATTGTTTGGCATTCTTTCATGAAGCACCATGACATGCCCGTTAATGATGTCATAAAAGTCCCGCTAGCAAACTGGCACTCAGTGTGGAAACACATATCAATGTGCTAAATACATAAATGTCTGCTTTTTTATCGTGTCAGTTCAGAAATCCAAATCATTGGGCTGCATGACATCTTTAGGGGAGCCAGCATAGTTATAACCCATCATCTGCTCCATGTTTTGTCTGTGAGCTAAAATTAGCACCAACTCCAAGTACTTTAAAAATCTGAGTCTGCATCCATTAGCTCTGCCTCCATGAGATTGGTTCTGGAGTGTATTGGAATACACCTCCTGCCATCTCCTCGTGGCACAACATTAGTCCTGCCAGTAGCCATTACAGAAGGCTCCTGCCCAAGGTGACGGAAAATCCCGTTAGGTTGCCACGACGATTGATGGAAGTGACCCGAGTCATCCTGCATGCCGTTCCTTAGGGTCAGGGGATTGGCAATGGGAAGGTTGGAGGATTTGTTGCATAAATTGGAGGGATTGTATCCCAGTCCACCGTACCTCTCCTGGTACGGAAGAGGACAAGGACGAAATTCAGGGAAGGCCCCTGGAAGCACATCTTGTTCTTCTTGCCTCTGCTGGTGCTCCCACAGGTTAGCCACCAGACTCTGGTGACCTGGCAGTTTCGGAAGACGCGGCACAGCGCTGGAGCCGAACTCCCGTCTATGGTAGGAGGGATTTCTTTCGTTCGCTATGGGATCTGTTGGCTGTATTTCCTTTCTCCGCTTTTTCTTTTTTTTTTTTCTTTTCATAATTTCGGGAGATATTTCAGCTTCGACCAACCACAGTTTGTTTCTCTCCTCTGGGGGTGGAACTGTGCAGAAATGTGTTTCATTAATTTTTTGGTTTTATAAGGGAATCTATGGCAATGGCAATAATATTGAAATGCCATCCAGAAATAAAAGTAACTTTTTTTTTACTTGATACTGCTTTCAGCTACCCATAAGGGTCACAGTTTAAATTCCCAGATATTTGCCAGAAAATGACAGAATTGTGTGAAGAAATAATCTTTAAAACAACAATGGCAGTAAATGTTTATGGAGTGCTCACCGGGTGTTCCGGTGGGCGTCACTGAGATGTCCTGCGGTAAGATTGCACCTCTTCTAGCCACCATCTTTGTTACATGTTGGGCCCATGCAGAAGACATTTCCATCGACGGCTCATTCAGGTCAAAGTTGATTCCTGCTGTTTGAAAGGGTTAAATAGCCAATAACTATAATCCCAAAATCTCTTCGATTTCATTTGACACAATTAAATTTTTTACTGCCAGGCAGCAACACTAAAATCATTTTGTGAATTTGCTAATTTCCAGGCCTGGAAAATGTGAAATTATGAGACATTTCCAAATTTGACCCTTAGATGAGGACATTTGTTCATTTGTTTTGGCAGACGCTTTTTTGGCAGAGTAGATGCTTACCCACAGGTCCCTCATGAGAGACAGTGTGCATGCTAAAGGACAGCTCTTTCTCTGGATCCTTCTGCAGCTCTTTCCGCTTCGAGAACGCCTTGGCAATCATCTTACTCTTTTTGATGCGTTTGGGCTCGTCATCACTTCGTCCAATGATTCTTGGATTGAAGTAACATACTTGATGTTATGCTTAACTCATAATCACACACTAAAAATTATAATTACGTCAGAAATATTTCTGTTGCTTATACCTGCACCAAGTGCGTTTCCAGATAAGGATGGTAGCTTTGGTCCAAACCCACGTGCTCATGACGATGCCTGTGCCGAACATGGAGAAGAGGTTGATCTTTTCTACAAGCAGACTGGGCCTGTTCTTGATGGCACATTCTGGGATCGGCTTGTTGGTCTGGTGAGCTATAGTGACATTGGCTTCACACCTGGATTGAAAACGTTACATTACCATCTTTGTTGCACTTTGAAGTATGTCAACCAGAGAACAATGTGAGCTGGACAAAGTTAAAGTCAGAATGTTTTTTTTTACTAAAACAAACATAACGTTTACAAAGAAAAATGCAAGTAGGACAAGAAGACAAAGACTCACAGGACATATTCCCTGAAGCTTTTTTCCCACTCAGCCTGATTGAAAAAGTCGTAGAAATGGCAGCCAAACGTGATTAGAACAAAACCGAAGGCCAAGAATCCAAATATACCTGAAAACAGAATGAGAAAACATAATCATTTCACAAACCCTAAATCAATGAACAGAAATGTATAAAACTGTATATTTAGTAATGCCTATTAACAAGCTATTCGTGTCCTGTATTGGTCAAGCTATTAACCAACAATTGATATAATAAATCATTCCTAAATAAATCAGAATATGTTGGCATACTGACCAGAATGACCAAGGTCTCATTTTAATCTCAATGTAAATGGGCTTTACTATTTTTTTATTTATCATTTAAAAAGATAAAAAATACTGAAAAACATAACTCACCAAGCCTCAGCATGGTCTCGTTGATTTTACTAGCAGCTTTTTCACTCAGTAGCCCAGGATGGTTACTCTTAATAGAGAACAACGTCATAACCCCTGAAAAAACAGCCTCGGATCAATCCACACTGACAAATACATTTATGTAAATCTCTTCGTACCACTTAAATCCATTTTATCTGTCTTACCACGTATTAGGAAATGGCCGCCAACGATGAGGACCACTCCGATGGGAGCCAATACAAACCCAGCACGGTACTTATAGTTCTTATAGCCGACAAAGCAAATGCCGCTAACCGAATCTCCATCTACCTGCAAAACATTTCACAGTAAAATATGGAGATTGCAATTTCACAAAGGAAAATAACATGGCAAAACTGTAATTAGCTGTCTTACCTCTGCAATGGCCAGTATGGCTACAGTCAATATGAAGGGAATGGACCATGTGACCAGGTGGAAATAAGACGTTTTTCTAGATAAGGGCTGATGGGGGGTACCCAGGGCTTTGAATGATGTGTGCCAGGCATAGGTGAGCATAACAAACCAAATGACCCCAGACATAAGAGAATAATACACAATGACGAATATAATCACACAGGAAAGCGTCTCGGTGGACCTGTAAGCCATGGAAAAACCTCATTAGTCATAACAAATAGTATTTGCATTTCAAAAATCCACATTTGTAAAATTTGGCATGAACTGTAATCGGATCTTCTCCAAGATAGATTCTCCATTGACTTCATACTTACGATGGCTCTCCAAGCCGCATGGTATTGTCACTTTTGCACACGATCTCTTTGCGGGCTCCGTCCATAAACTGAGCGAGCCATCCAATACTTCCGATGAAAAAACAAGCATTGACGTAGAAGAGGATTACAGCAGGGTAACGGTTAGAATTCTTCCAGTCGGCGAGAAATGTGGCCTGTGGGAAAATATGAATGGGAATGAGATACAAAATTAAAGAATTCAGCACCTCATCTAAAAACTACTGCGCACACCCTTGAACTAAAGAATGTAATAAAACTTAAACCATCTTACGGTACGTCAATGAATCAGTTAGCCAATAAATACACAAGTGTCACAAACTGCATATGAAATTCTCAAGAGAGAGTCTTTCACATTTGGAGAAGATTTGGAGATGAATTTATATTACTTTTATTGACTTTTTTTCAGTAATTTTTTATTACATGTAAATACAAATTTGAGAGGGCATAACTAAAAAATTATTGTCACAATGAAAATTTCTGTGATTCACATTTTGTCAGCCCAGTTCCAAAAAGACATCACGCCAGATTGAGGAGGTGTTTTTCCATATTCTACGCAATATGCATCATGCAGTCAGAAAATGGTCTGGGGTGGTCCGTGAATCTGGGACCATGAAACCCCTGACTACTGTCTTCTGTTCACCTACCAGAGTAAAGAAGGTGCAGAGGAGGGTGATGGAGCCAAAGATGGCGATGTAGCTGTGCATGTCAGAGTGCTCCTCCTCTGTGAACAGGGGATTGTTGCACTGGATCCCACAGCCCTCCACATTCTTGTACCAGCTGGCTTGGATATCAGTTTTGACCAAAGGAGCCTCACACTGTCCAGATGTATTGAACTTGATCTTCTGAACCTCATTCTGAAAGTCAAAGAGTCAATGGGGTCACACGATGGATGAAACTGTATCCAAACAAAAACGAATGCCCCTGTAAAACTCATTTCCCTTTTCTTACCTGGCAACCCTTAGGAAATTTGTCCTTGTATTCACACTTGAGAAAGTTAGGCCAGCCTCTTTCCTGCTCAACAATACTGCAAGGTGTGCGTGTAGCTTGGCACAGGTGTTGGCTGGGCAGTTCAACCTTTCCGTTCTCGCACTTCGGCATGTACACGGCACACAGCAATGGCTGAATCACAGCCCAACAGCGAGGAGCGTTTCGCAAACCTGGGCGCAAGAAATTTGGAGCGAGTTACAGATAGAACTGATAGAAATCTAACTCGTATTGTCTGGTTGCTTATGATTATACCATACTGTGACTATTTAAGGTTATATTATATGTATATGGATATATTATTTAATCTGCAACTGTAAAAGAAAAACATTGATATTTTATTTTATATGTAGGCTATGGGAAATGGCCCTTTTGGAACAACACAGGGAACACCTGTAATAGAGGTGTGAACCTTAGTGGAAAGGGATGAATTAGTCATTATTGGGCACTTGTGAAAATTAAGAACAGGGTGACTTCCCATTATAGCTGATGTTTAAATCATATGTAAAATGTTTAGAAAAATAGATTTTTGTGCAAAGCAAAACAGAAAACAAACACACATTAAAAAAAAAAACACAGGTCCTTGTCAGGGACTCTAATGCTAAGAATAACTATGAATATTTACGTTGGTTCCAAATGATAACAGACCTGTTGTAAATAGTCTACCATTTAGTCTTTGAATAACATTTTAATTTGCATACAAACTCACCAGACCACATGGCCAATTTCTCAAAGGCTTCCTCCTGAGTTTCGGAGTCTTCAGCCAGTACCAGAGACGTGTGCGAATAGGGCAAAGGTGAACCCAGACATGTATTGTATTTGAGCACTTCGCACGTTGTCGTTTTCTTACAATTGTCGTTAAATATCGTTTCGTTTGTGTGTAAGATTACGTCCCGGGCGGCCATGGAGCTGGCTGCCAAGATCCAAAGCATCCAAAAGCCTCCAACAATGGGGCATAGCCGTTTGGAGGACATCTTGGAGGCGCAACAATGTAACGACGTTTCATCAAATGTTACCAAAAACTTTTTCCAATAGCGCGTAACGCGCCGAAGGCTTTCAGACTAACACAAAGTCGCCAAAGCGCGGATAATTCCTAGATTCTTCATCGACCCTTTTCCTTTCGTACAAAGAAATTCCCTTTCGTCATGTCCCAAAGTTTTCTAGGCATTCTTTCTTTCCCACATGATGTTGAAAAGCCATTCATCGCCAAGAACCTGCGCAGCAATTGTTAAAACGGGCAACGCGCTGTTTACCTTCGCGTTTTTCTACTCTAGAAAAGTTAGAAGAACTCCAAGAGTGCCTTCACCATCCCCCACTTTTCTGATGGAGAGAAAAAATCTTGCCTTGAAAAGTCTGGGACTGTAACATGATCCCGGGACTGCGCGCTCCATCCCCCTTGAGCGCGCCCATGCCCCCCAGTTTACAGCAAAAGCGAAGCGAGAGAAATGTTGTCAAAACTCACTGTTCATCAGACGAATCGGACTTGACTGACCTGAAATCCAGTTCAGTCTTTGACTCACCCAAGAATCCGTTTTCTCCTTTCTCTGGTATGCACATGGAGGGGGTGCACGCACACACAAATAACAAATACTTCAGCTCCTCACCCATCCCCCGCATAGGCTACTGGGGCAAAACATCCCATGCCAGCCTTCAGTGAAACCATACGTATTAAAGTGCTTCTCTCAGTTCTGCCATCATTTTCTAAAATGCTAATTTTCTAAAATGCAAAACAAAATATAAGAATTTGATTTAAACTGAATTCATATTTATCAGGTATAAACAACGATAATGATACTTATTCTAGATACAGTGGAGTAAAAATTAAGCAATAATTTGCATTAAATTTATTATAACATTACAATTATATGTATACAGTTGTGGCCAAAATTTCAACATTCAGGAAACTTGTTTTATATATGACACATTCATTTGGGAATTTGGATATAGCCCTTCATATAATGTTTGCTCAAACGTCTTCTCATGGTGCATTGGTCATATCTGACGGCTGATCAGTCTTTATTGCATAGAAGGAAATTTGTCTGCTGTCTTCATGAACCTGTGGGATTTTATGATAGTTATTTTTCGTTAGACCAGTGTGTTTCTGTAACTGTGATTGATGACTGACTTCATCTCATTTCATTGTCTTACATTATTATTGTGTTTTCATCTTATCCCCAAATTGGGCAGTTGCCACAGTAACTAAACACATTTCTCAAAGGAGTGGAACAAACTTTGTGTAGTTCGGTGTATCAGATTAAGGCCACAGCACTTGTTGGTGTCGATGTGGTTGGTAAAGTATGCTGTGTGTTCCAAGCACAGGGCCTCCTTAAAGCCCCTGTCTAACATGGCTGCTAAGGAATGAGCCAATGAGAGGCACAGACCAGGGACCACACACACACAAGCCCCAAATGGGAGAGCCTGGTCCAAAAAGTCTCTCTTGCTCTTAAACACGCACGCACACGCACACACACACACACACACTTATATTTATATACAATGATACAAAATAATACCTCTAGTGTTTTCATATTCAAGCAGGTGATTTTCCAGTGATCTTCAAACAACATTAAAGAGACGATGCATCCAAAAATAAAAAGCCTTTCATTGATCTCCAAAAGAAGGCAGGATATTATCTGGAAACTAGATTTGCAGATTAATTTTTGTACAGCACTCGATCTTGCCTGTATTCAACAAGCTGCACTTTTGATTTCTCATCCGCGTGTACTGCACCAGGTTTGCATTTCCTACAATGTCTAGCTCACTACTAGCATGTGCACTTTTTTTATTTGCAATTCTCTATAGATTTACAGGCTTTTTAAAAGTATTTGTTTTTAATGAAAGAAAAAGTGAAATATTTGCATGTGTATTTAATGGTCATGAATTAACATGTTTTTGTTTTAATAGGTAAAGGAGGTGTTGTCAGAATCCTATCAGGAACGTAAACAGTTGATGCTCTGGCCAACAGAAGCATGTTGTGTTTGTGTTAAGACCAGATGTTGTTGATAAGGAGACCCAAGCCATAAACTACAGCCATAAAGTGTAGAGCTTTGAGTATGTTAGTCATTTAACAGGAACTTTTATCCAAAGCAACTTAAAAATAAAGTACACCACAAGCAATTTGTCATGTTCTATATATCAACATAAAAATCCCTTTGCTAAATAAAAATGTACACTTAATGGAAATGAAGTTTTCTGGTCTTTCATAGACCGAGTCCTTACGTTTATCCTTTGTAAGGATTACAATGCTCAAAAAACAAAACCTGTTGCACATAAAATAGTTTCATTGACCTATTGTGTATCTCACATGATTTATACAAATATTCATACTTATAAAAGATTTTACAAAGAGCTTTGTTGCAAACCTCAAAACATGACTCGGACAGCTCTGTTCATTTCAAGGTACAAATCATCACAGGCAATTCAGGGAGTATTCTGGTTCAGTGACATACAGTACAGTGAGTTCAGCTCCAGGGGTCTGATCGATGTTGAAGGTTGTAGTTTTGTAATTTAATCTGATCCTGGATTTGATTTATAAGGACCTGGGAGAGCAGGATTCCAAACAGCTGAAAGAGACAAAGAGAGAGGCTGTCAGATTAAAAATAAATCCTAAATATGTAAGTGCAAAAAGTAACCGTCATGACATATTACTGGTCACCTGTGGGACGGCCAGGCCCAGTGCAATGCCTCCCAGTAGAAACAGGTTGCTGTGGATCCAGTTTACGACTTTATCAATACAGCCGTTTGTGTTGATAAATTCACCAGCTTCAGCGTAATTGTGTGCCTGCTTTCCTTGACCACACATAGTATTTATAATAGCCTGGCAAAGAGATGAAGATTTGAACTAGAATAAATATCATATGCAGTGGCCATAAAAAGTGGTCCCTATTCAGACACATACGAAACAGAATTTCGCCATTTCATGATTTTTAAACAGTTTTAAGTGTGACTAAAATTTCATAGCAGAAACATCCACAAACAAACAAGTTCATCAGGATTTTATTCACCTCGTCTTTCGTGAGCAAACAGCAGGAGTACGGAACTGAGCAGCGTTCTCTGCTTGGGTTTTCTTTAGAACAACTGAAGTACATGTTCTGAGACCAGTCCTTGTAGGAGATCCCTCCACAGCAGTTGAACTTCCCATCAAAAAGATAAAAACATATTCATTATCAAAACATAACGGAATCACTATACAAATACAATCTAAAATGCAAATATGTAAAATAGAAATACACGCATTCACAGTTCTAACCTGTTGTTGTCCATAGTCTATTAGATTTTGTAGGTCTAGATCATCTCTGTAATGCTTGATAGCACTATTAACCATATCTGTTACTTTGCCACGTGCCTGTAATAGCAAAATACATTAATAACTGCTGTTATTTTCAACATTTTAGATATTTCATGAATAACTGTGCTATTATGATATTTCAAAACGTTTGATATTTACTTTATTGATACCAGACATAAAAAGCTACATTATAAAAATGCAAGTTCAGAGTAAACTACAGTAACAAGTGACAGACAGTAGATGGCGCAATGTTTTAACTTAAAAACACTGTTTGTTTGTAATGGGGAAAAATGCAGGTCTTGTTATATCATGTCCACAATATGTAAACATGGTACTTATGCCTGTCTCTACAAACCATTCAGTGAAAGAGACCTTTAATAGTTAAAATGGCAGAAGTTGATCCTTTGTCTTAAAGATTTAAACTCAAAACTGTCACACCAGCCTACAAGATGGATTTTATGTCGATTTTAAAGTCAGGTTGTATGTTATGTGGCTAGTGGTATACATACACCGAACCATATATTATTTTATAAATACAGTACGTCTATTAGCCAATCAGAGTGAAGTGCTTTCCAAAGCTGATTCGTGATGTTGTTTACCCTGTCTGAGAAGACAAAACCCAAAACACCAGCCAATAGCTGCAGCAGAAAGATGATTGTCAAGCAGATGCAGAACTGCAGGAAAACAAACAAAATAATAAAGAAAAGAAAATAACATATTAGTACGTTCTTTATATTTGACTATGGATTATTCTTACTTTATTTCAAAAGTTTAAAAACTCATTTGCCTGTCTACTGACCATCTGGAGTAAGCAGATGTTCTCTCTCAGAGAACCCACACAGCCACAGAACGTGATGAAGAACATCAGGATCCCCACTATCATCAGTAACAGAGCGGGATCTATAGTCAGGCATGCCAACGCTGTCTCTGCATAGACACATATCAAACACACAGAGATTTTATAGATTTGAGGATATTCATTGAGTGATGACTATACATGATGACCCAGAAAGCCTGAATTTGAGATTTGTCTATCAAAGCCTCAAAAGAGAGTGTTTTTATTTTCAAAAGCTACGTTTTGTATATTTACGTTTGTTTTCATAAACAATGAAACACATTCTGCTTTTAAAACATGAAGCTATTTACAAGGTTGTTTTGGAAACATTGTCATTGAAAGTAAACACACTTACCATGTTTTACTATCCTGGAATAAACGCCAATAGATATCAGGACAAGTGCTATTATCTAGAATGGACAGATAAGGTAGACGTCAATTTACGTCTGTTTCTAATACATTTTCTCAATCATATAACAGAATGGGTAAATGCTTTGGATATATATAGGTCTTATTGTGTTCGCTCTTTAATCAGAGTATTGTGAATCTGCATGTATAAAAATGCAAAAGCATTAGAATTTGAAAATGTTAATGTGATGAAGAGCGTCAGGAAATTCTTCATGAAGAAGTGAAACTTCAGAGTGTTTTTACACTCCTGTACTCTGAGTTTGACACAATGTAGCTCCCTATCTCTGAAACAGCTATCAGGTTACTATGAAACTCTGCATCCTTTTTTTCCTGTCTGAGAAAGCAGTGCCTCGAAGAGATCACTTCAAAGGCAAAAAAGAAGCTACTTTGGAACTTTTTAACCACTTTTTAACCTTGAGAAGCCAATTTATTTACATTTATAAGACTATTATTTAACTCTGCTTTTTCAATAGGTCCTGTAGATCAACAGATACAACATGATAGCAACACTAAGGTTATGGGTTTGTATTATATGGGAGACACGTGATGATAACTTCCAACATAAACCTTTGTGTTGGATACACTGTATTTCTCTGTAGATAAATATGACTGCAAAATGCACAAAATTGGAAATTTTGAATTTAGTTAAGTCATTAGCTCAATTTTAATATAAATATGTAAGTAATAAGAACCCTTTATTGTATTGTAATATAATGTCTGCATATTATCCATTAAAATTGACCATATTACGCCAAAGTCAGAGCTCCTATACAATAATGAGATAAGTATATATCACATTATAAGTCAAATATTTTCATTTGGATTAATGGTCTCAATAGCGGCAACTTAAGAATTTAATCAAAATGTATCTTGTGCAACTCTCTGATATAATACACAAAAAAGAAGAAGAAAAAAACAAGTTTGCACATGTTTTAGTACTTCTGCAAATAACTTTCCATGCCAGTTTAGAGTCTCCTTAGAATCTGTCTTCAGGCTAAAGATTCACTACCATGGGTTAGAAACTCTTAAGTAATACAATTACACAATAAGTAATACAATAATTCAGTTATACAAGTGTGTGGAATACTGTGCTCTCAACACTGAGAACTCAACCTTTCCACAGGTGCATTACAATTCGATAAAGGTACTTAATACTAAAAGCACAGATGTGTATTCCATCAAACTAACAAAAGAGGTTTTGGTGCCTGCCTATCCCTTTAGTGCACTGAGAATGACAAAGAACAAACCTGCAGCCAAATGCTCAGTATAATAATGGGTTAGAATAAGTATAAATGAATAGATCTTGAGGCTTACAGCACAAAATCCCCTCAGGTATTTGCATTTGCGTATACACCAGCAAGCATGCAATCCACTACAGAGTTGTAATTGTTTTTTTAATGGTTACATTGTTGCTTTGAGGAGACTGTTGTCACGTGTCCAAATCGGCCTGTTTACTCACCTAGTTAATTTAATTTTGACACCTGAATAATCCACAACTGTTTGAAATATTTAGTTTCTACTGAATTATGGTCTATTATTTACTAAATACTACAGGGCAACAAATAAAAGAAGCACGGGGCGCCCCCCACTCATCCAAAACACACTGGGTTTCTCAGCATATGAATCAATGAGACCCGCTGCTTAGCAACAGGCACGGGTTCGAAAAAGTAAGCTGGCAGTATCAAGATTTTAA
This sequence comes from Barbatula barbatula, assembly GCF_947034865.1. NCBI lineage: Eukaryota > Metazoa > Chordata > Actinopteri > Cypriniformes > Nemacheilidae > Barbatula > Barbatula barbatula. The sequence goes on along the minus strand of NC_136768.1, from coordinate 6,414,331 downwards.
CAGAAGAGTGTTTTGTTGATGAGGTCTAATGTAAACTCATTATTATTCTAGCAAGATGTTACCGCGCAGCAGGCGCTGTGTATCGGTGACAAATGCGGGGTGAAAGTTTGACAGAAGTTCTGAGTTGTTTTCTCAGTTTATACTGTATCTAGTCAAGATGGGACAGGTTTAGGTGCGTAGAATGAAATGCTATGCATGGTCTAAGTATTCCAAGCATCTTTCCTGCGGTTAAGTAATATGCAGTTGTTGAAACATGCCCATAGGTGATGTTTTAGGGCTTGATTTATTTTAACTAAACACATTATTGACTATAAATAGCTTGAGATTATTTTAAAGTACTGCTAAATCCCTGCTGAATTAAAGACGAACGACACCTTCCTAGAAAGTCTGATGGATCTAATGGTTATAATGGGAATTCAATTGCTTTTAGAGACTTTAAAGATCTCTTGTCTCTACTGGAAATGTGTTCGGTTCTACTGGTGGGATGTTACCTGGAAGATGGAAACCAATATGACGGATATACCTATGCAACATCGGTGCACCAATATAACCATTAAATTATATTGGAATGAGGCACAAAATGGACCACACATAGCAAGTTTGTAATGGGTTTAATGAAATCAGTAAATACATATTGGTATTTGTTTTGGAAACCATTACAATTTGAATTGTTCTTTTCCTCAGATCTGTCATTAGTGTGCAGGTAAACTAAATACAAATGCGTACACGCTCCGTGTTCAACAACAAGAGGGAGTTTAAAAGTAATTTGGTTAAACATTAATAAATAAGAGACTCACGAGGAGGAACTACAATGTTTTTTATACAATGCAACATTTTGTATCATCACTATAAAGATTTACATACAGAATTGTAACTTACCCAAAATATCACGTTGAACAAAAAAAGCAGATATTTCACCACTGGACTCACGATAGAAGAGTCCTCGTCATATTTCGTCGTTCTTGACATGATCAGAGGTGTTGTGATGTTTCTCACCTAAACCTTAAACGTCACTTTCTAACCAGATCATCTTGCTGAATCAGATTCGGTTCTTTCTAAAACGACTCTAGCACCGCTAACGATCGCGCCAAGTATTTACAAAAACGCATCACAACGAATGCGTGCTTTTTGTCTTAAAGGGCATTTCCTGCTTTAAGACGGTCAATGAACTCGAAAAAAGCTGAACAACACAGAGCCCATGTGCAGAACAAGCGCCAGTGGGCGTGTCCTCGCTTTTAACTTACCTGTGTGTGTGAAGCCAAGGTGAATCCAAAACACGCTGCATACAAACATTAAACATTACATACTATTGTAAACTATGCTATTTAAGCCATTACAAAAGTTTGGATTTCTTTATGCAGATTGGGTAAGATCTAGTCTTTTTTATGTCTATTATTATAATGTCTCATACTCTTTAAAGCCTCTAGTTTTATTTTGCCGTACAGTATTTTAGTTGAGCAACAGTAAGTTTTTAATAGGCTATATGCAGATATTTATATTTCATCATTAATCTGTAGCCTACAAACAAATCATCACTTTTTGAAGATTTGCTTAGTCGATACACAAGAGGGCGCCATGACACTTTCCCTTCGAAATTCCTTTGGAAAACCAGCATCTTTGTTTATATTCTTATTCATTTTTTTATATTGTGTTATCTTTGCAATAATATGTAGTTTCGCGTGTATACATGTATTAAAAAACGCTTTTCAGTGAAGGAGAACTACATATCCCGCGATCCATTTCGCGAATAAAGTGACGCGCGAGGTTGACGTAGAGCCTCACGCACGGATTACGCGGTAGTCGCCTGCAATAAAGGGCTTTCCCTGTTACACAGTAACAAGAGTCCCGATGCTCGCTCACTTTTCAACTAAATTCACCACCTTGGGTCATTTTCAGGACGGGAGCGGTGAGAGGTAGGATGCTCTTCGCTTCTTTACCCTCTTTAAACTGCAAACGCAAAACCTTTTGGCAAAACTGTAACTGTATGATACCTGTCTAACAGGTTCTCGGAGTCTCACGTTTGAAAAGAGTGGTTTCTTGTGTTTTCTTTTGCTGATTTTTAAATCTGAATGAAGTATTTCGTAGAGACAAGCAGTCACGTACAGTGTCATTGCGTCATGACTGCGCAGATAGCGCTTGTTTACGTTTTTGCATGCATGTTAGTTGTATGTCAGTATTTAAGCTGCTTGCTTGTATATGTTGTCAACAAAACTCACTTCAGAGAATGATATCAGCATAACCTTGAAGAGACATGAACGATTAAACACACACAAAACAACACAATACAAATTATAATGGCTCTAATTACAAATACCATTAAAACCATTACAAAATTCCTTTGTGTGTGTGTGTGTGTGTGTGTGTGTGTGTGTGTGTTACAGCAGGGTTTAGTGGAGTTGTAATAGTTAACATTCCACCCAACACCATAATAGTAAAGACCATTACAGTTTCCGCTAAAAGCAAAACCCATATACCCAATATTCCCAGTACAACCATAAAATCTACTAGAAATTCTGTGTTTTTTTCTTTCTGCGGGACATTAATGCATGAGAACCATTAAAGTATCGTATAGTCAGGTGCTGTGCTAAAAACGGACGGGGTCATACAGCACATTATGACTTCAGGGTTGCTCAAGCTGTATGCTGTGTCCTTGAGTTATGTTGTGTGCTGGGGTTGGAACTATTTACACAACCAATACGTGCCAACAGTCACACACGAGTATGTAAACATTTAATCTTTTTTAAAAGCAGAGCCTTTTTGGTTTCTCTAAAATGGACAAGTTGGTAGACCTATAATTTTTATGGCGCTTATTACGTAGTTATTGCTTATAGTTCAATAGTCAAGTATGCGACACATCCACTGCATGACAAATCAACACCAACTTCTCGAGGAAGTTCAGGGTTATTTTAAGGACTTGTAATCATACACCAGCACGGTTTGTACACGGTTGCCCCCTTTAAAACCAAGGGGGTGGTTGTCAATGTAACTGTATTGACTATCATGTTACGTTCACCTGAAATAAAACCAACACTGGTTCTAAGTTGTATTTTCTTTCTTCACAGACTGATCTCTGGCCACCATATAGTGAAAACAGGAAGTGGAAGCCCAGAAAGTGCACGTGTGCAACCACGAGGTCTCCAGCAGCCTGATATGCCTGCATTTACACTGTTGCTATGGAACATATAACGGCCAGCGAGGAACCGTCCGTGGCGGCGGCGGCGATGTACCATGTGGAACGACCTGTGTTCAGTGAAAGTTATCTTGACTCTGGATTTCTACATAGGAAGAAGAAAACACCCAAGTCCTGTATACGGAGGGTTACGGAGCAGCTCAGGTAAGGTTATTTTATTATGTTCTGCTGTCTTTGTTATTGTTGATTGTGTTTTGAGCTATCGTTCTGAGATCACATTAAAAATCTGGAGCTCCAAATCTGATTTACAAATTTATAGAGGAAATAAACTGAACATGTGAATTTGCTTTCTCACTAGTAGACTCAGATCTCAGACTTTTGAGTCTTGTTGTGGATATATACTATTATTGCTAAACAAAAATCACCTTTGTCTGGTCTATTTGTGAAAAAAACAGCTATTATTCTATCATGTTTGGGTCTTATCTGATCCTGGAAGTACCTAGTAAACTGCGTAAATTACCATAAGTCATTTATGATGTCTAACTTGTTTTACGATGTCATCTTATCATACCGTTAAGATTTCAGTGCTACCATCATTACACAACAATACAAAGGGATACGTTTGAACTGCCTCGGTTAAAACTCGGTCTGCTCCTGATAAAATTCTTGACTTTAAGGATGCATGGTATCATTTAATCTTCTATTGTTTTTCAGCTGTTCATCTGAGAAAGCCAAATCTGTTGCATTTAGTTTTCTGCCTATTTTAACATGGCTGCCATCATATCCAGTGAAAGAATACCTGTTTGGGGACATTGTTTCTGGTATCAGCACCGGTGTTATGCAGCTACCTCAAGGTCAGTGCTATTGCATAATGTTCAATCAAATTCTCAATGAATCTCACAAATCTATGTATCTGATCGTTGAGGACTGAATCTCTCCACTCTCTCTTTTCTCTACCCCGTTTTTGACAGGTCTTGCTTATGCGATGTTAGCAGCCGTACCTCCTGTGTTTGGGTTATATTCATCTTTTTATCCTGTCTTGTTGTACACATTCTTCGGTACCTCCAAACATATTTCAATAGGTAAGGCTTGCATGCCATGCTATTAGTAAAACTCTGGCGGCTTGAAATGTGACATGCCAGCTCAGTTTTGCAAAGTCACTGTTATTAAGCAAGTTCTTCCAAGCAGCCCGAATTTCTGAGTCCTCTCTAGGAGGAAGTCCGACCAGGCAGACAGTTTTCCATGGTTTTTGAAAATCGTACAGGTCGACCACACCAGGCTCATATAGTAAAGTTCTGTATTTAGTAAAAGAAAGCGGAGAAACTCGCACCACAACGTTTCTCGCACCACAACTTCCTTAGAGGTGGCCCAGATATTTCGTTATTTTCGTCTCCTGTTTAAGCTGATGTTCAACCCCTGTGAAGTCTCTGCGGGACATTAGAAAAACCACAGTGATAAAAGATCAAAGGTTAAAAAGTCAAAAGGTTAGAAAAACCAGAGTTGTTGCTTAAGTATCTTGCTGCTTGGACCCCATGGATGGAAGAGAGAAAGAGAAAGAGAGGCATGTGGCCTCCAGTTGAAACAACACTCATGCTTAACCTCTGTATGTTGTAATAGAAATCGTCTCCGGTTACTTTCGTAACCTCGGTTCCCTGAGAAGCGGGAACGAGACATTGCGGAGACATTGCGGAAAACTGGCCAATTGTCGCAAGACATGCACAGTATGCAAATACTGACGAATCTAGACAGTATAAATACAGTGCATGTGACGACAATCCTCAGAATCTACGAGAGAACGCCCGCCCGGTGATAAGCGGCGAACACTGCGATCTACGCAATGTCTCGTTCCCGCTTCTCAGGGAACCGAGGTTACGAAAGTAACCGGAGACGTTCCCTTTCGAGAGCGGTCACTTCGACATTGCAGAGACCGCATATGGAACGGTAGTACAATCCCGCCGTGAGAGCTAGCAAAAACAGCCCGACAACTGGGATAACACACAAAGTATGTGGAGCATACAAATCAACCATTCGCGAGGTCGCCCCAAGCGTTAACCGCTGATTGGCTGAAACCGGCCTATGAACCGCTAGATTGGCCTCTTGGCAAATTTGCATATCCAAACCCAAATTAACGCAGCGGGCTGCGCTGAACAGGGCAGACACCACAGCAGTAGAACCAGCACGGAAACCCGGGCGATATAATAGCGAACATAAGTACACCAAGCACAGTGTAAACAGCAATGCGGTAACAACTGTGTAGCACAAGAAATACAAGGTAGAAGATAAAGCTTAATCAGCACTCACCGAGAGGACTTGAGAAGCCAACAAGGACACATCCAATCTGTAGAACCTGGCGAAAGTATTCTGAGAAGACCAGCCGGCTGCACAGCATATGTCCTAAATAGATGTGCCCTTAGACCAGGCCCACGAAGAGGCGATAGCCCTAGTCGAATGAGCTCTGATACCGAAGGGGCAGTTCTGACCCTGACTTTCGTACGCCAAGGTAATAGCGTCCACCACCCAGTGAGAGAGCCTCTGTTTTGAGACAGCCCGGCCTTTAGTACCCCCACCAAAACAAATAAAGAGCTGCTTAGACTGCCGAAACCCGGCCGTGCGATCAATGTAAGCCCGCAAGACCCTTACCGGGCAGACCGCTCTCTGAGCGTTAGCATCCTGCGAGTCTGACGATTTGGAAGACAAAGCGGGCAAAGAAATGACCTGTGCTCTAAAAGGGGTAGACATGGACTTTGGCACATAACCCGATTTTGGCCGGAGAGTGATGCTGCAGTCGCCGGGTCCAAAACGAATGAAATCAGCGCCGACTGAGAGCGCTTGTAAATCCCCTATGCGCTTAGCCGAAGCAAGGGCGAGAAGGAGAACGTTTTTTAGAGTGAGCTCTCTTACAGAAGCCGCGTCCAAAGGCTCGAAAGGGGGAGAAGAGAGAGCCTTCAACACCAGCGCTAAGTCCCAAGGTGGTACTGAAGGGGTTCACGGGGGGAAAAGTCTCCTCGCTCCTCTGAGGAATCTGACCACCAGCATGTGTCTACCAATCGATTGCCCATCAACCGGGGAACGAAACGAGGCGATAGCCGCTACATAAACCTTCAGCGTTGATGGGTGGTCGCCGTTGTCCAGCCTGTGCTGCAGGAAAGATAAAATATCAGACACGGGGCAGGACGCCAGGTCGATATTGTTACTGCTGCACCATTTAGCAAACACCCCCCATTTTAGAGCGTATAAACGTCTGGTAGACGGCGCACGAGACTCCGAAATAGTATCCAGTACAGGAGTGCAGTTAGAACCCCCGAAGCGGCCATGCATGGAGGTTCCACAACTCTGGGCTGGGGTGCCAAATCGTGCCGTTCACTTGGGACAACAGGTCACTCCTGAGGGGAATCCGCTACAGCGGTGCCGTCAACAACTCCCTCAGGTCCGGAAACCATGGTTGATTCGGCCAAAACGGAGCGACGAGAATCACCGACGCCGTCTCCGCTCTGATTTTGGACAGCACTAGGGGTAAAATCTTCACCGGAGGAAACGCGTAAAGCCGAACGACCGGCCAACGCACCGTCAGCGCGTCGCTCCCCATGGGGGAGTGGATCAGCGAGAAATACAACGGGCAGTGTGCGTTCTCGCTTGTCGCGAATAGATCCACTTCCGCCTTCCCGAAGCGTTCCCAAATTAACAGGACTATGTCGGGATGAAGCCTCCATTCCCCATGCGGAAGACCCTCCCTCGAAAGCATGTCCGCTCCACGGTTCAGATGACCGGGGATATGCGCTGCTCTGAAAGAGAGTTTATGCCGATCTGCCCACAGTAGGAGACCCGCCGCCTGTTTGAAAAGAGCTCAGGAACGGATCCCTCCCTGGCGATTTATGTACGAAACCACGGACATGTTGTCGGTGCGAATCAGAACATGTTTCTGCTCCAGCCTCGACTGGAAAGTATGAAGAGCTAGATACACCGCCTTTAGCTCCAGGCGATTTATGTGCCATTTCCTCAGAGACTGACCAAAGGCCGGATGCCGGCATGCCCTCGCACACCGCGGCCCATCCCGAGAACGATGCATCCGTCGTAACGACGGTGCGTCTCGTCACCAGCCCCAGGGGAACTCCCCGACTGAACATGCTCGGGTCGCGCCACGGACTCAGGGCGCCGAGGCAGCTGACTGTAACCGGGACTCGCGCCCGACCCGAGGACCATGCTCTCCATGGAACCCGAGCCTTCAGCCAGAACTGTAGTGGTCGCATGTGCAGAAGACCTAGGTGTCCGACTGCCGACGCCATGAGACCCAAAAGCCTCTGGAACTCCCTCAGGGGAACAGAACGGCCCGGCCTGAGCAAATGTTGAGCTGAAAAGATGGACTCCGTCCGCTCTGGGGAGAGGCGAGCGCGCATCTCCACTGAGTTGAAACATACCCCCAGATACGTTATAGACTGACTCGGCATGAGTTTGCTCTTCTGCATGTTCATGCGCAGCCCCAGGGATGTCAAGTGACAAAGCAGCATCCGCGTGTGACCGATTAGCGCCTTCCGAGAGTGGGCTAAAATCAGCCAATCGTCCAGATAATTGAGAATGCGCATTCCGCTCGCTCTGAGAGGGGAAAGCGCCGCGTCTACGTACTTCGAGAATGTGCGCGGAGCTAATGCCAGCCCGAATGGGAGGACAGCAAATTGGTACGCTGAATCCTCGAATGCGAATCGCAGGAACCTTCGGTGGTGCTTGGCTATCTGAACATGAAAGTACGCATCCTTCAGATCTACGGATACAAACCAGTCCCCGGGACGCACTTGTGCCAGGATCTGTTTTAGAGTTGTCATTCTGAACGCTCGCTTGTGAAGCGCTCGGTTGACGGGTCTCAAGTCCAGAATTGGACGCAGACCACCATCTCTCTTGGGCACAACAAAATACCGGCTGTAAAACCCGCTTTCCCGCTCGTTCGTGGGGACACGCTCGATCGCTCCTTTCGCGAGAAGGCTGCAGATTTCCTGCCTCAACAGCATTTTGCGCTCCTCCTAGTTGCGATTGTCGTCACATGCACTTTATTTATACTGTCTAGATTCGTCAGTATTTGCATACTGTGCATGTCTTGCGACAATTGGCCAGTTTTTTTACTGCCGTTATCCTATAGGACTTCAGGAAAAGTAAAAAAAAGAGGAGGAGTTTCATATGCGGCCTCCGCAATGTCGAAGTGACCACTCTCGAAAGGGAAATAAAAGGGATTTATCTAGATGGAGAGGCACAGCAAGGCTCAGTACTCTATTCATTAGGTCTCTGTACACATACACAAGTGCACTGGGACTGATAGCATTGCTAAGTCTGCACACTTTGTTTACTTTATAGTGAAGTAGGGATGACAGTACTTGTTTGTCTTTGACACGGTGGTTTTGTTAGACTTTCCAATCAGAAACAATGATAAGAGTTGTGTAGAAGTGTGTAGTACCTGTAAACCAACAGAATGCTTTGAATGTATTGTAAAATGGACAAACAGACAGTGACTTGATTTGAAAGATAATTTGTCAGAGCAGTGCATTAGGGGAAAAAACTAAAGTGGCCTGAAATTTAAAAGGATATGAATGTTGTTGCATTATAGATGCTCAATAATAAACTAAATGAAGTTTGAGTAGTTGACAAATAAATCCTACAGGATTCCTATGGTGTGCCGTAGCAAAATTCAGAAAATAAACTGTTAATATTACATTGTTTTATGTTATTCATATTAATTTATATCATATAAAAGAGCTTAAGAGAGATTTATCTTCATTGTTTGTTTTTTTTCTACATTTTTGACATCGCACTGTAGGGCAAATTTGCATGTTAGTTTTAAACAAGTGTTAGGTTATTTATTTCACAAAAATAATTTTGATAGACAAGATTTTATAGAAATAGTTTAATAGACAACAATCAACAAAACTTCCAAAATTAATAGTATTTGGATGTTTTTTGAAGTTAATGTGGTTACTCTTCTGGGATATATGTGTGTGATCTTCATACATCAAAAATGAATTAAAATGAATTGCAGACATAGCAAAGAAATTTGTTTTGTTTTCTGAGAAATTATTTCTTTTAATACTGTATTAATATAATCAAATTCATACAGTACAACACTTTTTCTTTTTGCAAAATTTTGCACTAAATGTATGTTAAATAATTTATATTTTTTACAGTGAAGCATTTGTTTGCTATTTGTTATCTATATTTAATACAATTCATACAACAAGGGCTAACAGCTGATAATGGCAACTAATGACTTAACCTAAACACACAGTTTGACATTGTAAGTTAAATGTGATCCATATGGGAATTTAGTGCTGTACATGTTTAAGAGTCTTAAGATCTTCAATGGGCAAATGTTTTTATATTCCGGCAGGTACATTTGCAGTAATAAGTTTGATGATTGGCGGTGTCGCTGTAAGGGAAGCCCCGGACTCCATGTTTGCAGTCAATGGGACCAATGCATCCCAGGTGGTGGATTTTGAGGCTCGTGATGCCAGGAGGGTAGAAGTGGTTGTAGCTCTAACAACACTAGTAGGTCTCATTCAGGTAAGCTATTTAATTTAATCATCGATGGCCAGCTTTGTGCATTTACCCGTACAGTGTGGGATAACATTACTGTAAACTTATGAGAACATGTTAATGGATGCCTCATGCTGGCCGACACCGTGTTTATAATAAACACATGGAATGGAAAACTGCATAACTTCTACCCACATTCTCAAGTTGAGGGTTGAGTATGAATCTAACTGACCGTAGACTACTTTCGCTGTGTTTTGATGTTGTGTAGTTTGCTCTGGGTCTGCTGAGATTTGGCTTTCTGGCGATCTATCTCAGCGAGCCTCTGGTGCGAGGTTTCACCACAGCCGCTGCGGTGCACGTCTCGGTTTCACAGCTCAAGTACCTGTTGGGGGTGCCCACTGCGCGCTTCAACGGGCCTCTGTCTGTCGTCTATGTATGTAACCAACACCCTGTTTTGATATGTTACATCACTCTGTCCACAGTTATAAAAATGTTGATAATTCATAACTTTCATAATTACTTGTTTCTATGTGCAATCTTTTTTTAAATTAAAGCCCTTTTTCTGGTTTTGTTATGAACACAGAGCGTTGAGGCTGTCATCATGAACATCACAAGCACTAATATTGTCACTCTTATTATTGGACTGGTGTGCACCGTGTTCCTGTACGGGGTGAAAGACTTCAACGAACGCTTTAAGAAGAAACTACCCATCCCAATCCCTGGAGAGATCATAGTGGTGCGACTTCTAAGGCCTTGCATAAGAAACATTGTGCTAACATGTTCAACATTTCAGAAATGACACATTTTTATATTTAAAAGGTAATACACTTGTTCTTAAAAGGTAATCGTCTCCACTGGGATCTCGTACGGGCTGGTTATGTCTGAAAACTATGGTGTAGATGTTGTGGGTAAAATTCCCACCGGGTAAGATCATGCAGCCATTTGCTTTTGCTTAAATATACAAAATTGAAACTATTTACATTTTTGCAAATTTACATTTTAAAACACATCTTTCTTTTAAGGTTGCTGCCACCCAAGGTCCCAGACTTCTCAGTCCTTCCCAACCTCCTCACAGACGCCATAGCTATAGCGGTTGTTGGCTTTTCAATTGCAATTTCACTAGCCAAAACCTTTGCTCTCAAGCACGGGTACAGTGTGGATGGAAACCAGGTAGAGAATCATTTGTATTTCACAGCAAAGTTCTTGTTGTGCGACATCATTCAAAGTAATTAGATTCAGTGCCTCTTAGATACGGCGCTATGCACCATTCAGACATTTTATGGCGTTTTGAAGGGCTAAACCAGCTAGAGGCCACAGTTACTTAGTTGCTTGCCATTTAGTAGATCTTTTTATCCAAAGTGACTTATAATACACTAATTGTAGGAATAAATCTGGGACAACAGAACGAAGCCCCATGCCAAGTCTACTGAAGGGAATTAATGTGACCTTAGTTACTCACACGATTCAAGTTTTCCTTCATAAAATGATCCTGAATACTTCATTCTTTTATGATCCTGAGGTGCAAACAGTATTGTTGTGTTATTGATTTTGTGATTGTAGGAGCTCATCGCACTGGGGCTCTGTAATTTTGTCAGTTCGTTCTTCCACACGTTCGTTGTCACGGCGTCAATGTCTCGCAGCCTGGTACAGGAAAGCACTGGAGGAAATACCGAAGTAAGTGACACACACACGTAATCCCATTCAAATGTGGCAGACGTTCAAATATGTTCCTGTCCAAATATGGAGTGTGTTCCTGTGCTGATGCCATCACAGTGGCTGCATAACTGTCATAAAACCATAAAGATAAGATAAAGAGGTTTGCTTCCCGATGCCAAACTGATTTGATTATGTTAATGTTTGTGTCTGTAGATTGCAGGACTCTTGGCGTCTATGCTTGTGCTACTGGTGGTGCTGGCCATCGGATTTGTCTTTCAGCCTTTACCTACAGTAAGTGCAGAGCTTCACCTTATGCACCAAAACCTAATGTGATAAAACTAAATGGCAAGAAAAGAGTGACCTTTTTTGGAAAATGCAATATAATCTGTTTGAAATGACCAAAATCCCTTTGCAAGACACGAAACGTCAGATTAAGTCTTTCTAATAAACTGTCATCTTTTTATTAGACAGTGTTGGCTGCTATAATCATGGTCAATCTCATGGGGATGTTTAGGCAAATGAAAGACATTCCCGGATTATGGAGAACCAGCAAGATCGAACTGGTTAGTACTTTGGATTACATTTTGTCCACTGTTGAGTTACACCCTGCTGATTTTACTTATCTACTCAACATTTGATAAACCTGACAGCCTAAATGGGCTCATTAAAAAGCATTTTGCACGAAACATTGTGAAATGTTGACTCTGTAAACTTTATTAATGTGTTAATGCAGTAAGGTTATTTTTTTGTTCATGAGTGATGGTTTGTATTCAGGCAACATGGCTTGTGTCCTTTGTCGCCTCTGTTCTTCTGGGTCTGGATTATGGACTGGTGGTGGCCATGGGTTTTGCCATTCTGACAGTTGTTTACAGAACACAGCGGTAAAATACACTCTTACATTATTCCAATGCCATCTGATGCACACTGTTTTCATCTTGTAATAACAGATCAGTCGACTTTTTATTTTTCGCTTTCTTGGAAGAGTATTTATTTAATGTTAAAGCCTATGAAAGAAAAATATAAATTTGATCAAATTTCTGTTTGATTTTGTGGATTGATCCTAATTAACGTTTTGGGCTTGTTTTTACGAAATTTTAATTTTACAGTATTCATTGGTATGATGATGATGATGATGATGTTGATGTCTATTTTCTGATCTTTCTATTGTAGCCCAAAAAATGCTGTTCTTGGACAGATCTCAGATACAGGACTATATTTTGATGTGGATGAGTATGAAGAGGTAACAAAGACATTTAATATATATTACATTATCTTTCTAACTTTTTGCATCTTTAGCCATCTCTACATGAATCATCTCCAACTCAATTTTTATTGAATTAGTAACCCAAACCTTAAAAGGATAGTTCACACAAAACTATCATCATTTACTAACCCTCCTGTAATTTCAAACCTGTATGGCTTTTTTATTTGGCTTTTTTATATAAGATATTTTAAAGAATCTTGGAAACAAAAACATGTTGGTCGTCATTCCTTTCTATTGTATGCACACAAAACCAATGCAAGTCAATGGGGAACAACGATTTGGTGATCCCACATTCTTCAAAATATCTTATTCTGTGTTCTGACAAATAATAAAAACAGCCATACAAATTTGAAATTATATGAGTGTGAGTAAATGATGATAGGGTTTCTTGGAGAACTATCGCTTTAACATCATACATTCCCGATCACCAAACTGTACTCTGCCTTTAGACGTCACGCAAACCCAGTCCATGGTTTAATCCTTTTTCGTTTTCCCACAATCTTTGTCCTTTTATCTGCGTGTTGTATTCTCTTTCTCAAGGCTGAGGAATGCTCAGGGATTAAGATTTTTCAGTCTAATACCTCCATCTACTTTGCGAACAGTGACTTATATGTAAACGCCCTCAAAGCAAAGGTGAGCTTCAGTGTTTAAAATAATTAATAAGATTTTAAATATTTAAGATATTGTATTTTCATGTTCTCCCCTTGAGCGTGTTTGATATGCTCTACAGTGTTGTGAAACTAGAAACTAGAAACTAGTTTTGTGAAAGCTGCTCCCATGAACAGCAGGTGTGTTTGACCTCACCGCAGTGTTTTGCACACATTATAGTTTTGTTATTCTGTACTTTTTTTTTTGTGACTACAGACTGGAGTCAATCCGGCCAAACTTCTCGCGGAAAGGCAATCGCAGTTAAAATACGCTAAAATAAACACCAGAGGGAAGAAATCGAAACTGCGTTTACCATCAAAGAAAAATGCTGTTGTTTTATTGGTATGCATTTATAAACCAGTCGTATTACAACCGTCACCTTAAATCTATTCGTATGCATAAAATGTAGCACTTATAGGTTTACAGTGTCATGTAATAATGATGTAATAATGTTTACATTATGAATCAGTTCTGCCTGGTAATGACGCATTATGTTTTAGTTATGAGTGTTATGAGTATGGCACTAGCAGCGTCAAGGTCATGGGTCTATTTCTTATTAGATTGTGCTTACTGATAAAATGTATTGCTCTAATGTACTGCAAAATGCTTTGGATGAAGCAACTGATAATGAATGTAAATATGAATGTTCGGTACCACAACAGGATATGGAGTTGGGTGTCACTCATGAGGTGGTGGCTGGGGCAGACAAGCAGATGAGTGTGTATACGAATGGACGGGCCAATGAAACCCAGACCGAGTCCGAATCAGAGGATGAATTTTTCCTGCAGCGTCTGACCCCCATTCACTCCATCATACTGGACTTAACCCCGGTTAACTTCATTGATTCTGTAGGGGCCAAAGCCATTAAATCTGTAAGTAGACAAGCCATATTAACACATTCATATCTATGTAATACATTTTTGACTGCATGAAGCGTTTTGACAGCATGCAGCTGAATGTATAAATTACACTTATATATGATTATAACGTCTTATAATTTGAAATAAGATTAATATTATTAATAATCATGCTAGCTAGTTTATCTATGTGAAAAATATTAAACTGATTGATCAGATTAGGACAGCAATATGAGGTCAGAATTGTTGATATAAATGTTTAAATGTCCTACAGATTATAAAGGAGTATGCAACAATCAATGTGAAAATCGTCCTTGCTGGATGTAGCAGTAAGTGTTATTAACAGAAGAACCTTTATAATCTTTAAATTAATGTAATAATTATATTTAAATACATGTCACATTGCAATTTTAAAAGCGTTTATGGTATTTTTGTGGTGAACATCTTCACCTAGAGTTGAAGCTAGTAAATGCATATTAGTGGGAGAGAACAATTCAGTTTAAAATTCAGTGCTTTGCAACATTTTGTTCTTGTGTTTTGCAGGGACTGTTCTATATGATCTCAGGACACTACAGTTTTTTATTGAGCCAGTGACCTCTGACCTCCTTTTCCCCACTATTCATGATGCGGTGTTACACTGTCAAAACAGGAAAGACCCACCCACTTGTCCTAGCAGCCAATGATTTCAAACTGCGGGACTTATTATTGACTTTACCTTTTGGTTGTCATTGTAACAAAAGGAGACTGAGACGTTCCTGGTGTAAGGAACAGGCCAAGACATTTGTTTTCTGATGGCCACATTTTTTGTGATGTGAGTATACCAGCATATGATGGGCTTAACATTATTGTCCCTGTAAAATTATTACATGAACCGTGATTTTAAGCTCTGCTGTAAATTGTTACTGAAGACTAGAGAAGTATGTTTTTTCTTCTTTTTAAGTGCAATTAGGGTAGATGGACATTCGACCAGTGTTTATTTTTTGCATTGGTCTGTAGCTTTTATTGACATTCCAGGAGTTTTACAATCATGTTGTTACCAGCATAACTGGCTATTGTATTCAGCAAATAAGCAGTTGAATATGTTACACATTATAAAAATGCTGAACACAGAATTGCACTGTGGCGATGACACTGCTTTTTCTTTCCTTTGATATTTTTGACAGATGTTTCTGACAAGGCACCATGCGAAATATTGATTGTATTTTTTTTGTTTAACGTTTAGTGCTTAGAATTCTCTGTATTTTTTTTCTTCCATTCAATCTGTGTCTCTTCATGCTAAAAGATGCTGAAGGTAGCTCACAGCTTTCTTGGTAAATTTCCTTTTTTTCGGAACATTAATTTAAAGTGGATTAAGTTTAATGAAACAATAGATTCCATGAAGTGCTTTTTAGGCATTCCTTTCTATGGAGCTTTACATGGAAGTGTGTCTCAATGTGCCCTCAGGCTGAAACAGTCTGAGACATTGTGATGGACGGAACTGAGCACTTTTAAGTTAGAAGGATTCACACATATTTCTAATTGCTTTTGAGATGTTACTATACTATTAATTAAATGCAATTCTTCTCGAAGTAATGAAGACCAAAAATGAACTACATACAATATGGTGCATTTTATTGTGATATTTTATGCTTTGTGTATTTTAGATATTTTTGTATAACAACAAATGCTAAAATTACTCTTAAATTATTAAATGTTTATTCCACACAAGTGCCTATCATTTTTTATATTTAATTTTTTTTTAACTAACCAAAGAAGACCGAACACAGTGTTTCGCATGCAGCATAAATATTGAAATAATAAACAAGAAGTGTAATATGGATAATGTTTTTATTGATTCAATATCACAGAAAAGTGACAAGACATACATGAGAATCTGTTTGAACTATCAAGCAGAACACAAACACAGGAGGAAATAAATCAATTTAGTTATAAGTCATGTAGCGAGGGGTGGCGCTGAACTTGGCGTAGGATTTGATGACTTTGTTCACAGCCTCCAGAAAATCTTTCTCCGTTGCAATTTTTCGACGAGCTCGGATGGCAAACATGCCTGCCTCTGTGCACACGCTGCGAATCTCAGCACCTGCATGGATAACACAATGTTAACTAAAGCAAGTGAATCATCAATGTTGCTTAAAGTGTTTCCTTCAACGTTTTGCCCTAATTATGTGTGTATTTGTGAGGTAAGAGGCGACTATTTCATTGTCTGAATAACTTTGTGTCCCTAGATGTTTGTCAGGAGAACTAGAGGTCAGAACTCACCTGTGCTGTTGGGACAAAGGCGTGCTAGAAGCTCAAAGCGGATATCTCTTTCAACACTCATAGAGCGGGCATGGATCTTAAAGATGTGGGTGCGCCCCTGAAAAATACAATAACACAAATTATATTTTGTGATATCACAATGTAACTTGATATGACACCATGGCTATACTGGTGGCAGTGAAGAGCATCTCATATTGGATTTAGGAAATATGAATAACTTTCATAAACTAATGATTTATTAATTAACACTTACTTCTAAGTCAGGCAAGCTGAACTCAATCTTTCTGTCCAGTCTACCAGGTCTCATAAGAGCAGGATCAAGTGTGTCTGGTCTGTTTGTGGCCATTAAGACTTTAATGTTTCCTCTGGGATCGAAGCCATCCAGCTGATTAATCAACTCCAGCATAGTCCTCTGAACTTCATTATCCCCTCCGGCTCCATCATCGAATCGGGCACCTGCAAGAAAACCACATTACTAATATGACCAAATCATCATTGGATCCGAGACTGAGATGTTATCCATAATAACACTATGTAATTAGGGTTTAAGGCCTCGGACTGCCAGTGGTCCCTAGCTACACTTTATCCAGACGTCTCATGGGACCATAATCCAGCCTTGACATATACTATAGTTATTATATTTTTAAAGAATCACCTCCAATAGCATCAATTTCATCAAAGAAGATTAGACAGGCTTTCTTTGTTCTCGCCATCTCAAACAGCTCGCGAACCATCCTGGCACCCTAGACAAGGCATAAAAACATAGCAATTGGGTTTTGTTTTCAAAATGTGTATTGCTTTCTTCTGAAGAGGAAAGACACTTACCTCTCCGACATACTTCTGAACCAGCTCGGATCCAATGACTCTGATGAAGCAGGCATCAGTGCGGTTAGCCACAGCTCGGGCACACAGGGTCTTTCCCGTACCAGGGGGTCCGAATAGCAAGACACCCTTTGGAGGCTCAATACCCAGATTCACAAAGCGCTCCGGCTGGAGTTAGGACGAAATGAAAGAATATTAGTTGAAAATGAACACGTACAAATCTGTTTATTTTTTTGATAGCAACGCATTAATGACATACATGGAGCAGAGGGGTCTCAACCACTTCTCTGAGCTTCTCTATCTGCTCTTTGCATCCTCCAACATCACTATAGGTAACATCAGGCTTCTCCTCCACCTGTTAACATCAAGATTTTTGTTTAAGTGTGACCTTATTTACATACTTTTAACACGTTAACATTTATCATATTGCCAAAGAAATTGGAACTATTGCTCACCTGCATCATAGTGACGGTGGGATCAATTTTGGGTGGTAGTGGAATGTGGATCTGATACTTATTCCTGTCAACACTGTTTAGAGAAGATTGTAAGATCAATGAGATGTTTCAAAAGTGAGGCAAGCAATTTGCAATGCATTTCCTCCTTACCCAACTCTCATTCCTTCTTCAATGTCAGTCGGGGCGACCTGATCACTCAGGTCCACAACAAACTTGGCAAATTGTTTCACATTAATGATGTACTTTGGATCCTCAGAGTCAGCGTTGATTATCTTGGTGCATCTATGAAAAAAAACCAGACGAAGATATAAATAATTTAATAGGTTTATACATGTTCGTTGTTTCATTAGTACCCTCATACCTGGCCACTTGCAGGGGCTGTTCGCTCTGCAGAGTCTGTTTGTCTGCTGCCAGATCCCATAGTGCCGGAGGAGCCAGACCTGTATCGGATTCTTTGATGCCTGTAGCACACAAAAGATGAGTCAGTGCAAGGATATCAGGACTTCACCGTATGCTATTGTAATCTGAATTCATGTGTAGATCCACGTATCACAATTAAAGTTGGAATTTCACAATAACAAGACACTAACCTGTAAGCTCATTGATTTTCTTCAGAAGCGACTGGATATCATCTTCAACCTGTTTGATCTGTCTCGAGTAAGTGCTTTGACCCTATTCACAAACACATAATGCACGGATTACTTGCAAGTGACATCACTCAGACCATCTGATATGGAATCCAATGTGCAAACAACTATATGTTTTTTAGTTACACTCACATAAGTTTTCAGGAGCGCAATGTCTCCTTCGTCCAAAGCTGAAAAATAAAACAAAGATCAGGACTAACAATAGATGACAACAATGTGACAACGTTTTGATTTACTGCTTACTTTGAAACTACTAAAAAAACAACTAATGACATGCCACATATCATATCATATCATAAACACAATGGATCTAAGAGGGGAAATACACTTTGAAAATAGGTTTGTCATAATATATTTTCTGACAATTTTCAACTAAATTACAATGTAGCTAGTTAGCGAATGCTAGCCTGCATGCTAATTTCATCATCAACTCATCAAAACACGAAACGCCTCACAAATAATACCTCGAATTGGTTTGTCGTCCTTTTCCTCCTCTTTTATTTTGCGTTGGTCGGAACCTAAATGATCAGGCATGACTGCTTTCGGTCTTTCAAATAAATCCCTATAGTGACTGTTGCAGCAAGATTACACAGCAGGTTTTCAGACGAACGGAGTACTTTTGTTTTCCGGTTCAGGCGGACACAGGAAACAGATCTTATTTCAAAATAAAAGCCGTTAAATTGGTCGCGACACTCTTGCCTAAACACCCAACTATATATAAACGAACCGCGTAGTCGGACCCTTATTTTGAAACATAAACCCAAGAAATCATTTCACCGTTTGCCTTTAGCAATGTTGTTGTTATCCTATCAAATATCTTCCACGAAGAGGTTATTTTGGGGCTGAATGTAAGTTAATCATTTTTATGTTTAAAAAAATATTCACCCCTCCTGCGTTAACGAAGACCTGTTCCTGTTAATATTGCGTCGGTCTGACACCGGTTAACTTGCTAACGTGTTTTTGAAACCCTTTTGACTCGTTCTTGTGGTCGTTTTCAACTACACATGTATTTGTTAAATTTCTTACGACATTCAGTGATTAAATAGTGTTATTTTAATCGTAGCCGCTGTAGTTAGATACAGAAGATTGTCAATTTAAAAGATCTGCAGATTTAGTTTAAAAAAACAGATGACATAAAAACACTTAAATTGTTCTATTTCTACAATTGTTTTACTATTTACAGATTCAAGAATGCATCCATCACGTTCAATGCCTTAACTGATCTGTACTGTCAGGTAAACGCATACAAATGCACGTGACTGTCCCTGCACATACATATGAGTTATATTTTAATTCTATACCATGTTTTTTGTTTAGCATGAATGACATGAACCTCAGCCCAGTGGGCATGGACCAGCTCAGCGTGCCCCCTGTGAGTGCGAGTCACCTCTGCCTTCCCACATCTCCAACCCACAACCCAATGATGACCACTCCAGGTAAGGACACGAAAGCTGTTTTGCTTTGACGTTGTTCTGTATTGTGTACGTTTCATAACGCATCCTGGTTTAATTTAAGGTATGCCAGTCACTATACCCAGCTTGGGTCCATCACTTGGACAGCTCCCTTCAGCACTGTCCCTGATGTTACCCATGGGTCCTTTAGGGGACAGAGGTGTGATGTGTGGCCTTCCGGAGAGAAATTATACTTTACCACCTCCTCCATATCCCCACCTGGAGAGTAGCTACTTTAGACATATTCTTCCAGGTAACACTGGATAAGTTCTACTTTAAACCAGGTCACAAACCATCGATAAAAACAAATGTTTTATTTTTACATGATACTGGCTTGTAAAAATATTTATTGTTGCATGAACCAAATAAAAACATCTTTCTTCGACTCTTGTTTAGGTATACTGTCATATTTGGCAGATCGTCCACCACCTCAATACATTCATCCGAGCAGCCTTAACATGGACGGAACTCTTTCTGTGTCCAACAACAACCCCTCTGGCTTAGATCCGTACAGTGTTCCAGGTGGTCCTCTAGAACAGGGCCTGGTGTCCCTAGACTCACGGCAGGTCGGAGGCCAAACCGATCTCCACCAAGGCGGTTCTCACGAAGTGCAGCTGGACACGACGGGACTAACCATGGAGTCACGTGTCAGTAGTCCCATGTCTTCCGATGGAATGGAAGAGGACTTGGCCACCATGGAGGGTGTAGTGGTGGCAGAGACACAACAGCAGCTGGGGTCCAGACCTCAGCCTCATGAAGGTTTGGCAGGTGTGGACTCAGGAAGTGTCATGCCCCTGCACGGGGCAGGGTTGGAACTGCAAGTGGTGATGGAGCAGGAGCATATGGGAGGAAGAGTAGGAACCAACACTACAGGAGCAGGTGGTCCTGGGTCTCTGGGTGAAGCCCTGCACTCTGGGGTGGTTAGTGTTGTGCTTACCGGTGCCATGCGCCCACAGACTCAACTAGAAACAGTTCCTTTACACGGACCTTCAGGTATAGGACTTGAACCCGTCAATGTGTCACCTATCACTGCTGAAGTGTCTCTAGGGCCAGACAATAGTCTGGTGTTAGTGAACTCTACATTGCAGCTAGAAGACTCAACATCCAATAAGGAAAACATGGCCAATGCCTTTAATGTTTGTAAGTTCTGTGTAGTCGTTGGGTTGGGGCTCCCATGTGCTTTGGAACCATTTTAATGCATTTTATTGTCTTCAAGGGTGCACTTTGTGTGAACAGTCATATTCCTCTGACTGCCCTGAGCATGGGTCTGTCACATTCATCCCAGACACTCCAATTCAGAGTAGAGCCCGCCTCTCTCTGCCCCATCCCTTGTGCCTCCGGATTTCGGTAACTGATGAGCCTATTGGTGAGTAAAGCAGATCGTATTGTTTTAAGTCCGAAAGGAATTTATCCTGAAAGGTCTATTGTGTATTGATCTATTTGTTGCACTGCTGAAGTCAGTTTTTGTTGATTGTAGGTGTGTTTGCTAGAGAAACCATACCTTCACGTACCTGCTTTGGGCCTATGGTTGGACAGCACTGCAGCAGTGTGGAACTTACAGACTGGTCTGACAAAGACACTCCTCAAATATGGAAGGTTAGTATCACGTCTGAAAATTAACCAAACATTTAAAAACACTTCATTTACCATTACATATACATGTTTGTTACTATCCAGACATTGACAGTAGTATATCACTGTTTCCTTATTGCAAAATAGATGTTCCATAACGATATTCAAGAGTTCTGTATAGTAACGACAGATGAGCATGAATGCAACTGGATGATGTTTGTACGGAAAGCAAGGTAACAACTTTGCTCTTATCTTGAATATACTCTTTATACACGTATCTGAATGACCAGACATCTGAATTGTATAATCTGAATTAAAAAAAATGTGAAAGATGTCACAAAAATCATAGATCAATTTCTATTTACAGAACCTCAGAGGAGCGAAATCTTGTGGCGTATATAGACAATGGGAAGCTTTATTTTTGCACATCTGGAGAAATACTCCCAGACCAGGAGCTACTGTTCTATTACAGCAGGGATTACAGCAGGCAGCTGGGTGTGACAATATAAACCAAATATAAACAAACATCTTGAAAGAGATCTTAATACCAACTAACTGTTCTTGAATTCATATCTAAACAGCTATTGCCATGTCTCTTCAGGTGTACCAGCAGTTCCAGAAGGCCAGATTTGCCACTGTGGAAAAGAATGTGCATCTTTCACTGAATTTAAATCTCACTTGAACAGCCACGCCCAGAGTCACAGTCCCGCCCACGACCACCCTGCTCACACCACCCACAGCCAATCGCAACAGCAGGAAAAGGTGACCAATGAAGGAACCCGATCTGCTTCCTCTCCACAGTGGCAGTGCCATTCGGATGTGAATGAACATTCCAATAGCAACGGGCATACTCACAGCCGCGAGAGGAAGTTTAAATGCAGCATGTGCACAAGAGCGTTCACCACTTCCACTAAACTGAATGTGCATTTCATGGGTCACATGGGCATGAGACCGCACAAGTGCAGCTACTGCAGCAAGGCTTTCAGTGACCCCAGCAATCTTAGAAAACACCTGAAAATTCACACAGGTAAAAACTTATGACATAGATCAGTTTTGCTTCAGAACCCAGATTTAAGCATTTTATGTGTTTTATAATCTGCAGTTACAACAATAGAAAAATGAATGCTGTCTTTTTTTGCAGGTCAGAAGAACTTCAGGTGTACAGTCTGTGGGAAGTCGTTTACTCAGAAAGCACACGTGGAATCTCATATGGCTATACACAATGGTATCAAGAACATTAAGTGTGACCATTGTGATAGAATGTTTGTGCGGAAACAAGACCTCAAGCAGCACATGTATTCACATTCACTGTAAGACCAGGTTTTATCACAATATCTTTGCAACATAAGTGTTAAAAAGTTCTCATTTATCTTCATTTCCTGATGTTTATTTAACGGAATTATGCCAGATGTTCATCTCTTCTAATCGGGACCTTGTTGATTTTTGTCTTTCGCCTTTCCAGAGACCGCCAGATAACCTGTCCGAAATGTGACAAGCAGTTCTTAAAGACTGACCATCTGAAGAAACATTTAAATTCTCACGATGGCAAACGGGATTTTATTTGCGAAAAATGCAACAAGGGCTTCCTCACCAAATACCACCTCACACGACACCTCAAAATCTGCAAGGGGCCGAAAACCGGTAGAAGGGCAGCACATGGGGAAGAAGGGGAAGATGAGGAAGAGGATGATGACGAAGATGAGGAAGAAACGAGGGGTACTGAAGGACAAATTAATCCAGCTAATGATGAGGAGTGCAGAATAGGAATGGGGACATACTCTTCAGAAAAAAGTCTTTAACTTTATCCTAAAATCTAAAACTATTGTTTAGATTATTTATTTATCCTTATCTTCTGTTTTTCATTTTAAAACTCTAAACTCATGTTGCCAACATCCATGTGCTCATCAAATGGATAACAGATTGCAACAATATAATTAGATATATAGTATTATGAGTCAATTGTCACTTTTATATATTATTAATGAGAAATAGAACAAATTTCATTTTGAGTTTTGTTTACACCAGTGCTTCTGTTTTTTCTGTGGAATATATTTTGTTACAGCAATAGTGTCTGTTTGGTACACTTGCATCTCTGCATTGTATTTATTTTGTATAAATAAATGAATACGTCAAATGTTATACACAAAACATTTTAATTATTATATGCCTCTCAACAAGAATAGATTACATACTAAATAGATTTACAATGGGCAGAAAAAAGAAAATGAGTGATTTAAAGCGTTTTTTCTTTAAAGAGGCAGTGACGTTGGAACCGCGCACGTCTTACGTCACGTTACTTGGCACGTTCAGTCCAGAGCAATCGACACCGAGCTCGTTCAGCTCTGCGGCGCATTGGCGGTTGGACTTTAAACATTTCTGTTAAAGTTAAACCAACTTATCTTAACTCGTTCACCATGGAAACCTCCGTGAAGCTTAACACCGGGATAAATATGCCCATCGTTGGTCTGGGCACGTGGAAGGTAGGGTTTGACGTAGTTTTCCTTACATTTGTTGCAAAAAGGGATCACATTACGTTACATAAACGCACAATCGGTGCCTGCTCGACTGCTCGTTGCATTGAGAAGCTCGCTCTTAATAAGCAAAACAAACCATACATAAATAATAATATATGACGCATAGTCAGATCGCTTTAAATGATGAAATGATTCGCATTAGTTTGGAGAAACAGTTTAAAAGATTCAATTAAAAGTTGTTATTTAGGATGTTTGGTTTGAACGAAGTGATTATAATGACTTTACAGTAAAATAAAATAAACTGGAATGACCAATTGAAATGTTTGCATTAGGAAACATGGATGCAAAAATAACAATTTCAATAAGACTTTTATTAGATAAAAGTTAGATTAGATAAGCAGAGGTCCCTAAGCCGAAGGACAAGAACTTTGTTCACAAATGCTTGAATTAGGTTGGTACTAGTAACTTCAGTGAAACACTTGACATAAATGTCATTATATGAATATATACATAAAAATGGCAAATAAATAGTGAACATTAGTTCTTTTTCTGACTCTAAGGTATTTCAGGGATTTTGCTCATGAAAACTGTTCTGTTTTAGTCTCCTCCGGGTAAAGTGGCAGAAGCTGTTAAAGCAGCCATTGCTGCAGGCTACAGACACATCGATGGGGCCATGGTGTACCAAAACGAAGCTGAGGTCGGAGAGGGAATTCAGGCTATGATAAAAGAAGGAGTGGTTAAAAGAGAAGAGCTGTTTGTGGTCAGCAAGGTTTGTCAGATTGCATCACTATTTCTTTCAGGAAATTTGTTAAGTTGATTCAATATTGTGAAAAGTGTAGCTGTTATAATTGCATGTACTTTTGTTTGGACAGCTTTGGTGCACCTTTCATGACAAGTCCCTAGTAAAGGGTGCCTGTCAGAAGACTTTAAGTGACCTGAAGTTGGACTACCTGGATCTTTACCTGGTTCACTGGCCAATGGGCTTTAAGGTGATTTATTTTGTCGTAATTTTGTCATTCAGTGTTGGAGAACATTCTCTAATCCAATGGCAATGCATTTTCTTAATAATGACAAAGATCATTCTCAATGCAACATCTGTTCCTCTAATGGATATCTTGGATGTTATTGTTGCTTTACAGGCCGGGACAGAGCTATTTCCACTGGACAGCGAGGGGTTAACCATCAGTGATGATACCAATTTCTTGGACACCTGGGAGGTAAGATGTCATCAGCGATAAGGAATACTGCATTTGTTTGTTAGATTTCTCGCTATTATCTGAAATGATTTTGGCATAATATTTGTGATATAGGCCATGGAGGAGTTAGTGGATGCCGGGCTGGTTAAGGCCATCGGTATCTCTAACTTCAATCGAGAGCAAATTGAAGCTATCCTAAACAAACCAGGACTTAAGTACACACCTGCCAACAATCAGGTCAGTATACTCTTAGAAGGGCATCAGTGTGGTTTCATTTG
Source organism: Barbatula barbatula (assembly GCF_947034865.1). NCBI lineage: Eukaryota > Metazoa > Chordata > Actinopteri > Cypriniformes > Nemacheilidae > Barbatula > Barbatula barbatula. The sequence continues at coordinate 6,389,109 of NC_136768.1, read as the reverse complement.
ACTTGCAATTACTGATGAACAGAAAGGTCAGCCAGTATCTATCCAATGAAGAGTGTTTCGCCCAAAGCAACGACTTAATGCAGTTGTCCATTTCATTTCCTGTGGATTCTCAAGAACAGACACCATTCTTTGTCTGATTATGGTCTTGAAAAGCCATTAGGACAATGTCTGCAGGCATAATGCTTATCATGAGATGAGTTTGGTTTTACTTTTAAAGCAAACACGTTCACATTTCAGCATATTGTGAAAGGTGGATAGAAAATATTATTGTTATCTAAAAAATATTATATGGAAATAAATATTCTAAATTTCTTTTTAGATCGAGTGCCATCCTTACCTGACTCAGGAGAAACTGATCAGCTACTGTCAGTCAAAAAACATTACAGTGACTGCGTACAGTCCTCTGGGATCACCAGACAGGCCATGGTGGACTAACCTTTTTTTGTTTACATTTGTAGCATTTAATATCTATTTAACATGTAAAGTGAGAGTGCATAAGATCACTTCATATTGGTGCCATGAATAACATTTACGCTTCTCATAAACTTAGGGCCAAACCAGAAGATCCCTCACTGCTTGAAGACCCAAACATCAAAGCCATATCAGAGAAGCACAAAAAGACCACCGCCCAGGTATGGTAACTGAGACGGTCATTATAATTTTTGATATTGTTATTTACTCCATACATGACATGTTTGCTTAACATTTATGTACAGGTCCTGATCCGCTTCCACATGCAGAGGAATGTGATTGTCATCCCCAAGTCTATTACACCTCAGCGGATTCAAGAGAACTTTCAAGTAAGAGTATTTCCTTAGTTATTTGATGTATTTGTGTACAACAGTATTGGGTGGTACTCAATTTGATCCATTAGGAGTTTATCCATTAGGTAGCGTCTCCCACCCACATGTCAAAAGATTTTCTAAAGATATTTTTTTCATGTGTGCAGATATATCATGCACAGTAACACCAATGATAAGAAAATAAATAATAATTGGATACATAATTATAAATAATAATAAGTGGGAAAAGATTACTTGTTATCTTAGGGATTTTCTTTATGGATACAATTAAAAAAAAGGTGTTGAATTGTTCCACATCCACAGGTCTTTGATTTTGAACTGAGCGATGAGGAGATGAAGACCATCTTGGGCTTTAACAGGAACTTCAGGGTTTGTCCAATGCATTGGTGAGTATGCTTTTCTATATAAAGAAGGATATACAGCTAAATCTTTTACACTGCATTTTTTAATAGTAATCTTCTTTCTTATCTTATATGTGGTTTATTGTGTCATGCAGGGGGTTGAAGCACAAAGACTACCCATTTAATGCTTAATTTAAAAAGAACATGCCAAAAATGCTGGTGGTTTGATTTCTGGTGTTTCTGGTACTATTGCATTGGCCTTTGATTTAATGTGAACATTTTCTTTACTTTCAAAACGCAGCAGACTTTTACTGAAAAAATTGTAAACCTTCATTCTTGATGTGTTAAATTGCTCAAATCAAAGCACTTGTTATAGCGACAGCTATACGAATAAATTATATCTGAAATGTCTCCACCATCGACTGTAGACTTTACAGTCTTCTTTGTCTGTGTTAATGCATTGAAAATGTGAAACTGTTACAGTGCACAGGCTTGCATGGCTTTTCCATAAAATGTCTCGGAACCAAAAAACGAATTAAAGAAATAATCAAGAAACAAATTCACTTGTCAATTTGTTTTATTTGAAAAATACAAACTTTGCATGGAAACAACGTTTCTTTTCAAACAAGTTATGGTGGTTCAGGGAATGGTTTTTATATAAGCAACACTCCTTTTCAAAACATGATAAGAAAAACACTGTCAGTTTATTTGCAGGAGCAGGTGTTGTTTTGTGTATCGATTGATGCTTTGAAACTAAACTTATCTGCTTCAAACTGCTTTCTGGTTTGTTTTTGAATTTAAAGAATGGGCCAGTTACACATATATCAAGTATCGAGTTTGGCCCCCCAAATGGCTGTTGAACAAATACTAACAACAGTTTCTATCAGTTATCACAGTCATCTCTGCTGTGTTGTAGACAGACTGACGCACTTCAGTGGTCCCAGAATGGAATTCAGGAGTTATCTGTAATCGCATTGCAGTTCCGATGTGCCAAACCCTGATCATTCAGGTTCAGCATTCTGCATTCAGTGGATAATCCTTATGATTGGATGCCCTGAAGAAATTAAAGAAAAAATAAGCCAAGGAAGCTAATACTTTATGGTTACTTTTTTGATCTGCATAACAGTCACTCACCATTCCAACATAAAAGCCCTCCAATTTCTATTAAAACTGAAGATAGTATCCATGTCCTCTTTGGTTAGTTTAAAATCAAAGACCTGCAGCAATTAAATAAAATAATTTATTGACAGAAGTATTTACCGTATACAAACATATGTAACTATGTTTTTACTCAAGCGCTGGTGCATCACATAGAAAACCTGAATGTCCATTATTTATTATAAATCGAAATACCTGGAAATTCTCTTTGATTCGTTCAGGGGTTATAGATTTGGGAATGACCACAACGTTTCTTTCCATGTGAAAGCGAATTAGGACCTGTGAAGAACATTCTCTTCTTAAATATCAAACAGTATGATGGAGGATATCATTTTTAAAAGTAAACATTGCAAATGACGGACCTCTTAGACTCCGTTTTATATAATGCAAGGTTTTTTTTCTAACTCTCATCAGTGTTATATTGTCGTATGACTATAGCAAATACACTGTCATAAGCATATCCTGAGTAATAAAAAGCTCTTATTACTTAGTTTGCACCTATTATTACTATACCTTATTGCGTTTACACCTACCTGTGCTGTGGTTTTACCGCACTTATCTGCAATGGCCTTGATCTTTGGCTCCTGCAGGAGGGACGGCTCATCCGGCTCTGCCCTATAGGAAGCCAAATCTTTATGTAGTATGCAGCACCAATTTATATGTATAGACTAGTTGAAGTTACAAATATTTATTTGTTAAATAATCTTTTCACTCATCAAATAAGCAAATCTGTGACATTGAGTATGTGACACAACATGCTTTTTAGGACATTCTGTGCCTCACCCAAAGCAAATCGTGTTTGCCACGTTGTTTGTTTGGTAACTTATTTTATAACATTTTATTAGCTATTGAATGTACCTACCATGGTCTAGTTGGGGAACCCAGAGGACTATATGCAGTGACAGTAATGCCTTTAGAGTGACAGTAGTTAATAAGCTTTTCCTGAGTCAGGTATGGGTGGCACTCAATCTGGGCGTGAAAAACATCAGTGTCAGATGAATTAAATGACTTTAGCATATACAAACCAGAAAGTCTTAACCTGTTTGAGGTTACGTTCAGTAGATGTACTCAAACAACACAATACCTGATTGTTGGCAGGTTTGTACTTGAGTCCTGGTTTATTCAGGATTGTCTCAATCTGATCTCGGTTAAAGTTGGAGATACCAATGGCTTTAACCAGTCCAGCATCCACCAATTCTTCCATTGCCTATTTTGAATAACGGCATGAATGTTGTATCAAACCTGTAAATTACCCTAAATGACAGGGTCTTATTACCTTGTATTAATAATTATTATTTATTACCTCCCATGTCTCCAGAAAGTTGCTGTTGTCCGGATAAACATGGCCATTCTCATCACATGGGAAAAGATCTTTTCCAGGCTGCGAGTTAAAATACATGGGGTTTTTACACTACTATACCGGTCTTATTTATAATAATTTATTATAACAGTTGTACAAGCAGTTATGAATATGGACCTTAACACCCATTGGAAAATGCATTAGGTACAGATCAACATAGTCCAGTTTTAGGTCACTTAGCGTTTTTTCACACGCTGCTCTGACCAAGTGCTTCTCGTGGTATGTACACCACAGCTGTAAAAAAATGCAAAATTCAATTTAGCATTTAGTAAAATGTAACTTTCAGTTCTTTAAAAAAATATATATATATACTTCCATTACAAATGTTTCAAGTGTGATAATGAAATAGCATGCACCAGTTTGTTCAATTGCATAATAAACTCGAAAGGCATGAACAGTTGATTATCGCACAAACAAAGATATGCATTGTACACATACATTGTAAACTATAGTGTGACTCGGTTTAATGCTGTGTGAAATTCCACAGCACATGACCAGATCAGTGAGACCACATCTCTAGTCATGTGCCCCAGAAAATAATCAAATCTATACATTAAAACGTGCATTTACCTTGCTGACTATGAAAATATCTTCTCTCTTCACCACCCCCTGGTTAATCATATCATTTATACCGGCTCCAACTTCAGTCTCATTTTCATAGACAAGGGCCCCATCAATGTGGCGATAGCCGGCGAGGATAGCTGCCTTCACAGCCTCTGTTACCGTTCCTGGTTCAGACTGAGGGAATGTTTTTGTTTTAATTCTCATTTGCATACATTTCAAAAAGCCTGTAAGTCTCTAACAATGAACCAGTAAAGAATTAAAAAATGCATATTAATTATTTCTACATTTTTTTCAATGCATTTTCAATTTATGTCAACTGACAAATGATAATAACAACTAACACATAATTGCTCAGTAGATGTCAACAAACATTAGCGAAAAATAGTATATAATACAAAAATATATAGATAGTTAAACCATATTAATAAAGAATAATATGGACTTATGGAACCTTATTGCACTGAATTGTGTTTCTTTTAAAATGCGCACAGGAAAACGCTCTGTAAAAACGCGAATCTTACCCTCCAGGTTCCCAGGCCAACAAGGGGCATTTTAGCTCCATTATTAAGAGTTACAAACGTCATTATTACAATTTAGGTTAAAGCACTTAATAGATACAATCTATAACACTTGTTAGTCTGCACACTGCACAACTGTCTACTGAATAACTGAGACTGGGGAAATCCGCCCAGTCAGGGAGTTTTATCTAGATTCGATATGCCAGGTCTAAGTCCATCCCTTAAAAGGGAGGGTAAGAGGTTTCTGTAACCAGCCATTTATCTATGGGTCCAACATCAAACCATTTGTTTTCGGACGAGATGTATATTTTTAGGAAATAAAGAAACTAATGTATGCAAATAGAGACTGTAAACTACTACTACTAATAACAACAATATAATGTGTCGCGTAATGTTTTATATATTTAATAAAGAAGAAATTTGAAGTTCGTTCATTGAGCGCGCGCCAGGGGCTTTTATTTTTTAAATCTTTATTTCCTGCTACGTGTCGGATCCCCCTGAGATGCCGCCAAATTTAAAAAAGGTAAAACTAGTTTTAAAACAAAGCGGTCTATTTAAAATACGGTTTATTGTAGGAAACTATTCATACTTTGCCTATGTATGTATACATTGTAAATACTGTGTCGAACACACAAATATCTGTTTTATATTTCAGACGTAGTCTCGGAGGAACAGGTGTTAACAGCATTATTAATGGTATAACATGTAGACGAGTTGTATTTTTCTACAAATGTTAAGGTAATTATTTATTTTAACCAAACCGCGCTTTTGTTTCTTTGAAGTGATTGTTTGTTGATTATTATGAATTCAAGGTCTCAAAATACGGCACGTTGTCTTGCCTGGTTTTATATAAACAATAACAGACAACCACTTAAGATGTCCTTTTCCCCTTTCTTTCCTTCGTGTTTACATTTCATTGCAAATATTATGTAAATATTTAAATGTCTAGATAGTTTTAAACTTTCCTAGTCATAACAAGTATATAACGCAAAAATAACGCTATTTTAACTTTAAGAAGAGATACAAATATTATAAAATAAAATGACAAATACTTTAAATTATCACGCGTACATAAAATGCTAAAAACGTTAATGTTTATATTTGGAATAGTGGTACATGAATCCAGTTTCATGGTACGGTGTAAATTCTGTACCGTCCGCTAGATGTCAGCAGCACAACGTTATTAAAATGAGCTTTTTCTTCACTGATTTCAAGTGCAGTTTTTCACATCTCCAGCAGCTTTCAGTAACAAAGCAAGGAAGCTTTTAATTGTATATAAATCATTGTGTTACTTTGATAAAAAGTAAAATGTCAAATAAAATATTTTATTTATTTAAACTTTATCACAGCTGGGCATGTTTAGAGCTAATAAATTATGAATATAAAGGTTAAAATATGTGAGTATTGTCGGTCCAATTCTGTCACTTGCTATGGTTGCCACAACAAGGTGCAACGTGACAGCCAGTTGCGGACACCAGAAAATGAAATTCCTGCCGTCCTTTGTTTTATTTCCTCATAGAGAAACATAAAATCAATACAGTTGTATTAGAACTCAAAGCAGCAAAGGGCAGATGATTGTGGGAGGTTGTTTGGAGTCCCTCAGTCCATTCACTTTCTAAGTGTTTCCAGCTGGGATGGGATAGACTGCTGCCTGCTCAGCTGCTGTGCACTGACCTTCCACATTCAGCAGGAGGGACAGAATCATTTGGTAATGCAAGAGACACACACAGATTTTAAAGATTCGACTAAGTTAGTTTCCTAGAGGAATATTAAACTTTGCAGCAACTTTACATTTACAGGTTATATATTAACGGTGTAAATGATTGTGATTAATGCTATTTGCAGTACAAATCATCAACTTTCTAATGACTTTCTAATGAGTTTTTATTCGAACAGAAATGGGAAGGTGAAAATCAATATGTTTTTAGGGGAATAATAATTGTAATGTAATGGTTCTTACCAGCAATAATTTTTTTCTTAGCTTAAGGCTTCTGGTTAGAGACATTTATAAGGCAAATTGTATAAACCAGAATATAAACTACTTTGTTGTAGAAACATAGGGAGTTTTATTCTCAGCTTGACTTGGACAGATCTCGGCCATTCTTTCTGGAATCATTTTAGTCCATTTAATATGACTCCCTCCTCCAACGATCAATTCACGTTGAGTTTTGAAGAGGTATATTATAGGCAAGCCGTTGTCTGTAAGAGCATAATGCATACAATTAAAAAGGGGAGTGAAAAAGCATAAAATGTGACCAAATAAGCTTTTGTTTGGTTTAATTGGACACTTAACCGTAACTTTGGTCTAAGTCTTCTCCTCATTAAACACAAGGGCAATGTATTTTTTTCTTCCTCCATTTGTGGTATCTAATTTTCCCCCTCACCTCAAACAATCAATTACCTGACTGAAGTAAAGCTTTTAATGCCTTTAGCTGAAAATTGTCTTTGCACCCATGCAAGCCAAATAAACCAGATTAGCCGGTGGTGATTGAATTCCAAAGGCCTAAACTCCTGACTGGGACAAATTTCCTCATCTGCCTCAAGTCCTCCAGCAGCCGGGCGATAAGTCTTGTGTGAACAGCTCACGATTTGTGCCCTTGTCTTTGTTTTTCTTTGCTTTAGAAAGAACATTTGTGGCCGATTCTGTATTTTTTGGATATTAAAAAGAGGAAAATTATTCTAGGTAAATGCTAACTGTGCTTTTTTCTAATTAAAAAGCATTATTTTATTAGTTTGTATTATCAGCAACAATTTGAAGTTAAAACAAAAAAAATTATAAATAAAATGAATTCAGTTGTAAAAATATGTTTAGACTTTAATAGTATTTGGCATATAGAGCACTCCAGACATGTGCAAACCCTGGTGATTTCCATGATGTTCCAAACAGCATCATCTCATCTTCACATCTTCATAGGACATCTGTCCTTTTGTGTAACGTTGGTGAAACAAGAATAAATGACCCTTGATCTTCATTAAACATCATCAGATCAAAGCAGATTATGCATATTAAAAATAGGGATTACATGTACACATTCAGTGGTTGTGCGTATGAAACACCTGCAGACAGAATAACAAAGATCTTCATTCCAGATGACATGAAGATCAAGTAGAAAATAGATTTGATGTGACCTGGTCACATGTTGATTTGTTAAACATGTTCAACAAGGCCTTGTGTAATACAACATCAATATGGCGATCAATAGCAACGTGATAAATCACATCCAGTCACTTCCTGGGGGAAGCATCAGGTGCCTGTGACATAGATTGCTGCCCTAGTTTCATATGCTTGGAGATCATCCCAGCATTAATCAAACAGGTGTGGGACGGTATGTAAGTGTAAATATCCACATTTTTTGTGAAAATCTCACAGACTTGCTTTTAGGAGGATTCATTCTAAATACTAAAACTAGGTCAAACAGTGTTTCTAGTTTTAAGGACATTATTCATTCTAAAGAAACATTGGGAATGAATATACACAATCAGATTTTATCTCACGGGGCCGTTGTCTGCACGAGGTGAATGTAACTTTAGTGTGTTCGGTAGGCTTAAGATATTTAATAGCTCTTCTGAGACCGTGATAAAGTTTCAGTGCATGCATAAAGAGCACTGGCTGTGCTTAATGAACAAATTCGTTCAATGCTAACTTCATACCACCCAAACTGCTCCCTGCCTCCCCTCAGACACCAGACAGCGGCAGGGCTATAAATAGACCTTTAATAGATTAATGTGCTTGTTATGATTTGTTGCCATGTCACAGTCAGATCCAGGACGAGAACTACTGATAAATTGTGTTTTTTTAGAAGGCGTAAAACAATTACCATATTATTATCTGTTGCTCTCGCTCTCTTTGAAGTGTGCAACCTGTGGATATTTCTACCTTTTGGCAATGGAAGCAGAGGTACCGTCAGGTTTAGAAATGGAAGAGAATCGTGTGCCTCTTTTCAAAGTTCTATAATTACCAAGAAAATTGTTCTTTTACTCACAAATGTTGAATGATATCCAAGTACATTTATTTTGCACTTTTTTGTGATATCATCATCTAACAGTATTTATACCACACACGATTTTGCACACTATCATCCCTAAAGAAGTGAGTTCCTCATGGAAGTCCCAGTCAGTACTTTATAAACTCACAAAGAACAGAAATTCAGACTCAGTTTGGTCTTTTTTTACATCTCAGGTTTCTCACCGATGCCACATGAGTTTCTCCGCTTGTTCTTCTGCCATTTCAAGCTTTAATGATGTGACTTTCTCTTTCAAACACTCAGACAGGGCTGGTCTTCCAAGTGTTCCACAGCTGTTGGCTGTGTCACTTTAGTGGTCCGGGTTTCTATGTTCAGATGGAAAATTCAGAAATAGCTGGTCTCACAAACTAATTTGAGCTCTGTTGCCCCCTTAGAGACAAGCTTCCAGCCTTGGAACCAATTAGAGCAGGAGTACTCCCTTCAACAGTCCACCAGAGGCATCTTCAGATGTGGAGAGAGAGAGAGAGAGACAGGTGCTACTGTTGTTCAAATCAACAGCATTTCTGTTTTAAGGTGAGATGGAAGGCTTTTTGAGTGCCGCTACACACTATGTCAGACTGCTGTTTGTACAGTATATGTGAAGAGAATTTAAAGAGGCTATATCACAAGGAATCATTTCCCACTGGGATAAAAGGAAGTTCACCCAAAAATGATTTATAAATTTGAAGGTTTGAATTGACAAGAGAATAAATTTACAGAATAATTTTTTTTTGGATGAACTATCACTTTAAAGACTTTAAAGACATTGAATTGTAAAAACAATCCTCTAACAAATCTTAAAATATTTTCCTTATAGCCCAAACATATTTATTTCAGAACTTTAACCTTATGCCGGCCCGCATTGATACATAGACACCTGTTCAATACTTGGCCTAGCCACGGTGATAGGCAGGATGCAAAGTAAAAAGTGGGAAAGTCAGCCAAACCTTTATGCCTTTGTGTCACATCTGGTACTTTTGAAGGTATGAAAGAGTCTGGAACCGTTTCGGTGGCACATTTTGGTGCGGAAACTGTCACAATGTAATGGAGGCTTTTGTTGAAGGATGAGAAGTGCAGAGGTGTTAACACAGAAGTCTTAATGGTAAAGGTGCCAATAAGGAAAATACTTAGTTCAATTTTAATGGTGAGAGCGAAGAACTATCATTTCTTAAAAATAGATAAAATATAAAAAGATATATTTAAACTACACAGAGAGCAGTATTGGTCAAGTGGACTAAATCTAAATGTATATAAATAAAATTAAAAGTTAAATATATATTTGAAAAAATATTTTGCATTCAGAGAGTAATTTAATGTAATAAAACACATTTGAATTAAGCTTAAGAGGGACAAAAAGATGGAGAAATCTAGAAGACGTCCAAAAAACACTGCAAAAGATAAATCTTTATTTCTCCCAACAGTAAAAAGTTAACAAGTGCAATTACAACTTTACTGCCCCCACCCGCATCTTTAACCCCATAATAAAAAACAGAAAATAAGTTGAACAGGTGGACGGCCATATCACACTTCAACTGAAGTACCAATCACTATCACAGAACAAGGTGCAAGGCATACTACAGATTTACCGTAAGGCAGTTTATACCATTATAACTTATTACTCCAAAACAGGACATATGTCTCTTCCCTCCACGAGGGGAAAACTATTAGATTCACCTTAAATAGTTAAAACAAGTTCACAACAATTTCTCCTCTATACACAACACAACTCAGCACAATGCTGTGTGTTATTGCAGGTGAATACTCACAGCCTAACAGTGGCTACTGTTTTCTATGTCTAAACTGTTTTAACTCAGTGCACAGGTTTAATTGGGATAGTAATAATGTGTCTGTCCTTCTACAAGTGACCATGAATATTTGTCTTGCGTGTATAAAGATCTACACTTCATTTAGCAATCCAACTTAGTCAAGTTTCATTATACGGTTCATAGGTCAATAAATGACAGATTTATCGTTATTGTTGTTTCTATTGCTATTGATGTAGAAGAAATGTTTCACACCCAGACTTTCAGTAGTAACATTTTTTTCAAGGTCTTACAAAGTGTTTTATAAGGGTGATGTCATTTCCTGCAAACAAGATGAGTGTAATTCAATCCACAACCAAACAACTTTGTCAACATATTTTCTATGACAGATGACCACATTTAATGCTGGTTACGTTCCTTTCAGGTAATGTTATTTAAATTCAAACTCTTGGGTAACCGTAGTTAGCTAATCCTATTCTGCTACTTCAAGATAAGCCGACCAATGGATTCACAGCAGTGCAAACACAATACTAGTGAGTAACATGGAGTTGACAGTCTCATCTCCAGCTTTCGGTAAAGTCTTTATCCCTGTATCTAAACCTTAATGACAAGGCAAGGTTGGGGGGGGGTAAAAGACAACCGTTTTATCGAATTCCTTTCATCAGCTGCTTGAAAGTAGTGGTAGTAGATGCCAAACAGCCATCTGTTTGGTCCAGCTGTCAATGGTGGACGCTCAGTCTCAGCTTTAGCATATAGAAAAAATGTCCTTCAGCATATATGTCGGAGGTAGACATCACGGTCCGAGTCACGAATGTGGATGGAGCGAAGACAAGAGCTTCCAAATTTCTGATGGCGCATCCATACTAGATCAAAAGCTGAATATCTAGAAGAGAATAAAGAGAGAAGATAAAAAATTTAAAATCATTTTTTATAAAACTTGGATATCCAATCACTACGTTCTTTTTATAAAACTCCATTACTTTTGATATTTCTATTATTCAAGAAATTCAAATAAAACTTTCACGTGCTAATTATATGCAGAATATTATGTCAGTGTTTTAGAATACAGATACATTTAAAATGTGTGATCTCTTTCGGTGTCTATAAAGAAGAGCTGTGGAGCATCTCCCACTGGATCACATGTGTTGATTAAACCCTTGTGGATGCAAACAATAGCTCCATGGGCAAGCCAGAGCTTGATCACAAACAATCACGCATCACATCTCATCCTGCTTGTGTAGACTTTGTATAGGGAGCCGAGGAGATGACGTAATTTTGTATGCAAAACACGGAAGCGATTTAGCATTTTAGGACTTCTACGTCCATCGCTCCAAAGTCTATGTTTTTTTAATGGGTTTTGGGGGAAATCGCCCGAAATAAGGTCTGTTGGAAACAAAACTTCTAAATATTTTCATGTTTTACTCTATGACATAAAACACACTAATTAAAAACCCCCTTGTGATTTTTAAAGCCTTATTGTGTTTTAGAACCGGGGTTAGATGTCATTGCGCATATTAAGCTCACAAATAATGCAACATGGGCACGTACCAGGGAACACATTTTTAATAAAGTTTGAAAGAGTTGTCGGAGGCTTTGTGGTGGTGACGTGTAGTCTGTTTATAGCATCGTGTTAGCTTGATACTTCTGCTGATTGTATTTCGGCTTCAAAAGTAACAAATGTTGTGTTGATTTGTAAAGATTATCTTGATAGACAAAGCGTGTTAACTTAATAGACTTTTGTTAATCACAGAGGTTATTTTTTGCAATCTTCCAAAAGTTTATGGTAAAAAATGCTTTCGGTCAAGGGAAACGGCGCGGTACTTACTTCAGGGTTAGCCAACAAAAAAACTTCATCTCTGAGCCTCTCCATTGCTAATAAGGCCCGAAACAGATCGCAGACTCACACAAAAAAAACAACTTCTAACCAAATTCGTTCAGGTCAAAGTTAATATATTATATTTTAGTGACCCCAGCGCGACTCTGTAAACCTACTTTTCTCTATCATAAATAGAGGATAAAAACAAACTGTGCACTTTGGAGGAAGAAGTACCCATGTAAAGCCTGAATTGTCATTGTGTAAATGATGGTAAAAATTATCACTTCACTGCTGGCACTATTGAGGCGTAACTCTTACAAACATTTGGATTCCTCTGCAATTTGAGCGGAGTCTTGTTTGTCTCATAAAAGGAAACGTCGGATAAAGATGGAACGTTTAATCTGCCTGTTCCTGCAAAGTATTTCTGTTTGTGATGATGAAGGTCTTCTGGACATTGGATTTTCAAGAATTTGGCGAAAGTTTAAGGAATGTCCAAGACTTTGGCCTACTTTAGGGAAGGGGCTGTCTACACAGAGCTCCCGGCTCATTTATAATGCAATACAGAATGCTTTTAAACAATGTAGGCCATGAGCACAGACAGGCTCGTTGGTCTCGGAGAACATTCCTCGGAGGAACACACCACTGATCATGGAGTTGAAATGTCTCCGGTTCAAACACAGGTCTTTCCCAACTCCACAGGGAGCCTGGAAAATACTTAAAATAGTACATTCTAGATTTAGCAGTAACCTACAATTTAATTAAGCCCCACCCTCAAAAAAGGGGGACGACAGTTAAGGAATAATTTACCCAAAAATGAAAATGACTTCATTTACATAACCTAATGGTATTCAATGTACTGTATATGATTTTCTTCATATGTCATATTTCATATGTTTTTTGTATATTCTGCAAATGGTAGAATGGCAGAGGACACACAATTCTGACAATCCAAAAGCAGCGCACAAATAAGAGGTCAAACATCTTGCTTTCATAATGATTTTTGCAAATGTAAATGCTTTTGGCTAAACTATTTCTTTTGGTTCTTAATACTAATTAAAGTTCTACTTTATAGTCGGCATTAAAATAAAGTAACAGTGGGGTTTTCTTCTGAATTGTTTCATAATTGATTGGTTTCGATGTCATTCAGGATCATTGGAAGTTAGAAGCCTGCTCGAATTAATCACTTACGGTATAATACACAATGCAACATTCCATAAAAAATAAGATTAGCCTTTCATGGTACATGCATTTTAGTTAAAACAAGCATTAATCTGGAATGCAGACGAAAGTAGTCTTATGTTTCTATGTGTGAGTGAAAACACGTTTATCTCAATCTGAGCAAAACCTCTGGGCTCAGACAATGTTGAATCACTTAACCCTGAGATATTTACACAGGATGAGAGCTCCTTCTGCGCACGGCAGAATTATCAGCTGGCCTCGCTGGGTTTGCCCCCTCTCAACACCACAGCCCCAGAGAGATGATTGCTGTGGGAAATGATGCAGAGGCGTTTTGATGGCAAGCAAGTTGTTGTGAGCATTTGGTGACATTCGGACAAAAAAAAGTTCCAGTTTTCAGCGACTGGAGTCCTTTCAGAGCAAAATAGCTTCATGAATATGTGAATTTCCAGATATAGAGGCTCTTAGTATAAAAAGGAATCTGAAAGGCTTGTAATTTAAAAATAATGGTCACTGCTAGATTCCATTAGATAACATATGAAGAGTTTGGTTCCAAAATGAGAACTCAGTGTTTTTTATTCTGTTTTAATGTTTTATTGTGTTAGTTAGCAAAAATGTTTTGTTATTATGGATTAAATCAAAACAAACCAACTGCAGTTTGATTGAAATTTATTGGAAAAACATACTTTTTTTTAAATCTCATTATGGAACCAAACTTCAAATATTGAGTGTCGCCTCAGCATTGATGTTAAATTCAAGGGCCACACATTTTAATTGGTAGACGTTGCTTGCTTTCTCATTAGTTTCCTGTTAAAGAATTGTGATTTTTGTCGGTCTTTTATTTAAGTTCTCGGACCACAGAACATTCCATTTTTTATTATTTTCCAGCATCTGCAAAACCACTATTGATGTCATCTAAACACACAACAAGAACACTCCAAGAACAGTCAAGCAGATTACGAAAGCTACAGGAACCTGTTGAAGAATCATGTAATAACCACATGGCCTCTTTAATGCCTCTTATGCAATTTTTCATAGAATTGCATGAGATTCGTAAGACTTATGTAAGTCTTTGTGGAACAATGGCCTATTTGGATTACTGCCAATAAACAACCTGCAGGTAGACAATCTACCAACGGTATGAGAGCAGGCGATAGCTGTACACTAAGAGCTTAACTCAACATCATTGAGTGCACAGATGTGCAGAGTATGTGTTTGTGATCGAGTTTGTTCAGCAGGAGTTTCAGTGACTTTTCAGCACCAAATTCAGTGCTTAACTGTTACAGATGTCAAAACTCTACTGTATTATAAAATGTATGAAAACGTGCTTATAATGTTGCAAAACTCTCAAAAATGAGAAGACTAGAAACATTAATTTATTTGGTTTAGGTATTTCAGGTTGGGATGGTTAACACTTTCCACTTAACCTGTTATATAAGGTGCTATATAGACACCACTATGTCGGCACAATGGTCTTTCTACATTGATGGCGTAGCCTTTTTTCTGTATTGTGATATTTTTGGGATGGGTGAATCTCATGCTTTCACAGAGCATTACATTTATATTTAGTCATTTAGCAGACACTTTTATCCAAAGCGACTTACAAAGAGTTCGGGGAGCCATAAGCGTTATGTCATAAAAGAGCAATAGTACAATAGGTGCTAATACAAATTTACTAGTTTCAACAAGTATACTACCTGTTGAGAGAAGAGAGAGGGTTAGTGTACGTTTTTTTTCATTTGTCTGTCAAGTATTCACAGAAAAGGTGTGTTTTAAGTAGTTTTTTAATGGTTGTGAGAGATGTGGTTGACCGGAAGCATGTTCCACCAGGAAGGATTTGTGAAGGAGAATGAGCGGTAAAGCGATTTAATGCCCTTATGAGAAGGAAATACAAGGCACCGCTCGTTAGCTGAATGCAGGGTTCTTGATGGGGTGTAGGAGTGTAGTAGGGTGTGAAAGTATGCCGGTGCACATCCAGTGATAGTCCTGTAGGCAAACATCAGTGACATATCGCTTATTGCTCCCGAACTCTGTGTAAGTCGCTTTGGATAAAAGCATCTGCTAAATGACTAAACTTAAATGTAAATGAATCTGATAGAGGCTTCAACCGGAGCCAGTGGAGAGAGATGAACAGGGGTGTCACATGAGCCCTTTTGGGCTGTTGGAAGATGAGGTGTGCTGCTGCGTTTTGAACCAGCTGAAGTGGTTTGATAGCCTTTGCAGAAAGACCAGCAAGGAGAGCATTGCAGTAGTCCAACCTTGAGATTACCAAGACCTGGAGAAGGAGTTGTGCCGCATGGTCAGTGCGATAGGGTCTAACCTTTTGAATGTTGAATAAGGCATATTGATAGGATTGCGTTGTCTTTGCGATGTGATCATTGAAGGACAGCTTTTCATCAAATATGACTCTGAGGTTCCTGGCTGATTCGGAGGGAGTGATTGTGGAATTGCCAAATTGGATTGTAAGATCGTCTTGCACCGCCTTGGGTTGTGCCGGAAACAAGAGTAGTTCCGTCTTGGCCAGGTTCAGCTGGAGGTGATGCTCTTTCATCCAAGCTGAGATGTCATCTAGGCAGGCATTTATGCAAGCTGCTACAGTGGTATCGTCTGGGTGAAAGAGATTTAGTTCTGGGTGTCGTCAGCATAACAGTGATACAAGAAGCAGTGTGCCTGTATGATGGGTCCTATGGATGTCATGTAAATGGTAAAAAGCTGCGGTCCAAGAACCGATCCCTGAGGGACCCCAGTGATCATGTGGCGAGCAGTGGAGAGCGAGCCCCTCCATGACACCTTGAATGATCTGTCTGAGAGGTAGGATTGGAACCAGCAGAGAGGGGAGCCTGAGATTCCTAAGGATGACAGGGTTGCTAGCAGTATCTGGTGATTGACCGTGTCAAACACTGCAGATAGGTCTAGCAGTATCAGGACTACGATCAGAGAATCAGAGCAGCTATCATTTAAATGAATGGGAATGCTAACAGATCTCGTTGGAGACGTCCTTGATTTAGGTCTTGGCAAGACACGTAAAGTCAAGTTTAATTTGTGGAAATTTCATTTGAGAGATCTGGGATAGACGAATTAATTGAGGTGATTAGTCGAACACTTTTAGGTTAACGGTGTAATTCACATTCTTCATTGATTTATATATTTAAACACGTTTGGTTGTCAAATTTAAGTATAATCTACTCCACCAATTATGAAATAAATCAGAAACAGCTGGACAGTGGTAATGGTAGATTAACAAGATTAATTCTGCTTCAAAACCTGAGGAATGCAGGGTTGAGCTCAGTTTCTGGCAAAAGCCAACGTGAGTACAGTAAGTAATAGATACATTTGGGTAAGGAGATACTTTAAGGAAATCCAATAATTTCATAAATAGTTCAGAAAAATGACATTGCAGCTTTTTGAAAAGCTGCAGAAAATCGTGAAAGGCAAGACAGAATAAAAGAGGGGAGAGGAATGCTTTAACTTGTAAATTATCTCCTGTCAACAGCATGCAGGGGGAGGACTTTAATTTTAAGCACCTGCACAACACACACACAAAGATGAACCAGAAGGAAGGGGCCAGGACAAAATCACATTATCTCGCTT
The DNA here is from genome assembly GCF_947034865.1 of Barbatula barbatula. Classification (NCBI taxonomy): domain Eukaryota; kingdom Metazoa; phylum Chordata; class Actinopteri; order Cypriniformes; family Nemacheilidae; genus Barbatula; species Barbatula barbatula. Next base: position 6,372,015 of record NC_136768.1, on the reverse strand, counting down.
GCTCGCTATCTCACTCAATGATGGAGTGTGTTTTTATGTTTGCATTATTGTGATTTTCCAGCATAGAGAGCGGTCATTTATCATGATCTTGAGGTGTTAAATAACTGTGGTTTGCAATTCTGAATGTTTCAGATTATAGGCCTAACAAAAATGTTATGGTTGATGTGGTGCATCCAGACATCAGAGAGCTGATTTGCAGACGTCTTGATGTGAACCTAATCTCAAGTATGGCGATACTCAATTAACCTTATCCAGCAAGATTCTTGCGGAGACTGCAGTCGAAAATGCAAACGTAATGTAGCCATGCATCCTCCTGTTTTATCTCTGAGCTGTGAGAGCTTCATTTCTCTGCATCTTCAAAGTGTGAGACACATCATCATCACATTACACGCTAGATTCCACTCGCCTACCTTCAGACGTACTGCTATCAGACACAGGGCAACATGACAGGACAGGTGTGAACAGAGAAGGACGAAAATCAGTCAACGGGAAGCTACTTTTTAAACTAACTTGTCTTTTGACTGCCTACAGCCTGTTCGCTAAACATAAGACGCGGCCAAACATGTCCTAATATCAGCTCTGTCCTATTGTGGGCAACGTTGTAAAACATCGGGTTTGGCATGGATCCAAATCGGATGTTAAGGGTTGCCATGTGAAGGTCTTGTCAGGTGACAGCAACACACTCATTTGAACTCCCCTCTGAAACCATTCCTGAAGTGTACCAAGGATGTGTACTGGAGAATCTGTTCTTTTGAACTATTTATGAGGTCAGATTTTATCGTTATATTAAAAGATGTCTGCTCGGCTGTTAATATTCATGGTGTGAGCAGATGATTTCTAGTTGAAAAGCACAAAATTTTAACCGTAAAAATCACCCAGATGTTTAGAAAAGGAGTTCTTTGGTCCATCTGTTTTGCATACATTACAACAAACACGTGCAAACAAATCGATAGAGAGTTTGTTTTAGTCTGCAGGATTTCCCCTACATGGGAGACAAGATTCTCGACTGTTTCTTTTATTTAAGAAAAACGCTGTAAAGGGATTCTTCATCCAATGTTGGTAACCAAACAACAGCGGTACCCATTCACTTTTATTGTATGGACACTCAACCAATGCATTCCCCCAAACCAATAATGAAACATACTCACTAGGCTGTAGAGGTTTGGAAGGCGAGGAGCGTAGGGCTCTGTGTCTCCCCTCTCAAGCTGTGCCTCGGATGGTGGTGGTGATCCAGCCTTGGACCCAAGTCCTGTTCGCCCTCCTGAGCTACACTGTGCCATTGACTCCTGGCCTGTTTCAGCCATCGACCACCCAGGCCCCATTTCTCTAGGTAGACCCGGCATAACTCGTAGTTCATAGCCGAGTAGTACAAGAAGTCCAAAGCCAGGAGCACCATGACGAAAAAGCCGTAAATCCATACACCAATGAGGGCAGTGTAATTGCTAAATGCACAAAGAGGAAAAAACGTTCGATAAAATACTTGTTTTGTATATTGATGCTTGAGAGAATTTATTTAGTAAAAAGCCAATATTTTGAAAAAAATGTTCACAATCACGGTATAGCTGCTAACGTATCTAGCCATTCACATCCTAGTCTTTTTTCAATAGAAAAAGGGAGCAAGAAAGGAAAAAGCTCATTTTGAATGAGAAACAGGAATATCATTACTAGGGAGAATGGACCTGATTTCCTTCCACTTAAATGAATAGGGAGGTCAGCACCCATGCAGTGCTAGTAAAGTGCTGTAATTGCTTTCCGCTGGCCTCTGATATAACTTTGGCAAGATTTTGTGTGGATCGGACCAGCAGCACAACCGTGGTCCTGTACTGCTTAGACCAGTGAACAGCCAGCGGTCTGGAATGCTACAGTCACACAGAAGGATCAACTTCACTTGAGCGGAAAAATAGCATTTTCATGCTTGACCAGAGCCAGGACACGGTGCCCTTTATGTTACCATCCCATGGCGAGGATAAGAATGAATTGATTTGATTTGGATGCGTGCTGTGATGTTTTCCAGGCGGATAGATGACATGGTTGTTTAATACAATACATACAGTAGGTAAATGCTCTGTGAAGCAATGTCAGGGTGTGTACAATTCCTTTTACATACAAAGATGTTTCTTTTTTCATCAGTATAAACTAATTTCTTATGTACCCAATTATTCAATATGAAGGGACCAATAGTTAAAAACATTATCTGAAAATTGGTAAGGGTGTGACCCCATCAATGTTATGTCAGGTACAGCCATGACTACAATTCAATTATTGAAGCAGATCTTTTTTGGGGGGGTTGTATTTACCAATATCTAACATTTACTAATGATATACAAAGTAATACAATAATTTGCTTACGTACACATTATTATTTTGTACAAGGGAGCGGGAGTAATTTCTCAAACTTTGTTACTTTAACAGTCTGCAGGGAAATTTGTACAGGACTGCTGGTGTGCTTATTATTATTACAGAGTACAGTAAGGGATTTCACAACATGGATCAGAATCTTGTCCGGAGAAAGCTTGGACTGCTGTATCTGTTGTAGCATCTCAGTGTTCAGACCATAATTCTATATGTGTAGAAAGTAACAGTCAATGGCCATTTCATAAAATGTGCACTTTTGCATGCAGATTTTACAGTACCAAACCAATGAGAAAATAAAGTCAGAAGAAACCAGAAATATTGAATATTCTTCAATTAGCAACATCACCGCATATTCGTTTATATGTATGAGAAGATGTTGTTGCATGCAATGTTGCATGCAGTCGATTTCTTTGTATATTGACTGTAAAATTGTTCACTGTTAACTCAAAAGTATTTCAAAGATATTTCAAAAAATGCGACCTAACATAATTTCCTAACCAGTCATGATGTGACATAAGTTGTCTAAAAAAATATAAACAACACCCACACAAGCAATAAAAACATATTTGACGTTTGAAATGGAAATCAGGAGTTTTGGACCAATGAGATGTCCCTTTGGGCGGAGCTACCCGGAATGACACCCTAGAAATGGAAACCAAGCGCTTGACGAAATAGCTTGTTGCATCTGGTTCGTAATAAGATAACTACAGAAAAGAAAATTGAACAGCACAGTATAAAATTTCTCAAACACTTTGGCTGTTTCTTGGGACCAGCCACTCACTTGTGGGTAAAGCCATCTGAATTGGTGGTGAGGTTGAGCTGCATCACACTCTGAAACTCGGTTTCGTTGCAACAATATTTGAAGGTTGTGTCGTTATGGTGACAGCAGAATATGTAGGTCTTGTTGTCTGATAGTCGAGGGCAGTGGAAACCGAAGTGATAGCGGCCCTTGTTGTCGGAGTAAGGCTCGCACACCCTGAAGTGTGCAGAGAGAGCTGCGGAGAGAGAAAAGAAACTGAGGATGTTGGAGATGAAGCACGTCTTTCAGTGGTTAATAGAGCTGAGTGATTTCTGACACAATTTGTGATCCAAATCGAGGCGGGATAAATTCCTATACATGCTCAAATAGAGATTATCGGTGTGGAACAGACAAAGCTTAGAAGGGTACTAGTGGGAGAGAAACCGATTTATGGATCAGATCTTTTATGTCTGCAACAATTAGAGCTATGGCAGCTAAACGGTGCCAACTCATTAAATATGTCCTTTCTGACTCTTAGAAGTTGGTGACAGGGCACATTTCAACTCCAAGATTATTTGTACCGTAGGAGTGAAGGATTTCAAAATCATACACGACTTGACAAACATGTTCGTCTCGCACCAAAGCAGATGGCGCACCATCTCGTGAACTAATTTACTATCGAACACTCCTGCCTTCGGTAATGGCTCAGATAATGCAGTTCCTACAATCTCCATATGAGCAGACGAGTATTTCAGGAAAATACCTTGCTTGATATCTCTTTTTCTGAAAAAAAAAACGAAATTCCCAAACGCTCTTGAGAAATGCCCATTGATCCATTTAAAAAGCACAGCTGCTCATCTATAATGCTTCATATTCAGGTTTATGGAGGTAGGAAGCAGCATGCTGTCATTTGCATATAGATGAGGGCGTTCTGAGAATGCTGGATTAGTAAGTGGAATAGACAGGGATGCTAGAGTTCTCTATCAGGTCCTCTCTTGTATTTGATGAACCCTGCTGTCCATTTTACACTATATTAATATTTGTGATGGAGTTGTTCGCTCGGTGGCAGTGCACCTTGGGCATTTTCTATGTAAGCTTTAATTATATATTGCACCATATTAGCAATAAAATAAATGATGCTTCATAAATTCAGATTATGCTAAACTAGACGGTACCTTCTAAAATGCATCTTTATTTCACTTCATTCATTTTTCTTTGCGGTTTGTCTCTTTTTGCATTGTCCCTATTTGAACCATTCAGTGCTGTTGTGGGAAAAAGTTGTTGGTGATTCTTTGTTTAAGCTTTCCCTCATGAAAACCCCCAAGAAGTAATGGCTAGGTTCTCAATCATTTCCATCCACAACATTTCTGCAATACATCATATATGAAGTAGACCCCCGTAATAAATCAGAAGAGCAGGAGACCTGGAAAAGACTCACTTGAACTGAGATGGAAACAAGACTCTTTAACATTTATTGCAGTGAATCAAAGTTGAATAAGAGAGTCAAAAATATTACGAGACAGGAAACAATTTAATGTTTGCCGCATTTGACCCCTTGCTAATGACCCAAATGCCTGATTACGTGAGTACGCAGGAATACAAAAAAGGTTGGTAATGATCGGCATAAATCAGCGCTCACAGCAGCGTGGGCCAGAGAGCCCTCCAGCACCACCTCTGACCCCATAAAGAGCTCAGTATTGCAAAGGACGTTATTTGGCAGCGTTCCGGCTATGTATCCATCAACCAAATAAGCAAAAACTCAGGTGTCTAATATTTGGGCAGAATAGAAAAGGCAAGGGTGTGAAATGAAAACCACCTGTTGGATATTCTTTTCCTTCATGGTAGCAAGACTAATCAAGTGGGTTTTTTTTGTGGTTATTATCAACACCCGCTACAGTCTCAGCGTTGACAACTAACACGTTGGTTCATGCTCATTTCACCAGAAGTGTGGATGAAATATGAGTGTGAGTGCACCAGGTGAACGGAAACCTGATTGCTTTGAAACCCTAAGTATCAAGTACACCCTTCATATTACATTTTTTAGTTTTTGTCCTAACCAGCCGCGACAAGCGATAGACATTTTGTCACTTGTAAATTCGACTAATTACAGATGAATATTTATGTAAAGTGGATGTTTGTCCACATACTTTATAGCAATCACGGAGCCAGGGAAGATCTGCATGTGAGAAAAAGGATGTTTTAAAAAAAATACAATTGTTTCAATTACAGTTCCATGTAAATTAGACAATTTAACAATTTTCTTTATTTACAAAACTATTTGCTGGACACAAATTAGAGTCTGCGCTAATTTTACAGGCGTGTTTGTGCCATTACCTGATCTGCAAAATTCCTAAAGGGAGCTTGCGCAAATAAACTGCGTTTCTGCTAGCGTTTCTCCCCAGAATGTGTATCACAGTCAAGACACACTGAAGTAATTTAGCCAGTAAGCCCACGTCCCCTTCACCTAACACTGTTTGCTGGCAGGTTCCTCACACTTCTGGTTATACCCAACATTCAGAACCCACATGCTGAGATAGAGGCACGTAAGAACTGCTGAGACATGCCTGAAAGGTAAAGTGAACCGTGATGTCTTGCTTTTTGAAGACAGAATCCAGAAAGTATGTATTTTTATGCTTTTCGAGTCCAACGAATGTAAGGATGCGGCACTGACCATACATGGATAGGTTTAGGTCTCTTAACCTCAGGCGAAGGCAGAATTTGGATTGGGTTTAATGCATTACGAAGCCAAACATGAGGCTGTGCGGACTTTTGAAGGTGAAAGTTCACCTTCTTGTGGAGTTTTGGCAGATGAAGGGAATCAGCATGTGTTTTCTGGCAGAACTCCTGGAGAGAGCGGATCTACCTGGTTGTGTTTTATAATAATGGTGGGTTGTAGCTCACGCTCATTATAAATGGTTACATGACTGCAAAAGAACATTCCATGAAAGGAATATTAAATATTTGCAGATGTTTGACAATGGGGCCATGTCCTGAAATTACTTTTTGGTAATTGTGTCCGCCTATGTTGCAATTATAATATCTGCGCAAACTGTGCAATGGCAGCGGAATGTTTTTATGAATAATATTGCACAATGTTCTTTTATGACATTAAGCTTTTCTTACACATTGTACGGCATGAGCACACTTTAAGAACAAAAGTTTTGTTTCATATATTCAGGTCAGTAAACAACAAGTGTGAGTTAATTCTGCATTCTCATCTCTTGAAATATGATTAGATGATTGTACTGTAAACAGTTGCGTGCATCATTTTGGCTTGTGGTGTCCTTATCATAACCACTCATAATCTATTGCAATCGGGTGTTAAATATACAGATTTAAGAACTCATTTAAAGCGGCAGTTAGTAAATTTTGCCTATATATCAAAACATAATCATAAACTATAAATCATTATTATAAGAGGTGAGTAGACCGTTTTGAAGTTGAAAACAGATTTTGTTATATAATTTCTCAATATTTTAACCATAAAAAGTTACTTATTGCATTGAATAATAATTCAAACAGTTTTTATGCAAACATTTTACGCATCAAGTTTTATGCAAAATTACTTTTTTGTCTTATTCATGTATTTTGCCTGGTGCAGTTAATGTTGAGCTATTTCCCCTTGTGAAAATAAGCTTGTTAGACATTTTTTACTTTTTCTATTTGATCATAGTAGCAGTTATGTAAGAAGATGATTAAAAGAGCCTATAACTTTGGCACGGATAGATGGTATAATTCAGAATGCTTTCAGCATTACAAAGAGTAGATTCACATGACATATCAGTTACGGTGAACTGCAAAATACGTAGACCCAGATTAGATAGAAGTGTTCTGCCTTATCTACTACAAACCCAGCACTCAATCCAGGATCGGCCTGGAAGCTGGAGAAATAAGACATGCAAATTGTAATAAGCATGTTATTTACTTATTTCTTTTCTTTTTTGGGTGACCTGATTTACATAATTACAATTGGCCGATAAAACAACCCAGACAGTGTTTGCAAATAAACAATGGTATTTGTGGGCTAAATTCATTCTTCTTGAGTGAAGTACTTCAGGCTTTGCTTATTTGGACAAATACTGTATTAGGAGAGCAACTAAACAGACTTTAAATGATAAGACATTTGCTGTAATACTCCCTAAACAATTCCCTAAATGTCTCTTGTATGTTTATTTTCTCATATTCACATCCTCTGTTACAGCGGCATGTTTTCAGAGCTCAATCCAAAACATACATCTGTCATCACCACAGCCTTTAATGTAATGGCAGAATAAGGCTCAAGGGTTTTGTACTGCCTGTTTGTCTTACATGAAATGGGTTAGTAGGTACTGAATGCATCTGAGGGCCATTTTCCAAAAGATTTGATTCTATGTTCCCTGTTGAACAGATGTGGTTGCCGTTCATTTTGTAAAAAAGGAAAACCAAAGACATATTACTATTGTACCTAGGAGTGACAGAAAGAAAACGCTTTTCTATTTTTGGTAGTCTGTTTCAATTTTTAATTGAAGTTGTTCCTATAGCTCTATTTTACAATACACACTGTTCCAAAGCAGCTTTACATAACAGAAGGAAAACATGAAAATAATGGGAAGGAGATTAGAAAAAAGGTGCTTTACAACCACGGCAGCAAGCCAAAGGCAACAGTGGCAAACTCTCTAAGATGTTAAAAACATTAAGAATACATTTTGCAAGTCACTGCTACTCAGCTCGAAAGTCACTTTGCTGTAGTGTTTGTCAATTATGCAATGCTTACTTTCAGTCTGCGCAGAAAGAGCAACTACAAGTTCAATCTGAAGTGACTCATTTGAGTGCTTGGTCAAAGCCCTGTCACAAGTATTTTTTGTGAGAAAGTCAAAGGTGAATCAGAGCTTTTGCCAAGTCGAATCCTTCAGCTCATGACTACTGACGGCACACAACTGATAGAATCTGTGTTTTCGTTTCCCCAAGTAAAACTCAATGCCGAGGCTTATAATTTTTTCCAATACTTAACATCCCAAACAGTTCACCATCAGGAGAGGTTAACTAAAAGTCCCCTTTCTAACTCATCGTGAGTGTGTTTTAAAAGATGTATTACTCATTCTCCAAATAGTTACATTATATGCAGTAGGCAAATATTTGGTAGAACTGAGTAATGGCAGGAATTCTGAAACAGGATCACTATAATGTGGTTTATAATGGTTTAACTTTAGATGGGTATGTATGATCTAGGCTTACCCGCAGTGGACAGCAGGATAAAGATGACGGCCAGTGTGTTGAAAGACCAGCGGCCGTGCATGGTCATCTCTCTGCCCTCATGGAGACACAGTGGGTGGAGAGAGAGTGTGTGTGTGGGGGGGGGGCTTTAGCGGTCAACACACACTCATTGCTGAGTGCCTGGGGTCATAATCTTTATCCTGCAAGCTCTGAAAGAAAGCACAAATATATAGATGCGTAAACTTCACATGCTACAGTACATGCATTAATCAGCACAAGGAATTTATGGACTCAAGGTTTGTTATTTGAAAAAAATTAATGTACGCTTTATTTTTGTTACATTGAACTTTCTTTTAATAGGCATTTATGTTTAAAAGTAAACTAAAGTATGAGTAGTGCAGATTAAATTTAGTAATGCAAATGAAAACATTATTTCAATAATTAGTTTATTCAATAGTTTGTTATTTATATTTTCAATGTTTTGTCATCTCAGCAGTTAAAGGGATAGTTCAACCAAACATGATAATTTTGTCATCATTTCCTCACCCTCTTGTCATTTCACACCTGTATGACTTTCTTTCTTCGGCAGAACACAAAATGCATTTTGAAGAAATGTTGTAACCAACTGCACCGGCACCCATTCACCTCTATTGTATTGTATGGACACAAAACCAATGTAAGTCAATGGGTGCCATTTAAAAACATCCTCTTCTGTGTTCTGCAGAATAATTAAAGTTATACAGGTTTGAAATGACAAGAGGGTGAGCCAATGATGACAGAACCAACATACTGAACCGACTATACATCGACTACTGTAGTACAGTACATCCCCCATAAACACAGCTTTGTTTTCATTCACATTCATTAAAAAATGACATCAATCCTGAAGTGAATTTTCAAAACTACATTATACAAATCTAAATATTCAGATTCATTCTGTTGCTGATTGAAATAATCTGTTCCATGAGAGCTGTATTGAATGTGATCATTGATGATAACAAAGTGCCATAATAATAGTTAAACATTAACACATTTTTTACTATGTTTTCTACTTACTTATTGTTCCACTTGGTGCTCAGGGTCTATAGGGCACATTTTGCCAAATGTTGTAAATAATTTGGACATTACAACCATACAGAAAATTTAATTTTACTAGCATGTAACAAATTGTACCATGTTCAACTTAGTTCAGTTAAGGTAAATTCATGTGGCGCTTTTCCCAATGCCCGCTTTACCAAAATTTCAGCATGATGTTTCTAGAACTTTGTATGGAAGTATCATTTGAACTTCTCTAGAAAGTGATCTTCAGGCAGCGCGATGTGACGTGCTATCCTTAAAGGCAATTAACTATTGATGAAAAGGAACTTTATTGCATATTTTATGTATATAGTTAAAGGGCTTTCTAGGAACATCTGGATTTGTGTTTGTATATGTGTGTTTAGCCCCTAGTTAAAACTCCCTCAGTTTTTAAAGATAAATCAGAAACGGCACCTCTGTTTTTCTCTGTATTATACCATCAATTTTTTATCTTTCTGTGTGTTTACACAGCAGTCAGCAGGTCTGTGTTTGGTTTACAGCTACACTAACAGCTCGGTCGCTCTAAGCTGGCCGTCTGTCATAACACGTCACCATGCCGATCTGCTTCCCTCACCCTCACAACCCTCTGAATGGCTTGTTGGCAGGCACAAACACTCCCTCTTGCCAGCATAAACGGAAACACATCGCACATACACAAAACACATTTTAAATTTGTGCTTTTGGCAGGCGCTTTCATGGGAATCGAACCCATTGCCTTGGCATTGTTGGGTTAATTCATCAGTCGGTTTACAGGAACAGTACGCACCAGAGACCAAGTAGACAAACAACATGTCTATACAAATTTATACACATTCATATTGGCAAGATTAACTCTTATTTGAAATTATCCATTGCTTGCAAACATGCAAAACAATTTTTTTAACAGGATGCACCAGAAAAAAAGAGTAAGTTCCTGTAATTATTGTATATGTATTTGCTTATTGTCCTGAAGCTCAGTTGGTATGGTGTTGCATGACCGGTGCAAACTAAGGTTGAGGGTTCAAATCTTAGATATCACACATGTTGATAAAAATAATTATCCCCTTGAATTCACCCCTTGTATGCTATTGTAAGTCAGTTTGGAAAAAAACATCTGCCAAATGCCTAAATTGTAAAAAAAAATACATGTAAGCACCTAAATAAAGCATCACTGTTTGAGTTTATTGTTGTTTCTTTTAATACACCGAACATATGCTGCGTGGCTCAGACGGAAACTAATGCAGCACTTTTATATGCTAAAAGCAGAAAACAAAAAACATATGGCAAACAACATTGTCCTACGCACATGCGCATGCTCCAATGTTACCGTGGAAACTTAGAGAAAGTGGAGTCAACATTTACCTGAACCACTGTATACCAAAATGCAGCCCTATATATATCTTGTGTACAAAACTTTGACACATATCAACACATTTAATAATGTACAGTATTTTATATATAATACATACTTGACACATCCCTTACAGAAAGGTCAGTGATGGTATCAAGTGGTGTTAAAATACATAGTTTTCCAAATGATCATGGTCGATGTCCAAAAAAACGCTTTCCAACTTTATACATAAATTTCTGCATCCATACACTCAATCTGCTCTAAAGGGGTGAGGGACATCATGTTTTATATAGAGAGCATCTTTAAATGTGTGCTCTAACATTTTTCCATCCACAGATTGTCCCTGTGCGAGTTCTGTTCAGCCGAGAAAAGAAACAATATGTATGCGTGCAGTCTGGAAATGTCTGAAATAATGACTACAGGACAGATGCCAATGAACAATGAACATTGGAGGAAGATGTTGGTGTTAGAAACGAGCTGAACACAATGTGATCCTGGGAGTGTGGATCAGTGGTTCTGTAACAGAAGCAAGCTGCATATGGCTGTGATTCTCAAACATTTGTGCCTGAGCACTGGCACTCCTGGCAGTACATCACATATTGCTTCACAGAAGAAAAAGTGTGAAGAACTGTCTTCTCCCAAGGCTACACTACGCGGTGTGTTTATCTATTCCTTTCGGATGAGTGTGTAGGTGCGTGCATGTGTGAAAGGGAGAGAGAACGGGAGGTGCTCACGTTGCCTCCGAGCAACAGATTTGACCAAAATTCTTCATGAGCGTCGCAGAAGCCCTTTCTTTCTCTCCGAAGATCAATTAATATTTATATTCGTATGCTCGGAAGTCATCTGCATAAATGTTTTATCCTCCTGCTGAACAATGAAATAGATACAACACTCTCTAATTGTTCATGAATGTGTACGATTGCTCGTTCATTATTTATTTATTAGGGAAAGCTTTGCGCAGTGATGTCAGTTTAGAAGACGAAACATCGTCCTTTGAGACTTAGCGCTGTTCTATGAACAAGGTCCTTACAGTTTTTTTGGTTCCAATGGGAGTTTTTTCTTTGACATAACCGGGAAGCTAAGGAGGTCTGTAATACCTGGAGAGAGACATTCACTAGCATTCTCATTCATCTCTATGGCAGGTGCTCAGCGGGCGCATAACCCCCGGAACGAGACCTGCATTCCATCATGGGTACCAGTTTTTTCCTACTTCAACCAGAAACAGCATGTGCCTAATTATAATGTAGATCTGTTAAATAGCCCGAATGACAGACCTGATTGGATGACTTGTCCCTAGCCCATTTCATGCATCTTTAATATCACAAAATACTTTCTTGCATTTATATGAAAATAAGTATTTAACCAGAGTATATTGCTGCTTGGCCACAAATGAGAAAAATTATTTTTGCATGCAGAAGGGTGTAGAATAAAATCCATCAGTAATACCAGTCAAACCTTGAACTCCTGGCTGGACCGGGTGACCTGTCTCATACTGGACAGAATTTAGTAAGACCCCCTTTCATAGGAAAATGAAAGTGCCAGGCAGTAAGACTGTGTATAAAAGCCAGTCCCTGTATCAACATTTTGGATCATTTTGCTCATTAAATCCTGCTGATATTCCCTACGGTTTCTGAAACGTGCTCATGAGTTCGAGTTGGCACTGAGAAAAGGAGGGACCACTCATGGAGAGCCCAACCGATCACAACCCGAGCAAACTATTCAAATTCAAAACCACTGCAGGAACGAATGCAAAGTGTCTCTGAATTTCAATAATGTCCCTCAGTTATTGGTCTTTTGCTATACTTCCACATGGCTAGACTATTTGAAGGCAAAACTTTGTCCCTCCAGAACAACTAACTCTACTATAAATCAGAAGTGAATGCGAATCTGTGAGTGTGCGCGATTTGACTTGCATTGTTTCTCCAAGATGTCACAATTTGTGCCAAAAGATTTAGTGTTACTTAAGGCCCTTGGCAGACTATAAAAATGCTAAGTATGCAACTAGTGCACTAGATATGGTTTAGGGTTTGTTTGTGGCTAAGCTATAGTTCTCTTGAAGAAATGTAAATTAGACGAGTGTGGAACGCTGAAGAGGAAAAGTTAATTTAGATTGCATGAACTAGCGTCGTAACCATTGTCTTTTTAGTACTGTACTGTTCTCTGTACATCCTCATAGTTACTGTACCATAAACAACCTTAACAAACAGAATGAAAAGCTGCTCTAGCAATACAAACACCTCATTTACATGCATTGTTGTGTTCTACAAATTTCCCCCTTGCTTACAATTGATACCCTTCGCAAGATGTAAACACTGGTCCAGCAGCACTTCCGGCAATTTCTTTATTATTATTATTAAAATCCGACAACAATAATTAATTCTGAAAGATGTTTGTTTAATATTTGAAATATTTTGTAAATATTCTGTTGGTTGTGTTTTGTAAACGTTTGTGTAGTGAAAAAGGAAGTTCTTCTTGACCAGCATTACACCAGCCTTGTTTATGTCATCCGAAGTAGTCTATAGAACTCCTGATGTTGCAAGCTTGATTCTTCCTTCCTCTTTTTTTTATAATTTGATAAAAATTGTATCTACTGTGTGTCAGTAATTTGACATATTTGCATGCACCGTGTTGTAGATTTGCCACTGGGAGAAAATACTTGATGTAACTCACAAATTCAACCGCAAACATTCTTCTAAGTAGACAGAGATGTCACACAACAATAGACTTTTAAGATTGGTGATGTGAAACACTAAAGAAGACTTCTTATATAAGACCCTCCATACAGGGTCTATCACTGTAAATAAATGCTTGAAATTGGTCATGTTGGCCTTTTTAACTCTTTATTTGTTCTCTTTTGTTGAATCCTCGGAAGTAAATGCATTAACTGTCTGTTTAAATAAGAGATCAACAGCCACAAATAGCTTTTATATCCTCCATTTCTCATTCCATTTCTGCCTACTTCCCTCTCTCACTCTCTCTTTGTTGTCATCTCACTAAAGAACTGTTTATGGCTCCTCTGTGTCGTTTTCCCCCGCTAATGTGAGAGTGATGGAGAAAGGCTTATTCATTACACGCATTAACGCTTATTGTCTTTAAACATCTGAGATGGCCCTGTGTGTTAACTTTCATCACCTCCATCACCTACAGTGAGTCAAAGGTTAAATCTACCTGCAGTATTTCACTTTAGAAGCATCATCTATACCAGCCGTAACTGTGCCACAGGCATTTGGCTTTTGAAACTAAAGCATGATGTGTAATAAACGGTCTGTTGGGTCTCATATCGTTTTTGTGTCTTTTAACAAACACATTCAAATCAAACCGGCTGGAGGCATACAGAATGGGTTGTTGCAAAAGGCAGATAACCAACGCTGCTGGGGCAAAAGTGGCTGAAATACGGGGTTCATTAATACCAGCGCCTTTGTTATCCTCCTAAATGTATTTCTCACCTACGAGATGACGCGCCGAGGCTAAAATTAGCAGCCTAAATTTGGCTTCCCATTCAGAGAGACCATTTTCCGGACGGCGTTTCCGAATGGCCTGACACTAAATAAATACGCACAATGATAAATGAGTTTAAACATGTGGAAGGGAAGCAAATTAGAAAGCACACACACAAAGATGCCTGAGTTGTAATGCGTTTCATTCACAAAAATACTCGGGTGTTCTCGTAGACGTCAGATGCTCTTAAAAACACTTAAATATGCTTTGATGGTATCTAGGGAAAAATATTTGGGGATGTAAACCCAGAAATGGAAATTCAACTAAAATGACGGTAGTTGATTTGTTGAGGAGATGTGTCTCGATCTAGCTGTGAAAGTTCTGACAGCTCACTGTTGTGATCCATTGAAAGCAGCTTGAGAGCTCAGTCCAAAATCATTCATCCCTTCTCAACCGAGTACATGTTTTGATAAACTGAAGTATACTTGAGTGTAAAACTGACATCTCAACCACTCTTTCAAACACTCGCACACACACATGCACACAGTCTGATAATTAACATAGGAACCCATTGAGTAGTTCTTGGGCTGTTGTTAAAGTGATAAATATTAAAATCCTGTTGATATTTAATCACGCTCTTATCATTTCAAACATGTATGACTTTCTTCCGCAAAACGCAAAAGAAGATATTTTGAAGAAAGATGGTAACCGAACAGCACTGGACCCCATTCACTATTGTATGGACACAAAACCAATGCAAGTGAATGTAAACCAGAATATATTTTTTTTTCTGCGGAAGCAATTCATACAGTTTTGAAATGAAAAAAGGGTGAGGAAATAATGACAGAATTTTTTATTCTTGGGTGAACTATCACTGTAAAATTTGTAAACACACCGAGACTGGTTGTCAGTCTGTTGTTGACTTTAACAAGTTCATTACATTTTCCCCTCCCAGCATCCCTTATCGCTTGGCAAACACTTTGCAACTTACGCACAAGCTTAGCCATCCACGCTCCCGTTTCCAAGTTACCACAATATCTCCTGACGTTCTCTCTACAGCGCTGAGCAATAGGAAAATTCAGACGCCCCTTGTTTATCCACATAAACAAACCGCACAGTCACGCTCCCACATCATTATTATCTAAGCTTAAAGATCTGATGCATCATCTCAGGTGACCAAATGTATCCAAAACAGCAGCCCCATTATACTCTCCATCTCCATAAATATTGTCAACTCCATATATTCATTTTACTCATTGAGTTTTTAAGAACGGTCAACTTCAGTGCGAGAGCTCAGATTATTGGACTCCACTTTCAAAGAAGAACACGAAACGCATTTAATGTTAATGAAAAGCAGAGAACCATCCTTACCTCCTTCTTGTGTCTTTTTTCCTGTTGAAGTCAGTTTTTCTGATGTTACAGCATGTTGAAAGAGTCTCCCGCTCAGCGCTGTATGCTGCGCTCACACAGGTACACACTCATCCTGCTGTTCCAGTTAGCGTACAGTCACCGACTGTCGTGTGCGAGTAGATGAACGGAGGTAAAGTGGAGGGGAAACAAACACTTCTGTCCTCTTCCTTCCACACGCTGTGCGCCTGCCCTTAAACTGCGCGCAGACAGAGCAGCTGAGCGAGAGAGGCAGAGGATGGGAGGGAGATGGTGTGTGTGGATCAGGTTTAGCCTTTGTTATTGTGGGTACTAAATGTCCCCATAAGGGTAGTAAAACCCTCCTATCACCAACATTGTAGAGATCAGCTAATAGTCCCCATTAGATGTAACGGTTGGCTAATAGCTCATTCATAATGAATTTATCCTTATTTATTCAGCGTAAAAACAGAATGACTTGTTTGTGATCAGTAAAATGATCAGTTTATGCTGATCCTTTCTATTTAATGGAAGTAAATGTAAAAAAATGCGCATGTTTTGGCATGGGCTACTGTTATGATGCTTATACAGTATATTACTATGGTGTATTTGGCTGTTTTTGTAGCTTGACAGTTGCTAGTCCCCATCCATTTTCATTATATGAAAGCAAGCAACACAAACAACATGATTAACATCTAAAATGGTGTTTTACAAATAGAAGTTAGTCACACAGGTTCGTAACAACGTGACGGTTAGTAAATGATACATTTTTATATTTAGGTGAACTATGCCTTTAATATACAATAGCTTGATACAAAAACAATGCATTTGACAATGAAAAGATGCCCCAACCCAAGATAAAACAAATATGTGTCAAAGTTTCTGCGTGTTTTTTCCACGAGTGTCTTATATTTATGAGTGGGTGAATGCTGCTGAATGTGTGTGTAGGTGAGTTCTTCCCACATGCTTTGCAGGATCTGGAAATAATCCAACGGTTGAAGGCGCAAGGTCAGTATTGGCTCACTAATGAAGATTGGTCAGGCTGGTATTCTGACAGGAGGCTTAGGCTCAATCAACTAGTCTTTCTTTCGGTCTTTCTTTCTAACACACACACACACACACACACACACACACTCGTTCATTCTCTTCCGAGATGTTTAAATCAGCCCTTCCATGGATGAGGATCTCCATTTCCTGAAAGAAAATGAGAGAGGGAACGCTAGACAGATGGAGAGATGGAGTGAGCGAGATGAACAGTGTGTTTGTAAAGATCTTTTTTCCAAACGAGAACATTCCAAACCCAACTAGCAAACTGCTTTATAATGACTGCTCCATACCAGCATCTCGGCTCAATAATAATGCAAATTACTCCGATTTATGAACCATCAGCAGCTCATTCGTACTGAGTGATCTCTATGGGAAGCTGGAATGCATAAAGCGGCCGAAACACAAGAAGGGCATAAAATGACTTTTTAACGAAAAAGAGACAAGACAATGTGCCATGAAACAAAGAGCTCCACAACAAAGGATGCGGTGGGTGATGTGCGGTTAAAGTTTAGCCTTTTTTAAATAATTTTTACATGTAAATAAGGTTTGTAGAATATGTTTTTTGTTTGCCTCTTAATCCTTAGGCCAAATGTTAAATGCTCTTTCATTTGAAAGTAAATCTGGAAAAAAGTATCTGCAAAAGCTTAAAGAATAATTGTATACAGAATTTAAAGTTTAAACAAAATTTATGTAAATTACGAATTTCTTGGTATTTTATTGATACGCATGTTGACAGTTTGTGTAAAGTTTTCATGCAATTCCAAAGTCATACAGTTAGAGTTTTCAAACTAGTTTGAAGTGTCTCCAATTTAGCTCATTAAAAAGGTCCATCCCCGAATGAAGAAATTTGTGTTTCTCCTTAACCCCATAACAAAAAAGAACATCAGGCATAAATAAATCTTCATTCACCCTGACACGAAATGAGCGGTCCAGGAATGAACAAAACACAATGATACTGTCAGTTTAACAAGATGTGTATGTTTGTGAGGTCAGTCTGGAAAAAAGCAAACTGATGCTTTAATGTTTTAAACCTTTTATTCATTTTTTTAAAATGGAAAGATAGCAATGGAGTTATCAAAAATTCTGTTATCATCCTTAACGATGTGATATTGAAATTGAAAAATGTGGTTGAGAACAGCTGGCTAATGAATGAGAACACACTGAATATTCTGTGTTGGATGTGTTTGAGTGTGTTTTCATTCATCAACCCGCCCCCCCAACACCTCTTTGCTGCAATACGCAGTACTGCACTGAACACCTAAAGCAGGACAGCTGCATTATGACATACCTCTGCAGTCCAGATGACACGCACCAACACAAGCTTACACACACACAAATTTACTAAACTTACTTTAGTGAGTGTCCTGTCCTCTCTCACACACATATACAGTTAGATATCATGTCCACATTTAATGGCTCACATTTGCAGCTATTAATATCTCAATCTTCTCTCTCTCTTACATCCATTTAAACATGTGCATAGTCAACATTTGCTTTGAAACCATGCTGTAGCTGAGCATGTTTTGATGAGTTTTTGGTATAAAGTTATAAAGACACAACAGTATGAAGTCGCATATTCACAAATGCGTGTCTGTCACAGTTTGAGAATTTCCTGATGAGCTCTGGCAGCATTCCTTTGCAGAATACAATTTATAAAGAAAAACATGAAAAATCAATTTTACGTTTATTTGTGCCATTGCGCATGCGATCCGGGATTAGTTTTCTTGGAGGACGTGCAGAATCCTTTTTTTTCACAGACATGCCTTTGGATTTTGATCATATCCACATCTAACATTTAACAACGCAGAAGCAAATTACCTGCTGTTTTGTGAGAAGCTAAGGGGTCCTCTGCGAAATCTAATCCCATTCGGAGGGGATTGTGATTGTGAAGTTCGTTTTTTTTCTTCGTGACACTTCTCATTTAGTTTGACCTTCACTCAATCCAGTAACTAAGCTTAATTTCATGTTGCGCTGCCTGGCTCACATTTTTGTCAACTTTCTTTGTCAACATTGGTAGTTCTAGTACCGTTGGCCATTAACTGACATCACAGATCAGCACCGATGTCCTGTAAAAAACATTTTTTAACCTACACGTACAGACATGATCATGTGAACACACACACATACATGCTCCGGCACATCATTATTTCATGAAGCTGGTGCAGGAATCTTGTGTTCCACAAGAACAGATGTTACAGGCTTGTGATCAGTGATCCTAGTTTTCTTGACCAGAGTGACATAAAAGACCTGGAGGAATAATGAACGGGTGGGGAAGATGCACCAAAGGAATTTTGAGGAAACACAATGTAGGGGAAAAAACGTCAGTGAAAATACAAGATGAGAGAACAGTTTTCAGTTTAACAGTACTGTTATAGTAATGTTGTATATGTGTGATTTGTGGTATTTATTTTTTCTTGATGTATTTTCACCAGATGCTGAGGATAACACTCAACAGATACAACTAGCATAATTTGGACACCACAACTGGATGGATTTAACAGAGAAAGACCAAAGTTAAAAGTGAAGAGCGGAGCTGAAACCTGAGGGAGGGATTTTCTTCTGCCAGAGTTTGTCAGGTAAAATACAGTTAAACCAAGACCTCTTCCGCACATTCCTGCCGGTGTCGCTGGCTTTTATCAACATCACCAGCTGTCTGGAACCACATATAGTGAGAAAACGATCGAAAAAGACAACTTGAGAGAGAGATTGCCAAACAACTTTTATGGCCACAGATGTGTGCATCATGTTTGGGGATTCTTCTTAAAAGAAATTTAAATCTCAAAATTAAAAATCTTAATTGGTTAACAAATGGTAACAGAAATATGTTTATTCCCCAATCGGAATACAATTCATCCATTGACAAAGAAAGGCATCCGTTTTATCCTGGAATGAAAAAAAATCCAAAAGCTTTTGAGATGAATATGACTTAGGGGTTAAAGTCAGAGTACATATTCTCTCTTTTTCAAATCACAGCGAGTAAACAAGCGTGCAGCACTTTCACTGCTCTCCAAAGAGCTGCTAATTATAGGTAAATCAATCTGCACTGTGTAAACCCCTTTGCTGATTGAGCATCAATTTAATCTACAGCACCATTTAGCACATTTGTGGCAGTACAGTTTACAGGCTCGTAAATGTGCAAGTGTTTCATTGGGCCATATGGAACGTGCCAGGAGAAGTCACGAAGGAAAAATTACTTATAATAAGTGTTGTGTCAGTGTTCTGTTTGTTCGCAATGGATAATTTTTTAACGAATGAGTTTGAGTCATCTGGTTGATCTGAACAATAAAAGGGTGAAAGCACAGACTCTCCTTCCAAAGACAATTTTCTGAAAGCAGTGCAGGTACAATGTCCTATAATAAGTAAAAGTGACCCACAAGCAGTGTTTGAATGGAGCACAACCAATGAGTAGGCTTCAGGCAAGGTAAATGATGCTCAGGAGAGAACATACTATGTTGGAGAGGTGACTGTCGCCTTCATGCAGGTTCTGGACTGGGGCCAGGAGCTCTGCAGCCTGGGGGTGACGTACCTATTTTTACATTATATACTTAGAGCATGTGTCACCAGGCATTCTCCATACACCTCAGCCAAGATGACCTTGCAGAGGAACGCGCTGCAAAAATGAGCGGGGAGACCTGCAAAGAGATGTGGCTGCATTTAGTTTAAAGTTTTATGTTCTAGCATAAACAAATCATTAAAAAGCTATTTTGAAAAAAACAGGGCTTAAAAGAGTTTGATGGTCTCAAACTGGGTTTTGTGCTTGTGTCTGTGTTTTTGGGTCTTTATAGGGTTTTGGTCACTTTTCAGCCTACAACCTGTCCAGACTGAAAAACCAACTAAGACCCTCAAAAAAAAATTAAGCTGGTTTAAGGTGATGTTCAGCATCGATGATTATCAAATTCTTCAGTTTAGCAGGAAAAAATAAGTAAATGTGTCTCCAAAACTTCCACTAAAATGCACTGCCTGTTGTGTTGTGTTGTGCATGGTGATGTGAAGCCGCTGTAATGGTTTGTAGTCATGTGTTTCAACTGCTGTAGTGGAAAGAACAGAACAGAAATAGATCTCATCGTCCACCCACACATCCCTTATGCTCTTCCATTCATTTATTTTGCTCTCTCCTCCCCCTTAGACACAATTTTACATCACAAACAGTTAATCTGTAAAGTGCTGAACGGCTTGAATGAAACCAGTGACAAGGCCTGGAGAACATTTGGAAAGGCATCTGCATGAATTCATGACATTTTTTTACTTTTATTATTTAGATCACTGCACATCACAACAACTGGACATAGTGATATTTTAAAGGGGCAAAAACAAAACTGGTCATTATTTACTGTAAACAATAACACTCATTCAATCTTTCAGATTTTCTTCAAAGCAGCTGCGCTTGATTCGCCATGGCAACGCAGCGCTGGAGATGACAATGGTTGGCATCTTTAAACATTTCCAGATAAAATCAGTGGGAAGCTCTTTCCAACCTCTTTTTTGAGCTGATTAAGCACACTGTTATGACTAAACCCTGACCTCGCTATTGATCTGACGGCTTGACATCATCATGGTACGCACACCGTGTGCTTTCTGTTGCTCCGGCTGCAGGTTAACTGAGGTCTGCTTAAGATGTTCTAAATTTTGTGATGTTTCTGTTCGACAGAACAAACAATGTCAGAAATGCAATAAGATGAGAAGTAAAGTAGTGCACTTTATATATATATATATATATTGTATGTGTATATATATATATATATATATATATATAATATGTCATTTTAAGTGGCACCAAGTGTAGGGTATAGTCAAACACTACCTGAGAAAGTGACATTGATGTGTTGTGATTTCAATGTGGCAAAAAAATTGATTTGAAGCATTATTCATATCTGTAGGAAGACCGCCGATTGATATGCGTGCAGATCTTGGTGCTTTTTCAGCATTTCTGAGCAGAGATATAAAACTACCAAAGTTTCTAACAAATGAGATTCAAAAATTCTCTGAATGATTATAAGACTATCCTTATTTTGATCCGATAAAGCTTGTTAATCCAACCCAAGGGTGCTCTGAGAGAATCAGGTTTAAAGGCGCATGCAAACAGAACGCAGCTATTCATGAAAACGGTTATTCAGTTAATTTATTTTAGTAATGTTATGTTTTAGATTGGCAATCCTGTGAAAATGTCCACCTGGCCGGCTTACCATGAAACAATAAAGTTTTACCAAAGGTTTTTACTAAAAGCACAGATATTAACATTAAACATAACCAGTGATGTCTCTCTTCAAATTATTTAAGCATTTGTTTTATTTTCAGTGCATGGTGTTTTACAGTCTGGTAAGTGCCAATTTAAGGATTGTCACATCCATAACGGCACATATTCCCATTAATGGGCACATTAAAGTAACTATTTTATGTTTTATGAAGAGTCATCTCTTCTCCATTCGTTGGGTTTAATTGCTTCAGGTTTGTGCATTTTAATTCACAGAAATCCTACAAAGTTCATCGTCTCCTAAAAACTGTGTTCTTTTTCTTCGGACACATCCATAACGCATGTTTATTTCCCTTTTTTAAAATAGAAAACTTGTGCATAGACTGATATTAAGACTCTATCAACAAGGGTTTAGTAAATTATAAACAAATGGGTCAGTATATGGTCATTAAGACATTCTCCAGGTGTTTTTGTCACATAACGCAAAATGTCACATCCATAACGCTGGAATTGGCCAGATGCAGCCTGAGTCAGGGAGATGGTTGGGGCTTTACTGCTGTGCCTCTGCTTTTGTTAGAAAGTGTGTGAAGCATTACTATTATTTATGAGATTAACATTTGGAAACACTTACCAAACCAAGCACTATCACACGCATGTATACTTTAACAATTTAAGTTATTATTAATGCGTGTTTCTCTAATCTGAATGGACAAGCAGTGAATCAGGAATGCTGGTATATTGGTAGCATTTTTAGTATACGATTTCAGCAACATTACTTTCGTACTTGTGATATCTTAAAAAAATGTACATCTGTCTATCTGCATCATATTTAAAATATTGTGAATGTCTATATTCATGGTCAGCTTGTCTTTTGGCGTTTTACTTTGCTAAGTTGACAGGATGCAGCTGTTACCATGGCGATGTATTTGCTCCGTAAAGTGATTCTTGGGAGTGCAGATGAAATCCGTCAAATGATTTTCACTTATTTTTCATTAGGAGCTGATTGCATTTGGATGGACTCATTTAGGATCTTATTAGAGTGAATCGCGACGAGAATCAAGAAATCTAATGACATTACAGACCCACCATTTGATTCTGTTTGACTCATAAGTCATCACATATCCCCCAACTCTGAGTTTCAATAGTATATTTCCAAAGACACCCCAGTACGGCTTGTCAGAATGTGTCGTTATCAGAACAACCCAAAATGCACAGTGAGAACAGTTTTGCATAGACTCTCACATACCCGCCATGTTTTTTTCCACAGAGAAGTTGCTTGTGGGCAGTAAAAGTGTCACACTTCCCAGTCTGTGAAAAGCAGTAATGAACTACATTTGCATTTCCTGAAGGAAATATCTTGCAAGGCAGCAATCTTCTGCTAAGCTTAGGTTTAAGCCGTTAGTTCATAAATCAAATCCCCTTTAGAGACATTTTGCTGTTGTCATGATGCTCTGTGCGCTTCTTGTTTATAATTCAGCACCAGGGAAGAATAAATGGACATTTGGTTCAGTGTAAAGTTGACATAAATGATTAAATATGCAGAAGAGAAAAGCCCATTACAAATCAGTATGTAAATGAATGTGAAAAGTAGGGGGAGTGGTGTAATCTGAATTTATAGCAGAGGTTTAAACGGGCAGAACAATCGAGAAGTGTTACGTTGTCTACTTACTGTATCCTTAGAATCTAGTGAAAGCTAAATATCCGATCTAAATAATGAAAACGTCTCGGTTACGTATGTAACCTCTGTTCCCTGATGGAGGGAACGAGACGTTGTGTCGAACCGACAGATGGGGTTCGCCCCTGAGAACCTATCATCTTCTGACTATTTTGAAAAGGCCAATGAAATTGGCGAATGAAATTTGCATGCCGGGCTCCGCCCCCGGATATCCGGGTATAAAAGGGGAGCCGGCGTGCTCATTCATTCACCTTTTGTGCTGAGTAGCCTGAGAGCATCTCACGATCGCGTTGACGGCTAATGTTGTGGCATGAGGGACACAACGTCTCGTTCCCTCCATCAGGGAACAGAGGTTACATACGTAACCGAGACGTTCCCTTTCTGTCGGTCTCTCGACGTTGTGTCGAACCGACAGATGGGGTTCCTATTGAAAACGCCACAGCACTAAGCCGCGTCACAATCTCTAGCGAAGCGAAGTTGACCGGCCTGGGCGAGCCACACGTGAGCGCTATCGCGAAATTTGTAACCTTCCAGTGGGCAGGCAGGGGCTCCCAGAGCTTTTGGCAAAGATGAGTAGCCCCTGCCCTCGGCCACCACAGACGGAGGCCTTGTTCTCTAAACGAGAAGCCGTCCGGTACCGTAGGGCTACTGGGTAAGCGCTGTTCCCTCAATGTGGACGTGCGCTACGGAGACCACTTCCCACCATAGGGGGGAATACAGTGGAGACACCAACACGGTCTCACCAAATAGGGGAGAACTCATGGGAGCTATGTGCGGAATGCCGCAAGGTGGATGTCCACCTGGGGGAGGTCATGGGTTGCCACGCGGGGAACCATCTCATGACGACATCTCAGACGGAACCACCCTAGTGGGGGGTTACTACGTGTGGGGCACCAGGTCCGGTTAGAGCTATATGTAATAACTCAGCTTGATACCCGGCCATAGGCGGCAGGGCTGCTCCGCCGAGCCCACCGCCCTGAGTGCTTATTGATGGATGGACGGACTGCCTATTCTTCACCCTTGGGGAAAGAAGGGAGGCAGCCCATAGCGCACTGATCAACCTAAGAAGGGGAATGGCGCTATGCGCAGGCGTACGCCCTACGACTGCTGGTCTCACCTGTTGGCAAGACTCGAGCTGCCGACTCCCCACGGAGGTTGCAAGCCTCTGCGAGGTATAGCGTAGCCCAACCCGCAACTCTACAGATGTCTGCCAGAGAGGCGCACTGAGCCGATGCCCACGAGGAGGCCACACCCCGAGCGGAGTGTACCATCACTCAAATGGGCACGGGCTAGGATCGGCACGCCGTAGTGACGGCGTGTGCGATCCAGCGCGACAACTCTCCTCGGAGACAGCACTCCCGTTGCTGACCTCCATAACAGACAAGAGTCACCGGGCCTGAATTTTGGCAATCGGTGGACACGGAATGCTTGCAGGTGCCTCACCCTCTGGATGGACTCGAGCCCCAGCAGGAGAGCCAACCCCCCCTCGCAGAACGAGGAAGGGGGCTCTCCGCAGGGCCCGAAAAAAGGGGACCCAAAGGTCCACCTTAAGGTCCCAAGAGGGTACGGGGCGCGGACGAGGCCTTAGCCCCTCGCGCCCTAGAGGAAACTGATAATCAGGTAATGCCGCCCCAGAGGCTCACCAGCAACTGCTACGTGATAACCGCGACAACGGGTACCCACGCTCCAATGTGGAAGGGGAGATTACTCCCCAGCCTCTCCTGCAATAGGACAGCACATTCCTGAGCGAGCAATTCCGCGGGTCTTCTCCTCGAGAAGAGCACCAGGACGAGAAAGGGCGCCACTTAAAGGCATCCAGCCTTGTGGGCATGGCCCTTGCCTGAGTGATAGTCTCCACCACTGTGGGGGGTAGATCATCCAGGAACTCCTCGTCCCATCCAGGAGCCAGACCCAAAGGTCCGGCTCGAATGCCACAACGTGTCCATCCCCTGCGAGTAGGCCCTTCCCCAGGGGATTTTGCCAGGGGGAGTTGTCGTCAGGAGTATTAGCTCCGAGGACCAAGTGTAGTTGGGCCCGTAAGGCGCAACTAGTAGCACTTGATACTCCCTTCCCAGACCTTGCACAGGACCTGCGCAATGAAGCTCACTGGGGGGAAGCGTAGTTCCGCTTGTCCCGCGGCCAGCTGCACGTTAGGGCCTCCGTGTCGAGGGGGGGGGCCTCCACCAGGGAGTGCCCAGCGGTACTGGGTGGTGTTCAGGGAGGCAACAGGTCCACCTGTGCACCTGCGGCAACCACCGTGTCCGTCCCCGTCCTCGATGAGTGTACTGCACCCAAGAGATCAGCGGGCAATGCCACGCTGAGGAAATTGCTCTTTTAGAAAAATACCTCTGGAACTGCCAGGACGCCCAGGGGAATCTCCGCTGCACCGCGTCGTAGAATTCGGCAATTCGAAGAATGTCATCAGATGCGAAGGCTCCGAAGAACAAAAGGTGAATGAATGAGCACGCCGGCTCCCCTTTTTTACCCGGATATCCGGGGGCGGAGCCTGGCATGCAAATTTCATTCGCCAATTTCATTGGCCTTTTCAAAATAGTCAGAAGATGATAGGTTCTCAGGGGCGAACCCCATCTGTCGGTTCGACACAACGTCGAGAGACCGACAGAAAGGGAACCATGTTTATACATAGATTGCATAGATTGCGTCCGGTTTAGCTAAGGAAACCTTAGAAGACATCTAAGGACAACATGGAGCCCTTAAAGGAACAGTTAACCGAATTCTGTCATCAGTAGCTACTCACCTTCTTTGTTATGATGAACACAGAGAAAGATATTTGGAATAATGCTTATGACCAAACAGTCCTTGGACCCCATTGACAACCATAATAGGAAAAATTACTCTTTGTTCTGTTGAACACGAAAGAAGATATTTTGAAGAATGTAGGAAAGCGAACAGTTCTGGGCACTTTTGACTACCATTGTCGTTTTTCCTACTACTGTAGTCAGTGGGGTCCAAGAACTGTTTGGTTACAATCATTCGTCTAGATATCTTTCTCTGTGATCAACCAAGAAATGTATATAGGTTTGAAACAACTAGAGAATGAGTCATTCATGACAGAATTTTCATTTTTGGGTGAACTATCCCTTTAAGCTGTAAATGGTTTTTCACTTTTGAAGGTTGTAATTTGGCACAATTTTAAACTTCTTACCTCTGGCTCTACCTATTCTTACTCTGGCCCCAGGCGATAGGTTACACTTAGAAATCCTTTACAACTTCTAATTTGCGCTGATGACAGATTGCAATCAACAGGTCAGGTGATTAATTAAGGAGGAAAGAGGACGAGATGATGAAAAGAGCACAAATGATTATACGCATTGTACTGCCTGTAGGTTTATGCTTTGGAGCAATATCCTCATCAGCAGCACCATCATCATCATCTTCATCCGACAGTATTTGTATGCGTGATGTGTCCTTTCGTTCAACTAATCAGGACTATGCATGAGTCTCTCTCTCTCTCTCTCTCTCGAGTGTTTAATCAGCCCGATCCTAGAGTCTAATCAGCATTAGTGATCGCTTCCATCAATATACAGGTGTATATCGTATGAGCATGTATCTGCTTCTCACAAACCTGAGGGAGAAACTCCTCACAAAAATGCAATTGATTCTTTTAGACAGCAATTAGTACAAACTCAGATGTTTTTGTTGAGATTTTAGAAGAGATCTCAAACAATGCTTATGGGGATCAAGTACATAAAACCATTCATTTAAATTTCTTATGGTCTCGTGAAAATTCGCGATTTTAAGAGATGCTGATTGATATAGTCTTAATAATATACATATGATAATATTTTAAATATTTAAGAACCTGTACATACACTTAAATTGCATTTCGTTTTTATTGTTAGAAGAGAAAAATAAAATTTGTCTCAAATTATTTTGGCCAGATAAAATTATAAATATTATATTGTGACAGCCCTAATTCACATAAAACCATAAATAATATTTTTGTTATTATATACAATTTTAAATATTTACAAATTGTCACAAGGCCGTTTGGCTAGTAATCTAACATAATTTTAAGAAACATCGGAGTCAACATTAATAGGCAACTGAGATCTCCATAAAGTTCCAAGCTTTGATGGAGAAAGACATAATTCTTCTCTGGATAAAGCTGAATGTGACATTTTCGCAGCTGGCATTTGGATTTAAAAGCCCCAAAAGAAGGCAGATAGTTCCATCCCTTTTAGCTCACAGAGTGATCTGCTGTTCAAGCGAGAGCAGTAGGGGTGTCCTTTATGCCGACGGCTGGTGCATCATTGACCCGTAAATTGTATTTCTTGACAGGTCACCATCTGTCATCCTAGACCAACAGAACGGGCCACGGGACGGAAAATGTTATCATCGAAATGGCAACTTGTGGATTGAGGGAAATGTTGGGAGCAGGAGGACAATTGGCTCCAGACAAAAGCTTCAAGACAAAAAGAGCCTTATTAAAAGGATTTTTTTCCCGTTGGTGGATTCTGCCAAGAACGATTCTCGCTGAGCTCTATCTCTCAGCATCGCAGTTAATGAGAAAACGAGATCCATCCACAAAGTCAATAATCTTAATCACGTAGTTATTTTGAGCTGTTTGATATTGATAAGGTCGAGGAAGCAGATGAATATTAAAACCATCGAGAATTAAAAAGGTTTCAAAAGATTCGTACAGAGAACCGCAGTGGATATGTCATTTGGTGTGTTGCATGTTCGCAGTCAACAGTGGAAGTTAAATAAGTTGTTTCTTGGTGGGTGATCTATTTGTTTAAATTACAGTCTGTTGTGATTTGTTTATTGATTAAAACAGTAAAGACATGACTGCCATTATCTATTCTGAAATTATTGTCTGTTTTGTTTGAATGGCCAAGTCCGTCATTTGGCATGATGAGTCTTTTGTTGTCTTTGCTTCAGCATCCGTTCTGAGAGCAAACTAGTTAATAGATTCACTTCTCTGCCCGGACTTTTCATTTTATTAAATTATGATGCCGTGTTGACGTATTTAAGATGATTTATTATGCAAGCGCTCTTTCACTTTATATTCTTGGCCCACAGGTTTCCATGGTGACAACTGGCTGATATTGGTCAGTCAAAAACCTTGAATATTCCATAATTCTACAATACTAACATCAAGAGCAAAGGTCTAGCCATCTGTGAGGGAGGAAGTGACCTTCTTTACAAAAAAATTGTCATGTGTTTAAGCACTCGAAATGCAACTCGAGTTAAGCAGAAAACATTTTGACAAGAGCCTTTTCATAACGGTATTCTAAGTCCTCTCTGATCATCTCCTCTGAGATGCCAGATGGCATTTGGATTTCGAGTATCGTTGGAGAGCGGATGTGCCCGCACCAGATTTCCGATGGCGACTGTATCATGAACACAGAGACAGAGAGAGAGGTTAAGTGCCCTGAGAGAAGTGAACAGCTTCTCGGTACAATCCGGCGGTTGAGGGTTGTAGTAAACATGACAGGGTCGTGGATCACTCAAGCTCACAGCAGAATTTTTCAGGTTTGATATTTAAGTGTGATGGCACATTAAATCTGCACAGACGTTTTAAATTAGGTATAATACAGAATTTACTACGTCTCATGTCGTTCGAAATCTGTATGACTCCCATAACAAAGAAAAATCACATTTGATATTGATTTGATTTGCTGTATTTATTATTTGTCACGAAATGGTTTTGACAGAACCCAGATGCAGGCAGACGAAGGTTTAAATATAAATGTTTAATAAATAAAACACCCGCAATGGGGAAAAACAAGCACAAAAAACACTAGCAAACAAAAACTAGAAACAAACACCTTCCACGAGGGGGACAAAAACAAAACAAGAATCTTTAGCAAAGATAAATAATAATTCCACAAACTGTAAACAGGTAATCCAATGACACAAAGTCCAACGAACAGCCAGAGATCACAGAACAATAGACATAAGACATATGATAAAGACATCCAGTGATCACAAACAGAAGACAATGCACCGACACTGAACAGAGGGAAACTAAGACTATATAAAGGGAGACACTAACGAGGAGTGATTACATGGGGAGAGTGGTGACAGCTGATGGGAATAAAACCCTAATTAAAGTGAAACACCAAACAGACGATGGGAATGAAACCCTTAAGAAATTACCAGAGATAGGAGGGTGGGGCTGAGAGACATAACAGGAAGACACGTGGCATCACGTAACAACATAAAGCCACATGTCTCCACACATAACACAACAGAAACCCGAAAGACGTAGCAATGTCATGACTCTGCCCAGGGAGCTTGAAAGCTCGAGACAGGAAGGACAGAGTCCTAACATTACCCCCGCCCCCAGAAACGCCCCATGGCGTCTCAAGGGAGAAACCTCAGCGGGCCAAAACACAAAAGCACAAAGACAAACACCACAAGCACAACACAGAACAAACTAAAGGGAACATAAGGGAGGCTATGAAGGGGTTCGGGTGGGTCAACAAAAACAACAAACATGGGAGGGGGGGTGGAGGAATGGGAGGCCAAACCTTGGGGACACCAGAAAAGGGTGGGACAGGTTGAGGAGACTTGAAACAACCGGACGAGACCGGCGGGGACTTGAAACAACCGGACGAGACCGGCGGGGACTTGAAACAACCGGACGAGACCGGCGGGGACTTGAAACAACCGGACGAGACCGGCGGGGACTTGAAACAACCGGACGAGACCGGCGGAGACTTGAAACAACCGGACGAGACCGGCGGGGACTTGAAAAGGCTAGGGAGAGGTGTGTGTCCAAGGGCGAAAAAAGTTTGAGGCGATGCCGGCTGGAGAACTGGCTGAGGCACCGGCTGGAAATCCGCCTGCGGAAGGGCAGGTCTGGATGCCTGCTGATGGGCAGGTCCTGACTTCTGCGGAGAGGCAGGTCCTGACGCCTGCGGAGAGGCAGGTCCTGACGCCTGCGGAGAGGCAAGTCCTGACGCCTGCGGAAAGGCAGGTCCTGACGCCTGCGGAAAGGCAGGTCCTGACGCCTGCGGAAAGGCAGGTCCTGACGCCTGCGGAAAGGCAGGTCCTGACGCCTGCGGAAAGGCAGGTCCTGACGCCTGCGGAGAGGCAGGTCCTGACGCCTGGGGAGAGGCAGGTCCTGACGCCTGGGGAGAGGCAGGTCCTGACGCCTGGGGAGAGGCAGGTCCTGACGCCTGGGGAGAGGCAGGTCCTGACGCCTGGGGAGAGGCAGGTCCTGACGCCTGGGGAAAGGCAGGTCCTGACGCCTGGGGAAAGGCAGGTCCTGACGCCTGCGGAAAGGCAGGTCCTGACGCCTGCGGAAAGGCAGGTCCTGACGCCTGCGGAAAGGCAGGTCCTGACGCCTGCGGAAAGGCAGGTCCTGACGCCTGCGGAAAGGCAGGTCCTGACGCCTGCGGAAAGGCAGGTCCTGACGCCTGCGGAGAGGCAGGTCCTGACGCCTGCGGAGAGGCAGGTCCTGACGCCTGGGGAGAGGCAGGTCCTGACGCCTGGGGAGAGGCAGGTCCTGACGCCTGGGGAGAGGCAGGTCCTGACGCCTGGGGAGAGGCAGGTCCTGACGCCTGGGGAGAGGCAGGTCCTGACGCCTGGGGAGAGGCAGGTCCTGACGCCTGGGGAGAGGCAGGTCCTGACGCCTGGGGAGAGGCAGGTCCTGACGCCTGCGGAGAGGCAGGTCTGGACGCCTGCGGAGAGGCAGGTCTGGACGCCTGCGGAGAGGCAGGTCTGGACGCCTGCTGGATCGCTGGCTGTAAACCCGGCTGGAGAACCGGCAGGAGAGCCGGCTGGGCTGGGTTACGTGCCCCCCTCCGTTGCCTCTTTCTCTTCTGCCGAGCCAATTGCCTGGTAGTCGGCTGGAGGAAGGAGGTGAAGGACGGGGCTGGCTCCGCGTTGGAGGCCTCCGAAGAGGACCCCCAGGACTCTCTCCTTCCACGCTTGCCCTGAAGACTGGTAGGTGGTGAAGAGGTTGCAGGGTCCGAGGCTGATGGTGCGGTGGTGGTCACCACCCCAAGCTCCAGGGTATGATCCTCGGGGATGGGACCCAACGGAGAAGACAACCTCGGACAGACGGAGACACTGGGCTCCGGTCGGCTCATGGCGAACTGGAGCACACCCTCAAAGCCAAGCGGTCTCAGCCTCCTCATCTCCGCAGGCGATAGGGGGACCCTCAGTCCGCTGTTGAACGCCGCCGTCACCTCTTCCTCCCCGAAGAGCTCCTCCACTGCGGCTTCCAGGAACCTGTCCAGGTACTCGTCCCGATCCAAGTTCCCCTGGCGAATGCTGGAGAGGGGACCAGGCTGGCGAGGCCTTGCAGGGAAAATCGCCACCTGCTGGGTTCTTATGGGTCGGTGCATTCTGTCACGAAATGGTTTTGACAGAACCCAGATGCAGGCAGACGAAGGTTTAAATATAAATGTTTAATAAATAAAACACCCGCAATGGGGAAAAACAAGCACAAAAAACACTAGCAAACAAAAACTAGAAACAAACACCTTCCACGAGGGGGACAAAAACAAAACAAGAATCTTTAGCAAAGATAAATAATAATTCCACAAACTGTAAACAGGTAATCCAATGACACAAAGTCCAACGAACAGCCAGAGATCACAGAACAATAGACATAAGACATATGATAAAGACATCCAGTGATCACAAACAGAAGACAATGCACCGACACTGAACAGAGGGAAACTAAGACTATATAAAGGGAGACACTAACGAGGAGTGATTACATGGGGAGAGTGGTGACAGCTGATGGGAATAAAACCCTAATTAAAGTGAAACACCAAAC
Organism: Barbatula barbatula; assembly: GCF_947034865.1. Taxonomy (NCBI): domain Eukaryota; kingdom Metazoa; phylum Chordata; class Actinopteri; order Cypriniformes; family Nemacheilidae; genus Barbatula; species Barbatula barbatula. The sequence continues at coordinate 6,339,844 of NC_136768.1, read as the reverse complement.
AGACGATGGGAATGAAACCCTTAAGAAATTACCAGAGATAGGAGGGTGGGGCTGAGAGACATAACAGGAAGACACGTGGCATCACGTAACAACATAAAGCCACATGTCTCCACACATAACACAACAGAAACCCGAAAGACGTAGCAATGTCATGACTCTGCCCAGGGAGCTTGAAAGCTCGAGACAGGAAGGACAGAGTCCTAACAATTATTGATCTCAGTTTTTTCTTCTAGACAGCCGTGTGATAAACTAGAGCAGTGGTTCCCAAAATGGGGGCCCACAAGATGAATCCAGAAAAAGTGCACCCTATACACAAAGGGCGCCTTACAACAAAATAGTTGAGAACAACTGAACCGGAGAATAAATGAAAACTCTTACTGAAGTCACCTGCATTTTAGAGATCACAACCATCTCAAAATGTTATCAGACTTGTCAATTCTGCCAAAGATAATATTATTAAATGTTTTTACCTGAATTTACCATCACATTATGCAAAACCAGATTATTTGCCAAACACTCTTCATATTATAACGCTATAATAAACTATACTTTTACATTTCTGTTTCTCCAGTGCAGTTTTAGTATGACATGAGACGTTCTTGACATGAAACTCAACTTCGAACTCCATTAAGTGTCTTGAATAATGAAAACTCAACTTCTGAGAAAATTTCCTATAATGAAAGGCTTGTTATATTCTGTTCAAGTATTGCTTTAATCCAGCCTTAAACAATTCCTGCTCTTACACTGGCTACTCTCCCCGGTGAATGGACGTCCTTCTCACCCATTCACAGCACGCCAAGGTAGAAAGCAAACAGACAGCAATTATTTTACACTGCTGGGTACAAGAGGACATTCCAATGCTCGTTCCCTCAAGCTTTCAAAAGCATCTGTCATTATATTGACATAGTTGTTTTGCTTCTGTAGGCTTTCTTTGATCACTTCAAACTTCCATGGAAGAGAGTTAACCTTGGGCTGAAACTTCAGCCTTAAATAAACAGAACCTATGACTCGGGCTTGGAGATGGAATTTATGTATCTGGCTCCAATACAAAGAGACTGTCCGATAAGACCTTCAAAGATTTGTGAAGTGAGAGAGTGGGTAAGAGACATTCTTGTTCTTGTGCAAAGCATCCAATGATAAAGTATCGGCTTTTGACTTCTTTGAACATGTATTTGTTAATAATAGTAGGTATAAAATTGACATATGCCAGTCATAAATTCAGCTATTACGTTTATTTACGGCTGTTTTTCTCACATGTTCAGCATGGTATAAATACAATATAGACAGAAATAGGACACTCAAGCCAATATCCAAAAATGCTTAAGTAAATTAAAAGCTAATGAAAGAGCGTGGGGGGTTGATGGCGGGGTTAATTAAGAATTAATTGTCCCAGCTAATAGCATTATTTATGTATATGTTCTGTTTGCATCAGCCCCCGGTTTGGTTTTTAAAGGCATTATGGAAATTCTGTAATCGCACAATCAGACCTATAAATTGCGTTAAACTCCATTTGTCAGTGGAATTTAAATTTTCGCAGATGGGTTTTGGTTTCAGCAGACTAACATGACCTGGCGTGCTTTACTGAGAATGCACAGCTTCCACCACAGAAATCCACAAAGAGCTCTGAAGTGTGGCTGTCTATACCACAAAATACGTCTCTTCTCAAAACTGATGATTAACTGCTAACACAATAAATTGATCGAATACAAATTCAGTGTACCACCTGCTTTCTGTGGGTGGTAATAGCATGACGTTGATTTGAGGAAGATCGAGCTGTAATTTATGAGCATGATTTAAATAAATGGGAGGAAAGGAGTAAAGGTGACTTAAAGGAATAGTTCATCCAAAAAGTACAATTCTCTTACCATCATGGCATCTAAGATGCATATGACTTCCTTCTTCAAGTGAACATTTATAAATAATTTTATATTAAAATGCCATCCTGTTATTTTCCCAATACATGTACAGGGTTAGTTGACAAATGAATGTGTAAATGTGTCCTATGTTATGACGGCAAATTATTAAATATATTTGATTCACAGTTTGTTTTCTAAATTTGTGCCATGTCATTCCACACCTGTATGGTATTTGTCAACTACCCACATATACAACCCGTAGTAAAAAGCTATTCTGGTTATCGTTTTAGATAATTAAATAATTTACATTTGGCATTCAAAATTGATCCAAAAATATAGTAATTCAATGATGCGTATGCAACTATTAATGAGAACCAATGAAATCGTTTAGTCACATAAGTAGTTGTCAGTCACAAACTTCAATTATTTTGTAAACAATAAATATATATGTATATGTGTTTTTTGTGATAAATTGTTATTTATTGGTTCTAAATATAACATAAAAACACTCAACAACTAACAATAAACACATCTTAACAGAAAAAGGATGGCAACGGACCTGCTTTCAACATTTCTAGCTGACTATCCATAAAAAAACTATAATTTCTTCATATATTCTAGTATATCGGACAAAAAAAACTGTGCCAGGCATGGATAGTAACAAGTTTAGCCTTATTAAGACGTGCTGTTGTACATTCAGGACACTTTATTCAGGGGGTTGTGGATCCAATATGTTTTTTTCACACAACTGTGATGTGAACCAATTCTGTATTATCGCTACATCAGACCTCAATCTTTTTTTTACAGAAACAATATGTTTAACGTGTACTTTGCTGGCTTGATGTGCTGATATGGCCCATGGTGTTTGTGGAGACTTGGCATTTTCTACATGGTCTATCAGTATGAATTTGATGGATAGCTCGGGGGTTCAGATAATTCATTACGTTGACTCAGCTGGTGAAAGAAGAATCAAATGAGGAACGATATGTCAGACAGAGGAAGGACTGATCACTTTCTTCTCATCCAAAGCTATTGAGATAAAATCAGATATTATAGTCAGATTACCTTTCCGGACACTGATGATTGGCTGAGGATGGGAGCCATAAACTCAATAAAACCACATGAATCCCCAACACTTGATCTGGAGAGGTGAAACATAATGATGTGGCGTGAATAGCATGATTAAGGTTAAAATTCCTCTGAATTATTATTGCACCCCATTATGCGAGGTAGGCGGCTAAAAAAAGACCACGCAGCACGCATGTGGCCGCTGATACAGGTACTCAATTTCACAGTCATAACCTCGGTCATGTCCCATTCATTCCTTTATTAATGGAGCTGTCGACTCCTTACATCTCTTTGACAAACACACAAAACCTGTTGTCATATTTCTCCAAAAAGTGAAGCCCACCTGGCTTTGAAAATAAGCATGTCATAGAGTGGTCTGCTTGTAGAGATTACGCCACGGAAACTGTCACCGGCCAGGCTGTCGCCATGGAGCCCGGAGTCATCGGCCACATCAGCCCTGACAACAGAAGTCTAGCGAATACAATGGCCTTCCAGTCTGTGTTCTATGACAAAGAGATGAAGTGTAATTAGAGGCGTTGTGTTTGTGCAGACGGGCCAAATGCACCAAGTGTCAGCCAGTTGAATGTTAGCCTGAATACTGGATGAAAGTTATGTGATTGGAATGCACAACTTAAACAATGAGAATGTTAAGCGAGCTTTCTGTAATACGGAACTCCTGCTGCTCTTGTTTTTGTACTTGTGCATTTCTCTTCATTTTTCATTATGAGAGACTGACATTTGATGCATTGAAGCTTTCAGAAATATACTCAGATTGCCCGAAGGCTGCTTTTTCTGAAGACAATAGCACCAACGGAGCATAAATATATGAATGACAATCGCTTATATTTCACCTTAAAGAAACGGTTCATTCAAACAATGACATTTGTTGTTTATTTACTCACCCTCAAGTCATTCTAGAGGCTCATATGTTGTTTATATGGACAACAAAGGAATATCCAAAGATTGGGCTGAATCTTTCAAGCTCCAAAAAACACAAAGTTCTTGCTATAACCCAAGCCTTCTAAAGTTCTATAATAAAGCTTTGGTCAAGGAACAAATGTAAATGCCCATTACTTAAAATCAAAATGTGTATTATAGTAAAACGTATATAATTTTGGTAGATTGATTGCTTTACCATAAATACCATGATTAAACTATGTTTATTTTGGTGAACCTATAGTACATTTGTGTTTCCTATAGTTTCACTACAAATAAAACCTTAAAACTATAGGATTGAATTTAAATTTCTTTATTGTCATTGTAACATGTACAACCAAATTTAAACATGTAACATGTAACATGTTGGTTTTTGGAAGAAAGAATTTTGAAAAGTTGAAAGAATTTGGTTACTGTAACACTATAGCATATACAGTACTAGTTATGGACATTTAGGTTAGATGTAAACTTTAATTTAGCTTTAATAGCCTGTGACCTGCATGTGTGTAAAAAAAATAACCTATGCTGCGTCCCAATACGCCTACTTATATGCACTAAAAGTATGTACTGTTTTTGTTATGGAAAAAAAATAAAATTTAAGTGTGTGCCAAACAATATGCACACAATGGGACATACTAACAGGAAGCGGAAGTGGCTGTGTCATGGCAGACGAGGGAAGACTCAAGTGCAGGGAAAGAAACACCGTTTATTGACACAAGCAGCACACAGTCCAAAGCACAGACATCAAAAATAGTCAGAATCCACGGATGAGAGACGGAGGAGGGTTGATAACGGGGAGTCTTCTCGACCCGTAACTCCCGAGGTGGGAGAGAATGCAAGCGGATGGTGCCGTCCAAGGTCCGTGGCTGAAGTGTTGGTGGTGGGTGGCGAGAGTGGTCCTGGACACCAGCGGGGACTATAGAGAGGGGTGCAAACAAAGTTTGAGGAAAGCAGGCAGCAAGTGTAACAATCACCAATCTGACCTGCCTGTCTCGGAGCAGTTTCATGACAGAAGACTTCGCCATACCAGGATCTAGCAGCCCGGTACCCTCTCTTTACCGAGATGTCAGTTCCCACTTCAAGGTCAGCATGGTAAATTTCCAGCTCGGTCATGGACCCAGAAGATCAGCTATTGCACCTGCGTCAAGGGGACCTATCTACAGAAGAGTATGTCCAACAGTTTTGTGAGATATCCTATCAAGTATCATACTATGATGAAGTTTTGTTTAAGGACTTGTTCCGTTTCGGACTTAATGACCCAATTAAGTCATGGTTACCGAGAGGGGAGTTTAATGGCAGTTTAAGGGACATCATAGAATATGCACTGATGTTATGTGACTCTCCGTTCACTGTGGGAGAGGCAGAGGACAGTGTTCAAACCCCAAATAACGTTTTTTGGGGGGGGCAACAGTGTCAAGCGCAGTTGGCAGCGGAGCTTGAAGCACCAGCGCCACTGCTCGAGATGGCAGCCTGCCTAGCACCACTGCACGAGATGGCCGCCAGCCCAGAGCCTCTGCATGAGATGGCCGCCAGCCCAGCGCCACTGCTCGAGATGGCCGCCAGCCCAGCGCCACTGCACGAGATGGCCGCCAGCCCAGCGCCACTGCACGAGATGGCCGCCAGCCCAGCGCCACTGCACGAGATGGCCGCCAGCCCAGCGCCACTGCACGAGATGGCCGCCAGCCCAGCGCCACTCCACGAGATGGCCGCCAGCCCAGCGCCACCGCACGAGATGGCCGCTAGCCCAGCGCCACCGCTCGAGATGGCCGCCAGCCCAGCGCCACCGCTCGAGATGGCCGCCAGCCCAGCGCCACCGCACCAGATGGCCGCCAGCCCAGCGCCACCGCACGAGATGGCCGCCAGCCCAGCGCCACCGCACGAGATGGCCGCCAGCCCAGCGCCACCGCACGAGATGGCCGCCAGCCCAGCGCCACCGCTCGAGATGGCCGCCAGCCCAGCGCCACCGCACGAGATGGCCGCCAGCCCAGCGCCACCGCACGAGATGGCAGCCAGTCCAGAGTCAAGTCAAGTCCGAGTCGATCTTCCAGAGTCAAGTCAAGTCCGAGTCGATCTTCCAGAGTCAAGTCAAGTCCGAGTCGATCTTCTAGAGTCAAGTCAAGTCCGAGTCGACCTTCCAGAGTCAAGTCAAGTCCGAGTCGACCTTCCAGAGTCAAGTCAAGTCCGAGTCGACCTTCCAGAGTCAAGTCAAGTCCGAGTCGACCTTCCAGAGTCAAGTCAAGTCCGAGTCGACCTTCCAGAGTCAAGTCAAGTCCGAGTCGACCTTCCAGAGTCAAGTCAAGTCCGAGTCGACCTTCCAGAGTCAAGTCAAGTCCGAGTCGACCTTCCAGAGTCAAGTCAAGTCCGAGTCGACCTTCCAGAGTCAAGTCACGTCACCGCTGACCAGCCAGAGACTGCCCGCGTCACGTCTGCCCAGCCAGAGACTGCCCGCGTCACGTCTGCCCAGCCAGAGACTGCCCGCGTCACGTCTGCCATATCTGAGCTCTGGGAAAAAATGACCATCGCCCAGTCAGAGCCTCATCCCAAGATGGCCGTCTCCACGCCTGTGTCTTCGGACAAGATGGCCTTCTCCACGCCTGTGTCTTCGGACAAGATGGCCTTCACCTCGCCTGTGTCTTCGGACAAGATGGCCGAATCCACGCCTGTGTCTTCGGACAAGATGGCCGAATCCACGCCTGTTCCTGATCCTGTATATCAGGAATATACCCCTGGCCGCCTTCACAGCCTGCTCCGCCCTGGCCGCCTTCACAGCCTGCTCCGCCCTGGCCGCCTGCACAGCCTGCTCCGCCCTGGCCGCCTGCACAGCCTGCTCCGCCCGGTTCCATTTCCGGCCCACCTTCCTCCTGGAAAGTTTTAGGATCATCTGGAATCCGCTCCTTAAAGGGGGGGCTATGTAACAATCACCAGCTGGAGTGCCCTTGAAAACCACCAGAGGGCACTCCACATCAAACTTATCATTCACTCACAAAACTACATCTCCCATAACACACTTCCCGGACTCATCATCACTGATTACATTCACCTGTATCTCATCACCCTGTTAATCTCACTCTATATATACCATGTGCACTTATTCACACACTGCGAAGTCTTCTTTAGCCTGTCTGACATTTCCGAGCGATTTTCCCTGTGTTTGTTCCTGCCGTGTTTTATCTTGGACTGTTTGTTATCTGATTCTCTGCTGCCTGCCCCGACCTCTGCCTGTTACCGTTTCTGATTTTGGATATACCCTGACATACCTGACGCTGTTGTTGATCACTGCCTGTTTGACCATTCTTTGAAATAAAGCTGCATTTGGATCTGACCTGCCTGTCTCGGAGCAGTTTCATGACAGCAAGGGACACTAAGAGAGGTTTAACTTAAATAAATAGCTAAGAACTGAGACGAGACAAGACTATGGCAAGATACTATAGGCTAGACTCACTAGACCTAGATCAGTCTGAACTGGCGTGAAAACATGCAAGGATGAGAGACACAGAAGGGTAATAAAGAGAAATCTACTGAGTGGTAATAGGGAGCCGGTGTGATACGATTACGTGAATTAATTAACAATGGGCAACAGGTGAGAGAGTGATGACTAGGTGAATCACTGTTGAGAGGGAATCCCTAACGGGGAAACACGAGCTCGGGGTGAGTGACGTAGGCACTGAGCACGTGCCCTGCCATCAAACAACAGAGTACACATGCTTGAACAAACATAAACACACCTCCCGTGCCAGACAACACTCAGACACCACCGAAACCACGTCAGGCTGTTGTTGCTTTGACAACATTGTGGCCATTTACTGTCACAAACATTAAAATACAGCTCTTCTTTCCATTGAAGTATTTATTAATTAATAGTTTCATATTGTGGTGAGCAGGGCGGGCCGGTCACGTGAGTGATAACGAGTGTCAGCAATGCGTGCATCGGTCTCGCATCTCTCACGGAGGAGCTCAGGAAGCATAAGAAAGGAGCGACAGGAGTGTATGACGGGAGAGGACCGGGCCCGGACATGTGTTAAGTTTGTGTTTATGTTTTTGGCCGGCAGTCTACCGTGAGGTGGATACTCCTGTGTTTGTTTATTTAATTAAAGTTTTGTTGAATGTTCGAATGTTCCTTCCCTACATCTACGAACTGTGTTACATTGGTCCCGAAACCCGGGAGGAAGGAGAGACATACTGTCGGAGAGCCCGTGGTGCTGAGGAGTTCAGGCAGTGCGGACGGGGAAGTCCGCAAGTGGCTGCCCGAGGCGGTGGTGCTGGATCCAGGATTCGTATGGGATGAAGACCTTGCTGCCGTGCTCCTGGGTAGAGGTGGGATGGCTGCCCTCCGAGAGGGAGCCTGGGAGTCGTCATCATTCGCCGTGGGCCGAGCCTGCTGCCAGCAGGGAATGGGGGACCAGCTGCCCTTAACTGGAGGAGCCATCGCCAGTTGCCAGGGGGTGGAGGAGGATGGAACTGTCCACCGAGCTTCCAGTACCATCGCATGGCACCGCGAGGAAGAGCTTCTTGGCTGGCTGAGGACCGAGCGACAGCGTGTCGGGGAACCGGAACAGGAATTGTTTTCTTTTTTCCTCTCTCTCGTCTCTGTCGCTCCTTGTGCTTCCGGCTCCTTTTCTCTCATCTCAGCTGTCTCTACCCCAGGCGCTGCGGCCGCCGAGTCTGGCCCCAGGGGAGGAGTAGAGCGCAGTCTCGGGAGTATCCCCCGGCCTGCGAGGGACGATGGAGGTATGTGGGGAGCAGGGCGGGACGAGAGCCATGAGGGATAGGCGCGAGGCCGGTCACGTGAGTGATAACGAGTGTCAGCTGTGCGTGCACCGGTCTCGCATCTTACACGGAGGAGCTCAGGAAGCATAAGAGAGGAGCGACAGGAGTGTATGACGAGAGAGGACCAGGCCCGGACATGTCTTAAGTTTTTGTTTTACTTCTGTGTTTGTTGTTTGTTTAATTAATTAAAGTTGTTTTAAATGTTTGCCGGTTCCCGCCTCCTTCGTTCCCTTTTATGGATCTGTGTTACACATATGTAATGTTAACTAGTTATATTTATAAATTTAGTGACGCATCAATTATTTAATTGTATTAATGCAGTGGAGCGTCACTAGACTCTGCCTACTCGTGGTGAGTTGTAATATTAGCCGTTGGAGTGTGCATTATTCTGCACTTCGAATTTCTATCGGAAGTAGTCGACCATCTGGGAATCTTTGGAATACTCTTTTCAACATACTACGATTTGGGACGTACCATTTCTATTTTCGAGTACTATTTAGGAAGGATAGTATGGGAATTGTGACGCAGCATAAAGGTCTTTGCACATACAGTCCAAGATTTTCGTATGCGTTTTATTTACATTTAGTCATTTAGCAGACGCTTTTATCCAAAGCGACTTACAGATGAGAAAACATTGAAAGTAATTATAACAACATAGGCATCAAAATACATAAGTGCAACAAAACTAGTCCATGAAAGCCTAGCACAGTATAAAAAGCTAATAGTGAGGTATGTATTTATATATTTTCTTTGAATAAGAAAGAAAGGGAAAATATTTATGTTAAAATCAATCCGCGACATGTTGACGGAAGAGATGCGTTTTCAGGCGTTTTTTAAAGATGGCAACAGAGTCTGCTGATCTTGTAGCAGCAGGTAGATCATTCCAACAATGTGGAACAGATCCAGAGAAGGTACGGGATGGTACCACTAGATGTTGTTCCTTTGCAGACCGCAGGGATCTGGCAGGAACGTAGGTCTGCATTAGCGAGTGAAGATACGATGGTGCAGACCCGGTGGTGGTCTTGTAGGCCAGGAGCATGGCTTTGAACTTTATGCGGGAGGCAACAAGGAGCTAGTGTAACCTGATGAAGAGCGGCGTTACATGCGCTCTCTTCGGTTCATTGAAGACCACTCTTGCCGCCGCATTCTGGGTCATCTGGAGAGGTTTGATTGTGCAAGCAGAAAGTCCAGCCAGAAGCGCATTGCAATAATCCAGTTTGGACAAGACAAGAGCCTGGACTAGGACTTGTGTAGAGTTCTCAGATAGGAATGGTCTAATTTTCCTAATGTTGTAGAGGATGAATCTACAGGACCGGGTGGGGTTGGCAACATGACTTGTGAGGTTAAGCCGATCATCGATTACCGCCCCCAGGTTTCTGGCTGTGCTGGACGGTGCAATAGCTGATGAGCCTAGTTGAATGGCAAGGTTGTGGTGAATCTTTGGGTTGGCTGGGATCACAAGTAGTTCCGTTTTTGCAAGGTTCAGCTGCTGGTGATGATCCTTCATCCAAAGCACGATGTCACTCAGGCATGCGAGCAGAGACCGTCGGATCGTCCGGTTGAAATGACAGGTAGAGTTGTGTGTCATCCACATAACAGTGATAGGAGAAGCCATGCTTCTGAATGAACGAGCCGAGGGATGTCATGTAAATGGAGAAGAATAGTGGTCCAAGCACTGAGCCATGTGGCACCCCCATGTTGAGCTGTTGGGACGCGGAGACCTCATCTCTAGGATACTCTGAATGACCTCCCGGAGAGGTAGGACTCGAATCATTGTAACGCCATTCCAGAGACACCCATAGTACTGAGAGAAGACAGGAGGATGTGATGATTCACAGTGTCAAAAGCAGTAGACAGATCCAGTAGGATGAGCACAGATGACATGGATGATGCTTTTGCCAGTCTCAGGGCTTCGATGACTGAGAGCAGTGCAGTCTCTGTTGACCGCTCTTGAAACCAGACTTATTGATGTCCAGGAGGTTGTTTCGCATGAGAAATGAGGAGAGCTGGTTGAACACAACTCGCTCCAGAGCTTTGGCAATGAAGGGAAGAAGGGAAACCGGCCTGTAGTATTCTAGCAGTGTAGGGTCAAGGGTGGGTTTCTTCAGTAGCTTTTATCCCCGTCACCATCATTTTGACAACATGGAGATCAAAGTGTACTTGAGGCATGAGTGGTATGAAGAGCCACGTTCCAGAGAAATAACACTTAAATCTCCTCTTAAGTCTTCCAAAAACACACAAAAAAAACATGAACATTACAAACATTACTTACATCCAGCCATAGGCCATTAACCAATATAAAGGCTGTCGTGGCAGGTTTAGTTTTCTGAATGTTTCATAATTAAAGTGCATTTGACAAAAATAATCTGAAAATCCAGTTATACAGGCTCCTTACCATATGGACCGTCTCGTTAAAGCTAAGAACGATTTTGTTAAAAATAGGATAGAAAATCCTTTGTTTATCAAACATTTCTGTTTGGCTTAAGACTCTGTGAAAATTTTTGACAACATCCATTCCACCCCTCCATGTGTTTGTTTATATAGTTAATTCTGTTGGATCCAAGTGAAACACACTTTTATGGAAGTTTTATTCTAGAGTTACTTGAAAGCCCCTAAACCAGTTTTTTTGGTTCTGACGTGCTTCTGTTTTGTCTGGACTAATCTTTAGAGATAAGAGGACGGTTTGGGGGAGGATTAGCTCAAATTTATCACTTTTTATTAATAAATTTACAGTAAACCTGCTAATGAAACAGCTTTAAAACTCTGATAAAACATTTTGGACTGTACTGCAAAATAAAAATGTAAAGAATTTATTATTAATCTGCCTGTAATGGTACATGTAAACATTGCAGAACATATTTAAATTATGCTTAATATAAAATATATAAAAATGCATTCATAGAACTGGCAACAATAACTTTCAGACTATCATCAGCTGTCAGCAACATTTAAAAATTCAGTAGCATGCAGACTATGTCAGATTGTGTAACTCAGTAAAATCGTTTTATTGAGAAGAAAAAGTAGGTGACATAAAAAAAACCCTCTTGAACAATTTAAAGAAACATGCTGAGTTTGTAAGGAAACAAAAAGTAATTACAGATTATAAAATATATTACAGTAACAAAGGAAGAGAGAGCAAACCCAACAGGCCTATGTGGAGCAGAGTCTCCATGGGGGAAAAGATAGGGAAGTAATTTCTGTGTTCATGAAAACAAGATCACAAGGCAGTCATCCAGAAATGCTGTGTGAGTCGATCTTTGACATGCTTGAATGCGGAGTGAGGAGAATCAGTTTTACTGTTATTCCTGTTATTTTTAGAGCCGACAATGAAATATACATTTTGAATTAAAATAAGAAAGTACTGTTTTTTATGTTCTTACTTAATCAAAAACATAGTAAAACTCAGAAAAACTTAGTTTTAAACTACTGTGTACTACTTTGACACATAAAATATACTTAAAAGTGTGTTCTAATAAACCAAAAAGTGGGCCAATTTAGTTCCAAATAGTATTGGAATAGAACACATGCAAGTGCTTACAACATAAAGTAAACTTAAAAATATACTTAAATATCCCTTATTATATATATATATATATATCAGTATATATATCAGTTTATAAGTATATAATAAAATGTACTTGAGGTATACCAAATTTTTTAAGGGTTCTCTTGGCTATAAATATAAAGTGTTGATCAAAAATATGTTATACTCTTAATATTTGTTGTGTGAAATGTATTCGCATGGCTTTTAAAGTATCAGATCATTAGCTTAGCAGCATACTAACAACAAATTGAATTATATTGTGTATTCACTTTATTAATGCTGTAGTGCATAGCTGGGAGTTCCAGTTGGTTTTACACCAATAAAGATAAGGCTGTGATGGATGGAAGTGCAATTTATTCTGTAGGTTGTACTTTTGTTTGCTACAATATTGATTATTCAGCCAACGAAACAAATCCCAGTGGACAAATATATAAATTGGCTGTGAAAATGAGATGTGAGCACAAGCAGCGTGACAAGTTATTCTTTATCTAAAACCATTTTTAGCATTCTCCAAATTACGATTCATGCAGTTTCCATCATGTCGTAGTAATTGAGGCACCACAGTTTTTATTTGTAATTCTAATAATTCAATTGTCCACTGCATACATTAACGCTTTCTCATTAAGAAAGAAATAATCCACTTTTGCGGTATTTGGATGTCAATGTTTAACAGGTCGCATTTTTATGATCTCACTCATTTTTTACCACCTCTCTCTTACTCTGTTCTTGTGCATGCAGTGCAAACACACTTCCAGTAAAGTTGTATCAATCATTCAATGCCATCAAAATGAGGCCAAATGGGTCTGGGATGTTTTCATGGCACTTTCAGCTGCTGCCAGGTTTGTTTTAGTTACGGTGCTAAACACAGAGACGGGCATATGATGTTCCAGTCTGGCCCTGTTTATAAAAGCTGAGAGATAGGAGCCAAACGCCGGCCTGGACTCTCTCACCTGTCCCTCCTATATGCTCACAGTTTACGGGCTGTGTTTGACATTCATCACCGTGACCGTTTTTAGTGCAGTCCACTTATGTCACCATGTTTACACTGATCACAGGCATCTTAAACTATTTGGGTGAGTGTTGAGTGTACCATGACTTTCATTTACAGTACATTACATTTACAGTACAAGTAAAGAATTCAATTCAGAGCATGTGGTTTGCTCATTCTGTTATCAAAATGTAAACAGTGGACCTCAGCTTTCGATTGAATACAATATCACACTGCTTGTTTTATCAGAGTTTGGGTATGTATGTGGCTTATGGACCGAAGAACAAGCCTATGCCAGTGCTGACTATGTAAGGCATCCTTTGTCCGTATTTGTTAGTACGTTTCTCAAAGTAAATTTCAGCTGCAGTGACTTCAATAATTTAGAGATTTACAATACAGGCAGCTTGCCGTATTTATAGAAAGATGTTACGCAGACAGCATCATCCACCATATTTTAAGGGGCACCAATAGTAGCCCTTGCTCACTTGGTGTATTTTATAAGACATGTCACATGACCAAACAAAACAAACATTTTCTAGAAGTTACATTTAAAGTGCACATGTTTTGAAATGGGCATTGTGTTTTGTAGCGATGTGCGAGTGACAGTGTGCAATTCTGGGAATATGTGGCTGCAATCGTTGTCACATTTGAGAAAAAGAGACACAGGGGTCAGGACAGAACGAGACATGACACTGGCTGGTTTTGTTATCTGTGTACTTAGGTCATAAAATTTTAACATCATCACATTCTTTGGGGAAACTATAGTTATATGACTGCCCTTTACACTCTGTCTGCTGCCGGGAAGACATAGGGCACTCAGCAGTCAACAACAAGGTTAACAAATTGTTTGGCTGACTGAAGACAGATGAATTTTTTTATATTTGTAACATTCGCATGTATTTAAAGCACAATGTTTTTATCATGTTTGCAGCAAATGGCATGCTGTTATAAAACAAAACAGCATTGTTATGAAAAATTGTGTAACACAAAACAATGTGTCTCAGTGTTAGGGAATGATTGCCTCAGTCAACATTCACCTTCATTGTTAGGCACGCAATTAAAGTGAATTGTGACTGGTGCTGTCGGTTTCTACTGCGACATTCAGTCTTGTGCATAAAGAAGAAACACATGGACAAGCATGAGCGTTAGTGGTAACGCCTTAGATTACGGCCCGCAATGTAACTAGCGTAACTAATTGTAACAATAATGTACCTCTACAGTACACATTTGTGGGTAAAGTGGAACAATATGCAAAGTTTGGGGAAAAAAGTCAGGAAATTCAGAAATATATGAATACTGTAAGTAAAGCAAAAATATTTGAGACTATATAATCAAGAGTTCAAGAGAGGTTTGATTTGGATGTTTATATCCCATGCAGTTGCCTCATAAATGTTTTTTTAATTTCCCTTACTCTTACCCCTTTATTCTCTAGACTATACATACTGTTCCCCTTTATCAACAGATATGTACTGTAGAGGTATATTATTGTTACAAGTAGTTACGCTGTTAATCCTGTTTAATTATGCGATACATTGCGGGCCGTAATCTAAAGCGTTACCGGGTAAATAAAGATTTTTTATTTTGAGGTGAACTACCCTTTAATTCTAGCAATGGAAATGTCCATGAAACTAGTAGATTATTTTTATGAGCTGTTCTGTTTTGCTTATAGTAACTCAATAAAAAATGGAGCAAATTTGTATAGAAACAAAATTCAAAAGCTCCTAGGCCTAATATGTGGATGTGACTGTATAATTGTCATAGTCGCCTGGAGGCAGAGGAGATCCAGAGGGTGCTGTCTGTGTAATTACTGTACCATTTGTTGCTTTGGATACTGTAAAATCTCTTTAATATGTTAGTTATTGTAAGCTCTCTCAAGAAGCCTGAAAATGATAGGGTATCAATTTGAATAAAACTATTTTCTTTGAAACTGAAAGAAAGGTAAATCAAAGACACTCCTTTAAATTTGATCACAACAGAATAAACCAACTTCCTCAGATTAATTTGCCCACAGGATTATTAATCTGATCCCTCATGCCAAAATAATTACCATCATTTTTATTTGTAATGGGACAGAGGCCAAAAATGCTCAAGAGACTTTGAAGTAAAATGTTCATAGCAAACTTTGTGTAAATTTAGTATTTTGTTCTATGACGTGTAGGTATTTCCTATGGGTAATGAAGTGATCAATCAGCCCTGCTTCAAGCACCAATCAGAATGCTTTTGCAATAATTGCATTCAATCACGGGCAGCTGTGTAGGGCAAGTCTTTAAAAACACTTGAGTGCTTGTTTGGAGGTCTGGGAATGCTACATGAATGCTGGTGGATTGAGTAGCTGGCATAGTGGGGCAATTCCCGAGTGGTTTTTATTTAATTTGTCAATAGATTTACTTTTAGTTTTGTTTTCTACACGTTGTATGTGACTTAGATGGGTGCTTTGGTGCCCTTAAACTCAAAACTTTAAAGTCAACCTTGTTAGCAACTTATATTACCAATATGATGGTACTGAATGCAACTGGGAAGTGGAGGAAAATGTTTGAGGGGGGGATTTGATTTTATGTAACCAAAAAGTAGATGAAAATTGGATTGTGGAAGAGTGGGCTCTTGTGATCAAAATGTGACAACCTGAAGTCATTCTAGATACATTTACACTGCAAAAAATGCAAGCGCATCTGAGCTTGCATATCAGACATGAAATGGTATATCGAGTTTGCACAACATTCTGTTGGCGGAGATATGATTATCTTTCTAAACCAGACTTGAAATGTTTAGTGGGCCAAATCAAACAACTTTGAACCTATAAACTGACTTCACTACAAACCTGTTCATGTTGTTGGTGAATGTCTTATCTTATGAGCCATGTGACATCAATACTTCAACAAAGAAATGAATGGCCTTTTTCAGAGTTCAATACAAGCGACGTGCACCATGTGTTTGCTTTTGGTTTTGCTTTGATAAAATAAGATTGGCTGTTAATGGGTACAAGTCTGTCTTTAAAACTTTAAGAAAATCTATATTATAATCTCTCTTTGATCAGTGATTTTGTTTCACACTGTGGTGGCTTCCCAAATGTTTTCACTTTCCCTGAAGTGATAATATATAATTCAGAGATCATCACTTGTCATGCAGTCGTTCCGCTGAATATGACGAGCTAGATGCATAATTTAGCTTATGACAAGCATTAAAATGAATTTAAGGTCATGCCGTGCAATTTGTCTTCAGATATAACAGTTTTTTGTTCTGAAAGTCAGATGTTATTTACGGAAAGCTCTGAAAGTCAGATGCAACACTTTCTACGACAATTTGCATTTATTTACCTATTTATTTGGCGAAGCATTGGCAAATGTGTAGATCTCTTTATGCTTCAAAGGGGAAGTGGACATTTTAGGTTACATTTTATGTACAAAATGAGGCACAATCATTTTTTAAATAATGCCAACTCATACTCATAAGATCCAAGGGAATTGCCATACTTTCAACATTTCCAAAGATTTGGGGATTTGTAACAGCTTTGTGAATGAGATTCAGATTTTCTAACATAACACATAAAATAGTGTTGTAACACTAGGAGGCTGAAATTGAAACAGTACTTGTGTTGGGTCACAGGTTCACACATCGCTGGGGAGCGGCAGAGAACATGCAGTGAATTTAAATGAGTTTGTGGGATGGGAGAGTTCATGTTATGTGGGAATCTGTGAAAACTGATTCTCGTAATGTAAGAGAGCAGGTCACTTAATCTCTGTGAACAGAATGTGCATGGATGTATTGGCTTGTCTGGCTATCATTCATCTCAACCGTTAGAGCGTTGACCCATTTATGACACGTATGGTTTCCTTTTAACAAATATTTTGTGCTCTGTGGGAGCGTTCTTTTCCCCCCACACTCTTCATGCAACAATGTGTAAAGGAAAGGAATGTTTTTAGAAGGTTCTTAATGGTGTGTCAAAGCATGACAGAACATATGAACAGGTGATTTGTGGATTCTCAATTTGCAACCTTACCAAAGATGCCGCTAAATTTCCTACAAGGGAACTTTTAAATAACATCGCTCACAAATGTAAGAATTTTTTTTTGACTCTTTTTAACATAAATACAATTTTACAAAAGTCCAACCCCACCCTTCAAAGAAAGGGAAAGTCCAAGAAATTCAGTGACATTTTGTGTAAACTTGTCTTGATTTGTACATCATTGTTGTCTACAATTTGTACTTATCTAACCAGGTACAAATGTAAGGTTGTTGTTTGTATACTAGTCAAATTGAAAATTTTCTCAGGTCTTTGTTGGCAAACAAACTGACACCATGTATTAACAATTAGCTTTGAATTGGCGCTTTGCTTTGAATATCTCACGCACCGAGCATTTTATGGCTGAATGTGTGGATGCATGGAAAAACAACAGAACAAAGAAATCAATCAGAATTGGAACAATAAACCATTTTAACCAAATCTCTTTCCCCGTTGGGCAGGTGGATGCCTACTATAAGATCTGAAGAGCTGTGAATATGAATATGGAGATCAGAGGGGTAGAGCCAGAAACCTGCTTACCATAATCATCATAATGGCAAAAAACAAACAAATGCATAGTGCGTCTTTGGTGTTAAAATGCAATTAGAGTCTCATAAATCACAGGAATATAAACTATTACAGAACAACAACCAGTACATTTTTACACAGATAACAAATACATATATTTATTCTTTGGTATATTTTCATTTTTATATATATATATATATATATATATATGCTTGCCTAACAATTCTCTTAATAACATTTCTATATAAACAGTGTTGTTTGCATCATGACCTGTTAGCATATTTTGTCCTCCTGGTTCTCATTAAGCAGAATTATTGGCACATGACGCTGGAAGTGAAGAAACCTCTTCTGCTGCTCCGTAAAGAAACAGATTATTACCACTTGCTTAATAATCCTGATGGTTGACAGAGCCTTGAGGTCTGTGCTGTCTGTATCAGCCAGATGATTGAGCTGCATCGCTCTGATGTGGTGGGCAGGATCACACTGACATTTTCCCATAATCTACTGCAATGATGAAATATTCAGGCTTAAATGTCAGGCTGAGAAAACCTTCTCGCAGACTTTACTGCGAGAAAGTTCTCTTCCAAAATGACAGAAAACTACCGGTAAATGTGAAATTTGGAACGTATTGATTTCAAGGACAAGTGTAATATAGCGGGATCTAGTGGTGAGGTTGCAAATTGCAACCAACGGCTTACTCCACTCCTCCATTTTGAAGCATTACGGTGGCTGACACACAACAAAGATCTCGTCACTTTTCCGATTATTTGCCGAAGGAGATAACTTATTTACGAAACTCTCTGTAGAGCAGTTTGTCCGTTTAGGGGTATTGTAGAAACAACAGTTAGTAGTAGTAGTTAGTAGGGAGGTTAGTAGTTTTTTTTCATGCTCGTGAAGGATAAGCGGTTTACTGCCATTGTCACATGAGCCCTTTTGGGCTGTTGGAAGACTAGTTCGTTCTTTGCAGGTTTCAGTTGGAGGTGTTGCTCTTTCATCCAAACTGACATGTCTTCTAGGCAGGCTGTAATGCGAGCTGCTACAGTGGTATTGTCTGAGTGAAATGAAATGTAAATATGGGTGTCATCAGCATAACAGTGATAAGAGAAGCAGTTTGCCTGTATGTTGGGTCCCAAGGATGTTGTTTAAATGGGGGGAAACGCAGCGGTCCAAGCAAAGATCCCTGAGGGACTCCAGCGATCATGTGGTGAGCAGTGGACAGTGAACAAGTTGTCACCACCAAATACTTCAGAATTCAAATTCAAGACCCTTAGAGTTTCAAGTGCATGTTTAAAAAAACTTTTTTGCACCCCAAAAGAGTAATTTCAGTGAATTTTAATGGCATTCAAAAAATGGAATTGTCAAATGAAAATTACTGAAAACTACCTGTATACCAACGTTTTTTAATCTTCAAGCCTTCTCCTGTCCCTTCTTTTAATCTAAGGTTCCAGCGTTATTTTAAGTATTAAAGCCCAATAGAATAAAGTGTGCTGAACTGTACATTTGCTTAGCAGTCTCAATCCATTTCTACTTTGATAACGGTGCTGTTCGCCGGACTCTTAAACTCGCTGAACAAGCAGGGCAGCGTTAATGCCTTAAAAAAATATATAATTTAAAGAGGATTGTGTTCTGCTTTATTGAAGACCTGAGAGTCCAGGGAATTTCTTAACGGTTTGAATGCAGTGCTGGATCGAAAGCTGTCAGGCCGTGCAAGCAAATCAACATTTATCATCTCACAGTCTGTCAAACGCTAACTTGCATTTCATTGTATCAATAGCTACTTTCCTAGAACTGCTTCAATAGACTTCTAGAGGAGCAAACAGGCTTTTTCCTCCCTAAGATCTGCCTTCTCACCTTGCTCCTTGGGTCTACCTGAGGTTGCGCCATATATCTATCGCCCCTGACAACAGTTACTATGGGACTGACGACTTAACGCAAATGAGACCAAGCAAACAAACGTTAAACAGCATCAAGGGAGACAGACAGTTCGCTGGCCTTTCCCCTGAAACCCAACCATTTTAATTAGTGAACTTTTAATTTGAACTTTGTGTGGACAAAACAAAAGCTCTTCCCAGCATGCAATAGTACAAACAAACAGTTTGTGAATGAAAGCAGAAACGGCAGAGGCATTATGAAGTGTAGCATGGGTAACTGATTCATTTCCATAAAATAGGCTGCTTTCATTTAACCCCTGTGTGTGATTCCTTTTCATGAATTTTGGGCCTTAGAGGCCAATCCAGGAGACAACTGTTTTTAATAAGAAATAATCAGTTTAAGTTTCTGTGTGCTATTCCAACTAATATTTAGTTTCACATTTTTGCAATCATCTAATGCAATTGCAAGCTTTACATTTTCCGTGTACCGTTTGGTACTATAGTGTTATGTTGAGCTAACAGTAAATTCATTTCAATTCATGTCTTGTCTGTTTAGCATCTTGTTTTGTTGTTAATATGAATAAATCTGCAGGAGACACAGATTAGTCATGACAAGACATGCTGCCTCACTGCAGTTCAATAAGTGCACTCACACTCATCCTAAAAACAATAAGCTTTTTATTGTCTCGTGTGACTGGAACAGATCTAGAAAAACGAATTTGTCAAAATGAAGTGTATATTTTTTTATGCACTACCATTCAAAGGTTTAGGATCACTTGACTGAAATGTATTTTGTGATCTTAAAATCATTTGATTTAAAGGCATTTGCTTATGTTTGAAATCTTTTTGTAGACACAATTTTTGAAAACAATTTCTTCCATCTCTGAAATTTTTTGAAATTTAATAAATAATTAGTAAAACGCAGTCAATAAGAGAAGATAGATGGGAACTATTTCAATGCTGTTTAAAAAGCATCTCGGGGTGAGACCTGATAAAATGAAGACTACTGAAGACACTCAAATGTTACATTGCTTTAATTTGTTTTAGTTTTCTATAGACACAACATATTCACATTGTTTTGTTCTTGAAAAGCAGTGTATGATATATATACAGTATATGAGAAAATATACAAGTGTTTAATGTGTAGTGCTGCATTTTAGACCAATGAGATGTCACATCTTTAAAAACAACCAAGGCTGACCAACGTGCTGTACAAACCAAAAGATAAAAATACATGGCAGAACAGGACAATAAGAATAAACAACTAATAAAATAAGAGAATATAAGCAATAATCGTATCCGAGTCAATGAGTATTTAAAGCAAGCGAAAATAAGTAAGTCTTTAAAGAATATTTAAAGATGGAAACTGAAGGAGATAGCCTGATATAGAGCGGTAGACTGTTCCAAAGTTTTGGGCCTGCAGTTGCAAAAGCATGGTTGCCTCGTTTTTTAAAAGGAAGTCTGGATCTGGGGACGATGAGAAGACAGTAATCACTGGATCTCGAAGTATGTGACGGAATGTACGGGCAGAGCAGGTCGTCAGGTACTGAGGGGCCACATTATAAGAGCTTTATACACAAATAGTAAAATTTTAAAATCAATTCTAAATTTGACAGTGGAGTTTGGAAAAGATGGGGTGATCGACTCATACTTGCGTGTCGCAGCAAGGAGTCTAGCAGCTGCGTTTTTCAATTCAATTTTATTTATATAGCGCTTTTCACAATTTGCATTGTTCCAAAGCAGCTTTACAGAGGAAAATAAAAAAAACACAAAAAGGTAAAACACAGTACATGAATATTTTAATTTGTTATAAAAGCACCTAGTAAATAATATCTAATGTCAGCAGTCTCCCGGTGGTTTATTTTGCATTAAGTGAATGCTTGGCTGAAAAGATGTGTCTTTAATCTAGATTTAAATTGGGCGAGTCTTTCTGATCCTTGAATAGTATCAGGAAGGCTATTCCAGAGTTCAGGTGCAACGTTTGAGAAAGCTCGACCCCCCCCCCTTTGGTGGATTTAGTTATTCTAGGTACTATCAAAAGTCCTGAGTTTTGAGATCTTAGAGAGCGTGATGGGTTGTAGTGTGATAGAAGCTCTGTTAGGTAGCTTGTTTTGTTAGCTCTGTTAGGTAGCATTTGCACTAGCTGTAGATGAGGGGAAGACTGAGATAGACCAAAATAAAGTGAATTACAATAGTCTAATCGAAATGTTACGAATGCATGAATCACTGTTTGGAGATTACTCTGAGTTAAAAAAGGTTTTACTTCAAAGAGACTTTACAACAGCACTAATCTGTTTCTCAAATTTTAGGTTGTGGTCAACAGAAAGCCCAGTCTTGCACATTCGGTTTCATAAGGGGCGAGAGAGCCACAATCAACATCAGGCACACAGTATTCTTTGGGGCCGAATAAAGTTATTTCAGTTTTATTTTCTATTAGATTTAGAAAGTTACGTAAAAGCCAATGCTTAAGGTCACCTAAACAGGCAAACAGGGGTTTTTAACCATTTTTATCATTATGTTTTAAAGGAAAATAAATCTGAGTATCATCATCATATAGATGAAAGGATCCTCCGTATTTATTTTAAAATGGAAGCCAGAGCTAACAGATACAGAATAAACAATACGGGCCCCTAGGATTGATCCCTGTGGGACTCCGCAGGTCAGAGGTACAATAGAGGAGCATTGATGACCAATACGGAGATTAAAACATCTGTTGGTCAGATAAGAATGGAACCACTGCAAGACTACGCCTTGAAAAACCACGGATATCTCCAGATGTCTCAACAGGACCTCATGGTCGACTAAATCAAATGCAGCACTCAAATCTAATAAGACGAGAGCCAATGATTTTCCAGAATCAGTTTCAGTAAAAATATCGCTTGAAACTCTTAAAAGGGCAGATTCAGTACTGTGTAAAGCTTTAAAACCAGATTGAAACGTTTCGTGGTTAGAATTTTCAGACAAATATGATTGTAACCGAATCAGTTCAACTCTCTCAAGGATCTTAGAAATAAAAGGTAGATTAGAAATCGGACGAAAGTTATTAAGAGAGGAAGGATCAAGGTTAGTTTTTTTTAGATAAGGCGTCACCACAGCAGACCTTCCTTGGGAAGGAACCAGTTGACAGGCATTTGTTAATTAAAAGTAACAAGCCGGGACCAACTGTGTCCATAATTTGTCTCAAGAAAAGAGGTGGGATAATATCCTGTGGACAAATAGTTTTAAAAGGCCAACAATTTAATTACATGTGTCCAGATCGAAGAACATAATGGAACACCATGTATATATTCAGAGTTAGACAATTGAGACCTTAAAGTTGTGATCTTATCGACGAAAAACTTCCCAAAGTTCCAACAGAGAGCAGTGGAGGGCTCTAAAATAGGATGCACAGAGTGATTTCAAACGGTGTTTATGGTAGCAAAGAGAACTTGAGGTTTATGACAATTTTTAGATATAAGTTGGGGACTAAAAATATTTGCATTTGGCTGCCTTTGCAGCAAATACACTTCAGAATTTACACGAAAGAAACACAAAACACAAAATTATTTAGTTTGAGTTTTAATACTCCTAACCACCTGCTACACATTTTCTTGTTGAGATTCTATATTTACTGCAATGATTTAGAAAGTTTCTGTGTAAAATAAAATAGAAACTGGTTTTGAAATTACGTACTTTTAATGCTTATTCAATGGTATTATCAGTATATGCTTCCTAGTTTATGTGCGTGAGAAATATGGTGAATTTAAAGGGTTTAAATGGATTGTGTCTCTCCAGCTTAGCCATCGAAAAGCTGATTTGCATTGGTTTTGTTCTGTTATTCTTTGTGCTTCTGTATAGTGTGAAGGTAGCCCTAGACGAGGATCGATTCTTCTCTCCTTCACACTTGTTAATGACTTCTTTTGTTTAGTCAGTCCAAAGTTCTTTTCTCTGCACCATTGATCCAAAGTGGGAGTTCGCTGGGCTTGCACTCCTTTCTTTAGATGCTGTCAAAGGCTTAAGTGGCCATCAAATTTAGGGAGCACACTATATGAAAACCCATTCACAACCTTATTTTTCTATCAAACAACAGTTAATTAATGATCCTGTAAAATGAATGGACGCAGCATGCTAAGTGCTGATATTTAGCAGGAACACTTTGCGCTTGCTGTTTGCATTGCTTTCCAGATAGCTCAAAATGTGATTTCTCCCACCAGCAATCGGACGGAGGGAAATTTGTCTTGTGTGATTTCACACAACGTTATTTAAATTCAATGCTTCTTACCATCCACCGCTTTGTAATAATCAGTCATAAAAACAAACTCTGGCTAGCAGATGGGTAATAGTCCCTGATTGTCAGACCATCTGCCATCAGCCAATTCTGTTCCACCTAATTGCAAGTGACAAAACAAGAGGCATGTAGCATACGCTTTCAATCTGAGAAGAGCTTGATTGATCATGCTTTGTTTTTAATTAAAGGATATTGTAGTGGAGTATCCGGGGAAATCGCTAGCAACCCGGCATCTTTGTGTTTGATCTTGGTAACATCTGTGTTTGTGCTCTTTTGTTTTTGATGAGAGAGTGTCAAAATTGTGAAGTTTTATGCCCACGGTGGATGTATTGTCAACAGGTTTTCACCAGAATGGATGCTTTTGCCAAAAACAATTGTGAAATGCGTTATGTGCACACTACCTTTTCGTGGTGAGATAAACACGTGTCAAGCAATAACAAATAAGCTTTGGGTCATGTGTCCAGAGATGCTTGTGCTACCAGGATGTCACGGTAATTTGCTGTTCCGCGCATGTTGCAACTGTACAGCTATTAAAAAGTAGCAAGACATTTTCCCAACACTTTTTTTGAAGCACAACACAATTTCATTACAAATATAACTTTTCGATGTGAATGGCAGTACCAAACACATTTTCTATCTAAGGCTATTATAGTTTATTAAAACTAAAACTAGTAAAACATTTGTTAATTGAGATTAAATTATATGAGCTTAAATGTAATTTTGAAGGTTTATATTAAAATGTGAAAGGTTTCCTTACCAAAAGCCTGGGATGTTTATATAAACTGAAAAAGATTTACTTAACTAAAACGGAAAGCAAATAAATGTATCATTTAGCAATATAAAATAAATAAATAATATAATGACAATCACGTAACACATAACAAAAACTACTTAAAATATTAATAAAACCGAAAACAAACCAAAATAACCTGGTTTCTAGATATATATTTTAAAGTATATATAGCGAGAACCGACACCGAAAGCTGTTTTGCCAACCAACATTAAACGCCAAAACAAACTTATCAGCACAAATCTGACATTATTTTGACTGATAAACAATGCAAACCATTTTGAAAACAGTGCTTTAGAAAAAGTTGCAAAACTGTGTCATTCGTGGCTCCTCTCTGGCTTTCGCGCTATGGCACACTGTTTCTGACTCAGTTGGTCCCTGGGGGACGGCCCTCTATTCTCTCACCAGACTGAGGCTGGAGGCAGGTATCTGATTCCAGCCTTAGCCGCTTTGATCTCCCCCTTTGAGAAAGCAGATCGAAACCCAACAAACTCTCCTCCTATACACAACACCAGCTCCTGCATAATTCAGCGCTGGAGGCCTATTTAAATACCCTGACCACCCTGTATGACTGTTCTTATCAAAAGGCTGTCGTAGACATTTCAAAGAGGACATTAAGGGTTTTGAGATGATCGCGGGTGCAGAGGATATGGAAAATGTGTTGCTTTTTTCATAAAACTGATTGACATGCCTGTTTTCAACATTTCACAATATGTGTATGAACTTACAGAACACAAATAAATGGGTTGACATTTATTTAGGGACCAAATTTTGGGCACTCATCTTAAAGTCTAATAATGTCACATGGCATCACATTTACAATGTGATGAAATGATGCCGATCTTTCTTGGGCTATGCTGTGTCTCAGGTGCCTGTTTGACTGTCAGAATCTCATATGCAGGTGTTATGTGGTATTTGAAGAAATGGATGTTTGCATCCTGACTCATATTCCCATCAGCTCACGTCCTATTGTTTTCTAAGCCGACACAAATTACATGACATTTGTGTAATATTGTGCCAGCTGCCTCCAGATTTGTCTCAGCCTCCCGCAATTTTGCCCTAAAAAATTCCTGCATTGAATTGCCACAAAGAAGCTCTTCTGATCCCAGGTCAGTGCGGTTTACCTCCCATTTCAATCAAAAGTATTATTGAAAGCCTCTGACCTTCCATTTTCCACTGCGCTCTAGAGCTTAGTCCCAATGAAAGGACCCATTTTGGGATTTCCGAGGGGGGAATTATGTTTCGGGGAGCACGGCTTTATCCGTTAATCTTTCCAATCTGATCGTTTAATGTTTAGTGACCTCCAAGATGGCATTTTTAAGAGCAGTGCTGTTGGGAATGTCACATATTAATTATCAGACTATCCTTATCAGGGCCACAGAAGGGACCATGGTCAGAGTGTACCTTGGCCACAGACTCCCATTAGACTGACTTACTGAATAAATTGCTTTCTACTATCTGATGTGGAGGATGTGTGTGGGGTCAGGATTTTTTTTAGCAAAGCCACACATTCCTATTCCATCCCCAATATCTCTCTCTCACTTGAACTCTGTCACTGTTATATGGGAGGTTGTTTGTTTGTTATCTTAAGGTATATATCCAAGTGTACTTATTGACTGTTTTTGCATCATATATACAGATTTAAAATGTATTTTCAAATATTGATGACTCATCTTGTACCACACAGACTTTGTCCAATCAGATACTTATAGACCGCTAATAACAGTGTTAATACAATCCACAACTGATATGGACTAAATTATGGTTCATTGCTGTAAAAGGAGGGATTTCAGTCAAGACTGTTAATTTTGATCTCGCAGTCCATTAGATTTACAATTTATGTGCTAAATAATAAAACTGGCACTGATGTTTGATGTCAAACATTCTGACCCTTCGTAAAAAGGTCATACAATCAGCAATCGAATGCCTTTTTCACCAACTGATTACAAATAAATATTCAATATCTCATTTAAAAATCTTAAAGGTCACAGTTAAGTTAATTTAAATAGAATACATAGTATAAATAGTGGCTGGCTGTTAAGCACCTGAAAAGTTATTTGTTTTTTCAGTTTTAGTTTGTAAATTTGGTTTTAAATTTTTTATGTCATTTGTTTAAATTGTAGCAATTTTGTTTTGTGCTTTTGCATTTTATTATTTGTATTTTTTATACTGCTATATAAGTTAAGTTTCATTTTTGATTTTCAGTTGTAGTGCAAAATTATCATTATTTTAATTTGATTTCAATTACCCAAAATATTGGAATGATTTAAGTTTTGAAGCACTTCAAAAACCAAAGAGTACCAAAGTGCTGTACAGTTTGGAAAAAGGATACAAATACAGTAAAAAAAAATAGAGATAGTGAATAAGTTATAAATGCTTTTTATATCTTAAATCCACTCCCCTTTGCTTTGTGCTAAATGTCCTCATTGGTGTGTTGTATTTGTTTTCTAAAGACCGTGATAGTAATATAGCAGTACGTTTGCTGCAGGAAGTGCTTACAGAGCCCAGACACACAATGGAGACTGATCTATTGATCTACCTCATTCTCTATGTCAAGCAGATCCTCTGGGTAATTTCATCTCAGGATTATCTGCATCCTGGGATGCACACTGTCGACAATTTAGAGCTGTGCATTTCTAGGGAACTAAGAAAAAAAGGCAAATTTTTAAAGTATTGCGAAGTATACTGAATTGATATTCTCATGCCACAAATCAATACTTCTCGGCAAACTCTTCACAAATATTTTTGGGGAAAAACAAGACTGAAAAGCATTAACAGCAAGCCTGTGAGAGGGCAAAAGTACCTTATAAAACAACCATGTGTGTCTAATATCCTGAACTACACTTGCACGAGTATAAGCCTCATGTTCTTACAAACACTCCAACAGACACATGCGCATATCTCTACCACTCTTCTTTCCCTGGTTCCTTTTAGAATTAGATTTACAGCCCTGAAAAAGACTACAATAAAAGCATTGTGGGTCCTTACGCAGAGGAAAACATGCATGTTTTATGAGATCTACTATAGAGAGAGTTAAAGAAGAAAAGGATGAGCAGAAGATCCTCCATAACCTCATAAATTCATGAGACTCTTAAAGAAGTGCTATAGGTCATCAGTGATTGAACCACCATGAGTTGAGTTACTTGCTGAGAAAGACATGAGAATTAGTTCTGCCATTTACTCCCTATGCAGAAAACAGGGACCCAACCAAAAGAAATTTGTGATGGAAGTTGTTAACTGAACAACAAAACAGAGCCGTGATGGTTGGAGAAGATGTAGATGGAGGTAATGGAATGGGCTGTGCCTCAGGATGACGGACATAATAAAGGGCCCATCTCTTGGGAATAAATATAAGATTCTTGGGACCAAGAGATTGATTTTTTTGTGTTTGGTATGTTTCTTCTTTAGCTTTAATGGCAACATGGATTCGAGCTGTCAAGCACAACCTGATGATCCATGTTTTCCAAGCATGGTTTGACAACGTTTCAAAGAGCACCTGATATTTTGTACAAAGGAGTTG
The DNA here is from genome assembly GCF_947034865.1 of Barbatula barbatula. Taxonomy (NCBI): domain Eukaryota; kingdom Metazoa; phylum Chordata; class Actinopteri; order Cypriniformes; family Nemacheilidae; genus Barbatula; species Barbatula barbatula. Next base: position 6,311,709 of record NC_136768.1, on the reverse strand, counting down.
GTCAGTGTCCCATTGTCTTTGTTTAGATTTGATTAGTGACTTACAAACACTGCAAATAGTTTTAGTTCAAGTGTCTTAATACCTTTCAGTCCAGATTTTTTTTTTACATACCGTATATGACAGAAAACTAAAATGGGATTTTAAACCACATTGGTGACCAAACACCCCACTGACTTACGATAACACAACACTTTTATCAAAATAGAATCTTTTGTGTTACACTGAAGAAAGAGTCATTGTGGCGAGCAGGGCGGGATGAGAGCCGTGAAGGAAAGGCGCGAGCTGTGCGTGTACCGGTCTCGCATCTCTCACGGAGGAGCTCTGGAAGCATAAGAGAGGAGTGACAACAGGGAAGGGCAAGAGAGGACCAGGCCTGGCATTTGTTGTGTTTGTGTAGCCGGCAGTTGACCACGAGGGAGCTGCTGGCATTTTCCTTTCGGTTTGTTTGTTTGTTTATTTTATTAAAAGTTTGTTTGACGTTCGCCGATTCCCGCCTCATTCCTCCCTTTTATTGAACCTTGTTACATTCATATACAGGTTTTGAATTACATACTGGAAGGGTGGATATATATTTTCTTTTTTTAGCACAAACTTATTAAAACCAATGGGGTGAAAGAGCAGAAGTCCAGTGTCTTACCATGAGACTCTTTTCAACCCTCAACCTGTCCACTTGTTCACCCTCTCATGTTTTGATGGAAAAAGTAATCAGATCACGTACTCTGATCCCAGCCCCGGCTACGTCTATGGCTGTGATATTGAGCCCGCCATTTCTGTCTCCTCTGAGCCCCTTGTGCGTTTCAGCTTTCTTCTCTGAAAGCTTCATTCGTTAATACTGTTGAACTCAGACGTCCTCGGTCCTCTATGCTTCACCGCAGGGCCTCAGTGCCCTATGCATAATTCAATGAAGTTCTCTCAGGTGAAGGGTAAACTCACCTTGGCTCTAAACTCTGCCGGCTCTAAACTCTTGCGTTGCTCTTCGGGGGAAGAACATCTCATCTGAGATCAAACGTTATTGGGCCTGTCACTCTGTGCTCGTCGCATAAATGGATTTAGGATCGGACTGTTGCAAAAAGCACCATGGGATCCCAAGGGGTTTGCCTAAAAGCACAGCATTGAAAGTGAGCAACAACATGGGCGTTCACACATGAGTCAACAAGGTACTCTGCCAATGGGAAACAAAAACTAAGAACACTGTTTTCATACACGGTGAGTCGAAGTGTACCAGAAAAGTCCTGAAAGCACCTGAAGTGCACCTTGTGACCTGGAACATGCACACTGTTTTGGATTTCTTGTCCAGATTCAATTACTGCGATTTGCAGGTGATGACTTTATTTGTTGGCGTATTAGCAGGGACATGTGGACACCACAGGGACAGACTCATCATCTCAGTTATGAGTGAAGCAATTGATTAGCATTATTCTGCTGAGAGGGAAATTGAATGGAGCTCTGTTCCCTTGGTCTGGAAACGGCGAAGACATGAGTTTAGATAATGGGAAATATTATCTGTTCTGTGATTTATATCAGGTGGTGTTCAGGTGGTTTCCCATCATGGATCTAACAGCCGGATAGCCGTTTCTGCTTACAGCTAATGAAATGTAATTACGCAGGTCTGTATGACACAACTATGCGTTGTGTATTGCACCTGGATGTGCAACATTTTTTTTCTATTAGTGGTGAAAAACATTAATCTTAAAGCGGGAGGATGATTCATATACAAATGATGGAATATGTAAATGTAAATATTCTGTTCATGAACATATCAGCGCTGTACTTCTGAAACCTGTTTTTTCAGGAAAACTCTTTTTTTAGATGATTAAATACTAAGCACTTTTCAATACTTTTTAATGGTTAGAATTTGTAAAACTCAAATAAAAACATAAAGGGTCCCTAATAATAATGATTTGTGGCTAAAAGATTTAATCACAAAATATGTAGATACAAGGTCAGATTTCTATGGCTGCTGTCCTGCTGAAACTTTACTTTAATTTTTTGCCATCATTATTATTAGGCCCCCTTTACGTTTTTCACTGGGTTTTGCAAATAAATAAACAATTAAATTATTACAAAGTGCTTGTCAACACAGTTTTTAATCGAATAAAATGTACAGTGTTTTTTCCATTTCCTGAAAAACTGAATTTGGACATCCGAGGATTAGGAGGGACAGAAATGTTATATCTTAAAATGTTTACTGAAAACGAAATGCTTCCATATTATCTTGACACTGAATTGATAAAATGGCGGAAAGGATTATGATTTTCAAATTTAACTAAGTTAACTTTCATTACTCAAGAGATTTGATACATCTTCAGTTGTGTTTCATTTACGTATCGTATTAGTATCAGTACTGCAACAACTGTAGACTGTATTGATAAAATATTCTAGATTCAGATTTTTCTGGATTTGAGAAATGCTTGTTTGAACTGAAAATCATTATATTTGGGAATGCAGACTGGGCAAATCTGACCTCTGTTTGCGACATTGAGTCACTTCTTATACTTTAATCCGAGACATTCGCAAGATTAATTTTTTAAAGAGAAATATCAAAGATGCAAGAGAATTAAGCATTTAATCTCCTTGATGTCTGAGAAATAATTGAGACGGAGATTACAGAGATCTCATCTGTAATTTATTTTAGGATTCAGTCCAAAATTAAATATATAAGATATGTATTGAATATTTGCATTAGTCCTATTAAGCGAATCTGTAACACACTGATGTGCAGCAATACAAAGTGATTCATAGTTCAGATCTCGAGGGCACAACTTTTAATTAACAAAGAGGATTTGAACCATGTGCTCTGTGCCCGTCATTTAATTAATGTAAGACTCATTTTCTCTGTCCTTTTTTCCTGGCATTGTTCTGGTCCAGTTGACATTTCCCATAAGCCTCACACATAATTACCCATTATTACTGTAATGATAAACAGTTGCCAAGTCAAAGTCAACTATTTTGTTTATTTTACAAAGCTGATCTTCATGAGAACTTCTCAAAACTTTGCCTGAGCACAAACTAAAAGAATAAAATGTGACAACGGTGCATGATTTATTAGTCCCAAAGGTATGTGACGCAACCAGGATGTCCCGCGATGTTACTCCGCTGCCAAAGTAATGCGGACAAAAACAATCAGGGGAATAAAAGCTTTTTACAGGGATGTTGATGGCGAGGGGAGGTTGCAGAACTTAGCTTAACTAAGATGCCGAGAAGATCTCACGAAGCAGTCGATAGCAATATAGCAGCTCTCAGTGTCAAATACAAGCAAATAAAGTCCTCTGACCTTAAAGGAAGAAACCCTTACCTAAAAATACCAGTGGACTTTAATTCAGAGGGACAGGTGAGCGGTGTTTGTTCTGTACATTCATCATGGTCACATTTTGATGAACTCCAGTACTTGGGCTGGATTTGATAGATGGGAGCATGTGTTGTACCAGCAGGGCAGAGAAGGGAAGTGAATTCGGGCGTCCCATCATGAGCTGAGATTAAATCACTGACAGTTTTGGAATTAGGAATCAACCTCGGTTTTGGGAAGAAGGTGAAAATGCGTCCCTGTTCCAAACTGCGCCGTAGGGAAGAACGGGGGTGTTGTAATACAATCAGTTCAACCAATTAGAAATGAGCTATAGGTATTGTACATGCTAACACTACCCCACAGCTAACAGATGTAAGACTTACATTTATGAGGATTTATGAGTTGAAAAAGATCTACAGTAAGAAATTGTAGATTCAATTCAGATGTACACACAATAGGATTTATACTTAAAGAGCCAACATGTGCTTGGTATGTACTATATTTGGTTTCAGTTTCAAGAATTTCAAGAAATTAAATTCCAAAAATATCTATTCCTCTAGAAAAAAAATATTTTAGGTTTTCTTATTTACATCTTTTTAAAATGTGCTTTACAATGCCTTAAGAACCATTTTTGGCCATTTCCACTATTGAAGTGGAAAAGCGGTTCTGAAGATTATAAAAATACATAAGATACAATTGTTCTAATGTGGTTAAAGGGAACTTCTAACCTTTGAGTAAATCAAATAAACTTTGTTTCTTCAATAGCATAGCTGTGAAGATTATTCACCTGTATACAATAGATCACTCATATTACAACATTTCTCCCAAATTCCCAAACAAAATATGTATTTGCATTTCTTTGCAAAAAAAACAGAGAGGAAAAACTGGTCGAACAGTTCGGATAGTTTAGACCACCACTGTTGTACACAATTTAGGGATAAGTACATTTTTAAACTAAATTGTAATATATGAAATAAAGTTTGAAATTCCCTCATAGTTTAAGAAGTTGAACTCAAACTTGAGCGTAATTCACAAGCAAACAAACAATGTCATAAATCACAGGATTGCCGAAGAGCTGAACTCTAAATTGAAAATCTGAGTCACAGACTGCAAGACCTACTGTACTCCTGACATACCTGATGCAGTCTGTCTGGCATCAGATTGATGCATGACTCCAGCTACAGGGCTTCATGGCAGCTTCTTGAAGTTTTCATCACTGTCAGTTCGCTTTCCAGTCTCTGAGGTATTACATCATATTTAAAAACTGTCCGTTTCCCTAAATCATAATGCAACTCTTTGATTAGGTAATGCAGGATTATTTACCTGTCCTGCATACCCATCATCAGCCTTTAGTCTGAGAATGTATTGTCTGGAACAACTTTACGCCGGATGATGTTACAATGTACATTATTGTTACATTGTAGGGTTGGAAAAATAACAGGAATTTAATGCTATGCCACAGCCCCCTCTTTCTTCCCAAAAGACACGTTTGGTCTTCTAAAGATCCCAGGGGTCAACACTCAGCATGGTGATCAACCACTATTGTCCCAGACCTTTGTTTATTCTGGGTCCAGTACAGTGGGGGTTAAAGGTGGCCCTGGTTGGTAAATTTGAACGTGTCATGTTAGTTCAGACACATGGTCAAGGAAAGTATATAAAGGAAATGTAAGATAAGCACTAGGATTTTGCTCTTGTCTCGTCGCTGGAAACTCCCCTCAGGGAGCTCTGGCTCTTCTTCTTCTATTCTTTCTCTCTTTTCTATTCTATCATCTCAGGTAATATCACATATATTTGGAAATCGTAAGTTGTATTATTTACAGTTTTATCCATTTACTTTGTAACAATTTTACATGTAACCTCAATATAAGTCTGTTATTAAATACTTTCATTTACAAACCTGCAGACTAGTGTTGGTTTAGTGTTAATATCATGAAACTGAGTCACTTTTTTGTTTTTTCAATTTTCAAAATTTGTTTTTGCCTTACTGTGATATTACATGTGTAAGAATACGATATTTAATATATAAAAATATACAACTTCTATGATATAAAAAGAACAGTAACACACATCCTTCCAATGCAGAAATTGAATCTCTCGCCAAAACACAAGTTTATCATCCCCAGGGGCTTAAAAACCTCAATCAAAGCCAACCCAATGGCTCCTACCCACCTGAGGCTCCATTGCAGAACAGATACAGAGCCGGAAAACGTATGATCTTTTTTTAATGAGATGATCGGTACTAGCAACAACTGGCAGGGTTGACGGCTGCCGCCACACACCTGTGCCCCGCACGACAACTCTCATCTCTTTCTATTGACTCAGTTTAATTGGCTCCAGTGGACAACTGGGAGAGAGACGGGACATCTCTGCATGTATCGATCCTGCAACTTATTGCCTGACTCGAGCAAAAATCTCATGCTGGTTTAATTAAGCTGTCGTATGGCTTTAAAGATGGTCATGTTTAAGTGTGCATGTCATGGATTCATTATTCAGGCAACAGCAGCTCACAATGAGATGTGTTTATGATTAAATGAAATGTAAATGTTTGCAACACCAAGGTCATGGGTGTGATTATTAAAGAATGCACATACTACTCATAGTTTAAAAGCATGTCACTTGAATGTTTTTTCACATTTTATAATTTTTATAAAATCGTATCTTTCCCACTTTAGTCTTTTTCAACTTGACTTTGGGGATTTTCATTGGCCTAAATGTATTCCACTTGTTTGAACTGTGCACATAAAGCGACAACCACACAATGATGTGCCAGAGGATGACAAGAGAGTTAATTGAGTTCACCATTTCTCATAGGATGCATATATTAAGAGGAACCCCAAATGAACAGACTTCTTGAGTATTAATTGTGGCTAGCAAGTGGTAATCTCACCTTCATTACGGCCTCTGTGCTCGACCCTGGTGATCAGACGTCGCACAGAAAACTAAAGGTCATGTATATTTCCACCAAAAAATATAGAAATTCATGAGGGTGAGGAGACGGTCTAAAACGTGACTACATTATCAGCCAGTTTGAATATGCAAATGTGGGTTACCATAGTGATTATCATGAGGTGGGCAATAAACCAGCGGTGTTCTTTATTTTACATCCCTGCCTTTATCTTAACAAGTTATGTAACAGATCGTATTGTAAGATAATAGTAATGGACTCTTCTGCTTTACGTGGTCATGCACATTTGCATCTGCATTTATTACCAAGATAATAAATCAACAATAAATCAAGTTGCAAAATTCAGATTTGAACTAGCATTTTCATGTCCATTACGTAAATTCACTGTTTCGTGTCTAAATATGTAATTATTATTTATGTTATAGCCTATGTCGTTTTGAGTTTAAAAATGAGGGGTGTGTAACGGAGAACTATACTACATTAGCTGTGAATTGCTGCCCTCTAGTGTGCACTGTAGAGTACATCTGCTACGAGAGGTTGACAAGGGTATTTCATCTATGAAAACAAGCACATAAGTCCAAATGATAATCAAAAAAGATTCAAAGCCAAGATTCACAGTAGTGTTTAGTTTTCTTCATTGTCCCAGTCACAGTTTCACCTTGAGCATTAGGCTTACATACAGTTGTTTTTAAATACATACAACAGTTGTTTAGTTTAACTATAAATCCAGCATTAAATAAAGCTTTTCTATACCACAATACAATTTTACCTAAAACATGTTTTTATATATCCTGTCCTTGAGATTTGGCTTTTGTATTCAATAGCAAGATGTGCTGGGCGAACTCCATCACAGCACCGCAACCTGCTTTGTTGCAGCAAGTGTATTTTGCTGCAATGCTTGCCCTCTCCGAGGCATCCTTAGGCACAGCGCTCAATCCTGCCCGCTCCAGGCACTTAACATCTGCCTCATCATTACCTGATTATAGAAAGTATAGAAGAGACATTTAGGAGTTTTCTGTCTGGTGGCAAACATGTTAATCATAAAGAAACCTTTAATTGAAAAGGTTTACTTTACAGTTATGCATTTCTCCTAAAATAACAATTGAATAGGGTCTACAAATAAAAGACATGTTTTCTGGTGTTTAGATGATTTAAGAAAAAGAGCTGCTGACTCACCAATGTAAGCCACATCTTTCCACTTCAGATTTCTCTTCGCTATTAGCTCTGCTACCTCCTGTTCTTTAGATACCATTCCAAGCTCGACTAAACAGCCCAGTCTCTCAGAGAGTTTGTCAGCTAAGGCTTTGGGGATGGGATAATCTTTTGAGGAAATCAGAATAACCTAGCAGAGGAGAGAAAAGGTGCACGTATAGCTTTAAAGCCAAAGTATTCTGCATACAAATTGCAGACACACTAGTAATACTGTGTTTGTGGCTTAAATTGACATAGAGAGAGTTCACCCAAAAAAAATTCTCTGTAATTTATCCAACCTGATGTAGTAAAAGAATCTGCATGACACTTTCGTTTTTCGACAAATATTTTTGTAGTCCTCATAAGTCAATTGGCTCCTTGACTTGCTACCTAAAGCTTTTTTTGACTAATACTTACTATTATATTTATTTAATATTACACAGACGTGTGTTTAGCAATATCAACAGAATTGTATTGGACTCATTCAATGTTCTATTTTTTCACCAGTATAAGTAGTCTCCGTAGAGACCGCCAAAAATTGCCAGAGCCGACTATATTTCAAGTCGTCTCGGCGGGGTATTGGGTAAAGTTTTCAATTAGCAATAATCGCGCCTCGGATAAACCTCATAGGCTACGATACTGCCACTGCGCAAAGATAACCAAATTTGGTACTGGCTCTACGAGTAGTGTAACTCAGCCCATGTTATCATAAATGGTGACTTTCACTTATTCATCAAATATTTCCCAAATGCACAACAGTGAACTAACATAAACAACTGTTCTATTTTCAACTAAAATACTAATCAACTTTTGCATTTTAAACGAGTTTTGTTTAAATAAGATAGACAAGGCTTCGCAGTTGCATGATGGGAAATTAGTCAGAAACAAAGGTGTTTGTGTGGGGGGGTCTATTGCTATGTGGGGGTAGTTTCGATCGGGGGTGGCACTATTGTTAGGGGAAGGCAACAAATGATATCACACAGCAGCTATCAAACATTTAAAATCACCTCCACTTCTTCTTTCTTCAGCATGTTGAAGCCAGCTTGATCCCTTACGTTGTAGAACACCTGATCTTCTCCATTTGCAGAGATGAGAATTCTACCATCTGTCAGACATCCCATTACGTTACACAGCAAGAGTTTTACAACCTCTGGCTTCTGCTTACCAAAGTAGCCATACCTGTTTCACATACACGCACACAGAAATACCTATAGGTTAAGAATGCATACAGTAGACTGAAACCATCACTTTGCTTTTGTGATTTGAGTTATGCTGTATGCATTTTCAGCTCCATGCTCTCCTAGCTGAGCTATAACAACATATATATTATATTATATGTTGTAGTAGCTCAGCTACAGCAACATACTATGTTGCACATGATTGTACAACTTGAATTAGATGATGAAATTCCGATTTTATTTGTAAATTATTTTGTATTTAATTTCTCATTTGTTTGTCTTAATAATTAATCTTGACAATTTCCTTATATACCTGGTTTATTTGTTATATAGTGATTGCTTCTATCTAGTTATTCTTCTTTATATTATGCCTCTTGATGTTGTTTAATCTTATGTTGGGTGCTGTATTTGTATTGTCTTCAGCAGATATGAGTTCCAATGAAACAAATTTCCCACTGTTTATGCTGGTATGTTGATACCAGGTTAATTTGTTTACCTGAGCATCGAAGAGCAACTAAGATTATGCAATCAACTCTGAAAACTACTATAAAGTGTGACTAAGGGAATTAAACTTGTATATAATAATGGATTGTGAGTATGGTCACCTCAGCACTCTCTGCTCAGCGACAGGCCAGTCTATATCTACATCAATATCCACACTGTACTCAGGGTCCATCTCATAGTACACCATCTTTCCACCCTGTGAAATTTAGGGAAAAAATTAAAAACATATTAAATAACATGAAGAAAATATGCTTCTCTTTTACTGGATGGTCGATGACAAGCTTTCTGTATTAAGTGAGAAGGTCAGCTTTATGGAATGTGAAATGCATTTGAGCTACCTGAAGAAGGTTTTTACTGATGAGATCTCTGGTTGCAAAGTAAAAGGAGCCATTTTCGCACAATTCTCCACCCCAGTCCTGACGACGTGGCCTGCGGGCAGGGTTGAGGTTCTCGGGTTTAGTACAGACTTCCCCTGCAAAATAAATATATTAAAAAAAAATCAATCTAAATGGTAGAAATATGTGGTTTAAGAACAAACCTTTGTTCTTGACCTCTTTCCAGCGAAATTGGTGTCGTCGGACCACAGAGAAAACCGATTCAAACCCTTGATTGGTCATAAGCTCCAGGGCATCTTGTAAATGTTTGGGTTGCAGGCATGGAGAAGTGGCCTGGATGTTACATATGATATCCACATCTGCCAGAAAACATCAGATTAAAGGTTACACAAAGTGAACAGTTCACAATACATAAAAAATACTACAACGGCCCAATTTAATAAAAAAAGTAGCTTAATATAATTAAAACTATCAACACACACCATTTAAAGAAGATTCAACTAATGTCACCACTGCACATCTGATAAATAACAAAGAAAAAATGACTAAAACCGACAATGAATGGCCATTAGACACGTATGAGATTTCTATTTGTATGACTCAATTGTATGCGAAAATGTAGACACACCTGTTTTACAAGTTAAGCTTATGCCCTTTAAAGGGATAGTTCACACAATGATAAAAGCTCTTTCATCATTTACTCACCCTCATGTCATTTCAAACCTGTATGACTTGCAGAACTCAATAGATGATATTTAAAGAATGTTGGTAACCAAACAACATTGGACTCAATAGACTTCCATTATACGCCATATATTTTAATATAATATATGGGCACACATACATTTCTAAAAATATTGTCATTTAAGCTCCACTGATGAAAGTCATAGACATGTTTTGAATGACATGAGAACACATAATGACAGAGTTTTCATTTAAACAAAATCAACCCCATACAATGGAACCCTATTGTGCCTGTTTCTAAACCGCTCACCTGGGTGTTTTGTTATGAACTCCTGAATTGTTTCCAGTGAGCTTGAGCTGTCTTTGGACACCTCCGCACTCCTTCTGTGCACAAGGGCACCCCACTTTTTTGCCACTTTCTCAATATCATCGTGATCAGTTGATACCCAAACACTGCAAAAGCATTCACAGTACAGAACACTGTATAATATTCAAGCAGTAACTGTGTATGATTTACATTTAGTCATTTAGCAGACGCTTTTATCCAAAGCGACTTACAGATGAGAAAACATTGGAAGTATCAATAGTGACACTAGGCTCATTCACTCACCTGTCAAAGACCCCAGCGTCCACAGCAACTCTGATAACCCATGCGATCAGAGGAACCCCTAACAGCTCCTTAATATTCTTTAAAGGGATCCCTTTACTTCCTCCTCGGGCGAGAATAACCGCAGCTGTATGTCTTTTCTCGTCTTTTGTCCTTTTTGTAGACACGGAGCTGGATTCTTCGCGGGGACTTCTGTCATTGACCTCAGACGGTGGACGTTTACCGTTTTTTAACTTCCTCCGCGGCATGTCTGTGACAGATCTAACGTGAACGATAACTAGCAATGTAGAAAATATCACAAGAGAATAAAGCTAGTAACACCCACAAATGTACAACCGCACTAACTCAGTGGACTAAAGCAAACAATGAACACGTTCGCGGAAGTCAGGGTGTAAAAATGTGACCGAACTTGTTACTAATATTTGTTCATAAAAGATCAATAAAAGCGCATAAGCGTTTCATTTCCTGCGTTTCATTATTCGTTAAAATATATTTTGTCATGTTTCTACAACAAATCACTACTTTGTATCACATTCATTGAATCTGTATATGAATTCATTCTTTCAAACTCAGATGCATTTACAGGATGAACCGGAATCGCATACAGTAACAGTAAGTTTGTCACTAAAATAGATGAAGTACCCACCTGTCAAGCGTAACAACAGTAACGTCACGTTGTATATATTATTGCTTTGTGCAGAATGAAAACATTTCAAGAATAACCCATGTACGTCCACTATTTCATCGTATTTAACGGCGGTTGTCAAACCAAACTCTCGGATGTCTGCCACCTGCTGGATTGGACTGTGGTGCGCAGCCTGGCGGAAAAGTGTCTCAATTTCTTGACTATTTAGTTATGATTATTTGTACACATTGTGAAAATATAGTATTTTGTGTGCTTGACCCTTTCTGAAACCGTATACTTTGATTAAATAAAGATTGTTTGAATATCGTTCAATCCACTCTGTATATTAGATCTGCTGAGATATTAGATAACTATGGTAAAGTAAGCCTTACAGTGTTAATACATTACAGTATTACACTTGCGCTATTGTTTAGTCTAAACTATTGTCTGTTCATAGTATATAGCCATCTGTATATATTGTTCATAGTATATACCTACTGTCATGTTTTCATAGAACATACCTACTGTAAAATACTTACATAATCCTTGCCCACTGTATAATAATTTCCTAATAATTTATTCACTGTATGTTATGCACTTGCTAATTGCACATCTGGTAAGACTTCAACTACATGTCGTAACACTGTACTTACATGTGTAATGACAACAGAGTTAATTCCATTCATGACGCTATTATTACGAACATTCTATATTGATCTCTCTAATTTAAGATGCTGAAAAGTAAGTAATCTATTTTTTATCACCAGTATAAGTAGTCTCCGTGGAGACCGCCAAAAATTGCCAGAGCCGACTATATTTCAAGTCGTCTCGGCGGGGTATTGGGTAAAGTTTTCAATTAGCAATAATCGCGCCTCGGATAAACCTCATAGGCTACGATACTGCCACTGCGCAAAGCTGATGTCAAATCGGTCTGAGGGTGGATGCTACCCAAGAGCTTACGAGTTACCTCAAGGGTATGATCGTATATTATGTCCTTTTATTTACATAATGTCACTGCTTAAATGGACGTGCAGTGAAAATACGACAGAAGAACTGTTTCGTGTAAAAAAAGTTTTTCCATGAGGTTTTCAAACAAATCTAGCAGTTCTAACTACACGCGGTGCATGGTGGGAAATTAGTCATGCTTCCGAAACCATGCTTTTACAAACCCCGGTACAGTAGGTGGCGCTACGCACCTAAACCAGTCGGTTGCGACCCGCCATTAAAACGAAAAATAAGTCTTTTGAAAAATCGGAACAAAATGTTATCACACAGATGCACACACGTGGGGGAAAAAGTCATGGTTCTCCATTTAAACCACAGTTGCAGTTTAATACAGTGATATTTATGAGAATACGTTTATTTATCGCTGTAAATGCTCAACACGCCCAGCGGGCACTATTTATTCAGAAATTAAGGTTCTGGATATCTAGCCAAATAAATCATATAATAAATCATGTCTTTAAATATGATATAACTTCTTATAAGCCAGAAAAGAGTGGAAGATTATTTCCTGAGCATCTATCTGCAGCTGGTGATGATGGAACGTTCGCTATGACGTAAGCACGTCTACGATGTGAAATACCGTCACAGATCAAAGCTAAGTAGGATATTCCATCATTTTGAATTACATTATGAAAATGTCATCTTTGGTTAGTTTAACGAATGAAGCTTATTTAATTTTTTGTTACTTTTTATATTCATAAGTGTAAGTTTTCAACAGCCTCTCTTCTCGGTTCCGTTTAAAGAATTTGAGCAATATTTTTTGGTCATTCAAACTAGTACACACAGAAAAGCTGTGAGCTTGTGTTTATCTTTCAAAATGTAAAGGTCTTGCTTTTATTTATTTATTATTTTGAATGCCTTGCTCCGCTGGTTGTCATGTGTATATTGTATGTCTTTTTGTTCTAAGCATAGTAAAAAAAATCACAGTTCAAAGAGCGTTTTAGTAAACGAAATTGTACGTCATAATTTTATATTATATCGAGTGAAATTATGGTTATATACTACTGTAGCTTAATGGCTAACTTTGGTCAACGCACGTATAAACTAAACATTTCTACCTTAAAACAACCTATACTGCAAATAACCTCGACAGTCGTGTTTATTTACCTTACTCTCAGATACCAAACCGCGATTGAGATTATATTTAGCCGGTCTGAACGGCGACTAACAATCCGATTTGACGATATGTAGTTGCTAATTCCTTTACTGATTTAGTGAACATTATAGTTGTGGTTCCACTAGTACGCCACAAGAGGTCGCCACAAAAACCTACAGTTTCACTTGATCACCACCAGGGATCCTCATTCTCTATTTAACCATGAACTGGAAATATTTCAGTTTACTTTACCGTTTAGCCTGTTGGCTAATTTACTTTTTGCTTGTTGTAATTTGTATGCCATTGCTATGTTAAACATCTGCACTTAAATCATAGCAATTTGTTAATAATCTTACATGATGTAATATAAGATTGTGCAGCAGAATCATCAGACAAAATGCTTTATTGAATGATTTATGTGTAGTATTTTATTTAAACACATCGCCAAAACAAGTGGAACATAGGCATTTGGAAAGTAACAAAAAGTGAATTTCAAGTGTGTTTTTATTAAGTACAACAAAATTAGTTTAGAAATTGTAAAACAAGGATTATTAAGGATTAAGGATAGACTGCTGCAACTAGATGACCAAGAGGAAAAGGCTTCTTGTCATGTTACAATTAAGTTTTGCCCACCCTCCGGGGTCAAGAACTGCACTTTGGGCACAGAGAGGGCCGAATTGTTTCGGCGCATGGAGTTGCTTTTGCGCATGGAGTTGTTGCGGCGCATTGAGTTCCTCTTGCGCAAAGAGTTCTGGTGTGACAGCTCGCTCTTCTGGAGCGTCTGGATCAGAATCGACGGCTTCTCATCCAGCTCACGGGCGCTACAGCGTGGGGTGGCCACCTTGACCGTGTTGCCAAACTTTGAATAGTCCACCGAATACACACCATCCTCCTCGGTCACTATAGGCACGAAGCGGTGGCCCCATTGAATTTCCTCTGCCACGTATGAAGTGCGCGCCTGAGTGGTGATGCCCGTGGTCTCCACCACGCCTTCCAGTATCACAATAACCTCTAGGTCACTACATTGTAACTCCATGGCCGATAGATCGTAAAGAGGACTGTCTTTGTCAATGACGTGACATATGTTTAGGGGTGCCAACAGGAAAATGCTGTTGCCGGCGCTTTCCGTCTGCACGTCAATCTGGTGGATAGGTATAACCTCTCCCTCCGGCGTGGTGGTCTTTCGGACCACCTGAAGTCGCACTACAGCATTGATGATCATGCTTTTGCGCAGGTCTCCAACTCGGATCATGAAACACAGGTGGTTATTGCGCACGGCGATTACAGCTTGACGGCTGAAGATGAGGGTCTCGGCGCGCCGGTGGGATTGGGCTGTTTTCATAAAGATGCAACCGAGCATGACGGCATTGATTATGAGGCCTATGATGTTTTGTAATATGAGGAACGCAATAGCTGTGGGACACTGCTCGGTAATCATACGTCCCCCGAAACCTATGGTGACCTGCACCTCGATGGAGAAAAGGAAGGCTGAAGTGAAGGAACTGAAAAAGAAAAAGACATGTGTTACAAAGAAGCAGCAAACACATACGTTCTCACTGGTGCCTAATTTAAGTAAGCAATACAACTTTACATTATGAAGATTGAAAACATATCATTGAATGTATGTTTTTAATGCTACTCACATTGACTCACATCTATATTTGTTTGTTAATTATTTTATTGCATTTCACTACATTTTTTCATGTTATTGGAGACCTTTGATGTTTTCAGACATTTGATGTTTTCATGTTATTGTAAAAACTTCTGCGTAAATGTTTGTAAATGGTTTTGCATAGACATAAATTGTGGCTGTTTTTTTTTCATTTTTATTCAATCATTCGGCCACATTTATGCTTTTATTAAAATGTGTTTTTATTTAACTGAATATGTTAAATTAAACACGTATTTTACAACGCAACATGCTTACATTTGACAACATTTGGACACATTTACTCAACATGTATTTGATCAGACCCAATCTCCAGTTAATGGAGTCATTCATGGCATGGCACAATTCTCGTAATAATAAAAATGACTTTACATACTTGACATTGATGACACACTGCTGTATGCCATCTTTTCGGTTGAGGTCCAGATCCCCGTGCCCAAATGCCAGCAGCCACCATCCCATAGCAAACAGCAGCCAGCTGCAAAGGAAAGTCATGGTAAAAATGACCAGTGTGAAACGCCATTTGAGATCCACCAGAGTGGTGAACACGTCCTGCAGAAATCTGCCCTGCTCGCGTATGTTCTTGTGCGCTAGGTTACATGCGCCGCTCTTGGCGATAAAGCGCGCTTTGTTTACGCGGTCCCTAAACACGGGCTTGCGGGGCATCCGTGACGCGAGCGCCGGTACAGA
This sequence comes from Barbatula barbatula, assembly GCF_947034865.1. Classification (NCBI taxonomy): domain Eukaryota; kingdom Metazoa; phylum Chordata; class Actinopteri; order Cypriniformes; family Nemacheilidae; genus Barbatula; species Barbatula barbatula. The sequence continues at coordinate 6,295,934 of NC_136768.1, read as the reverse complement.
GAACTCATCAGGAATGATACTTTTACGTGGCAACATTATTTGGTCATGTCAGTTCAGATGGTCAAAAAGAAATGGCTCTCTAAAAGTGCACCACTACTGTCAAGCGCTCAACAAGAGTTTAAGATCCATCCCGCATCTTCTGCAACTCTGTTTACCTAAATAAAGATACTATGCATCGTTATACCTAAAACTGTGTTTTGAATCTGGTAATGTAATAAACTACAACGAGAAATCAAAACACAAACTACGAAGCGCCGAAAGGTTTCAAAAAGTGTCTTTATGATGATTCCGGTAATCGCGATGCAGCCTTTGACGCACATGGGCGGTACACGACTGTCCTGCTGGCCATAAGAAACCATCACACTGGAGACCACTAATTAAATATAAACACCCTTTGTAATTGAAATAAGAAAACGATTTAAATGATGTAAATGTAATGGTAACAGAAGACTTTTATGTAGTTTAGATAGCTAAGTTAAAATGTATACGTATTAAATATGTGTATATACATATATTATATTTTATTCTAGAATGTTTTTTAAATATAGACTTGTGTGTATTGGAATTTAACAGACTTCAAGTCTTCCCTGATTTATAGATTACAATTTAAAGAATTCATTAGAGGGCGCTGTGCAGCAATTTATTTCGAAGAGTTTTGTTCTAGAGAATATGTGTCTGTTAATGCTGTTTCTCAGACATCCCTCAAAACCCCTTTTAATACGTGCGAAGAAGGATTATTGTAAGCTACATGCCACTGATAACATTGAAATGAATAATGGAAAACAAATAAACACACAAAGCAATTTTATTTTCAGCTCATGTGTAGAAAAGTTAGGCAGATGTAAATGCCACATTAATTACATATGTACATTTATAAACTGTCATGACCAACATGCAATATGCCTAAAAAAAGCAGTAACAAATACAAACATATTCCGCCTTTGACATGACATGAAATGTGGTGCTTTTGCTCTGATACTTTTATAAGCCTTTGTTCAAGTCAAGTCTCGAGTACTTTCAAGGAAATCTTTCTTAAGCTGTCATTTTATTGCATTATTTATTGAAAATGTACAATTGCCGTAGAACAGAGACCAGAGAGACAGGAGTGCCTGAGAGACATTTTTATATAAACAGTGTCACAGCATTCCGGGAAAGTTTTTTTTTCCTCTGAAAAAACTCTTTCCTGACATGTAGGCTTGTGTTAATGTGTAACTTAAAAAATCAACTGGAGAAATTATTTGAAGAAAGGTCTGACTCAAATATCCATCTCTGTGTTGGCTTGCAGTCGTTACGTTCTGTTCTGTCTCACCAGCCGAGTGTGTGAAGCTGTCAGCCGCAGTTTTACGCACGCGGCTGTATTAACAGGTTACTGGAATATCACCACTCAAGTGACATCACAGCACACTGCAAATATTCACAGAAACACTGTCTGTGACAAGAAGCATCTAAAGATTTGTGAAACGCAAACACTTCAATGCGTCACTGTACTGTTTGTACAAAGTCTCATGCTTGACAGCGACTGTTTCAGAAAGAGAGCGTTAGAATAAAGAAAGCTGTAGGTTAAAAGGTGCAAAAGAAGATGGTTAAGTACACACTGACACGCCATTAAAGGAAGATGAGAGAAACGAGGCTGGTTATGTGTACAATATATCGCGGACTATGACATCAATAACACAATTTCATAGAATGAGGTGGTAAGAATGACGCAGGGTTTGGAATGATTTTTAAACGACTTTTACTTGAAACTTTAGACTTAATAATAGAAACCTATCCAGACTAGATTTTGCAAGCCATGCAATGAAAAATATTTTAAACAATAATATATCTAGGTCATATTTCACCCCAAAATAAAATATAATAATGATAATAAAAATATAAAGACAATAAAGCCTGTTTAATTACAAATTTATATAAAACATATTAAATTAGAATGACATTAGAATACATTATAAAATGTCTTGCTAAAATGCAAAACAATGCAAAAAAACTTTAAGGGACCTTAGGGTTTATTTTCCTGATAAATAATTTTTTTTTAATAATGTTTAAAAAGGTTTAAATTTCAGGATAAAATGACCTGGACAGTTTTTTCTCTACACTTTTTTATGTAAGGTGCTTAAAAGGTTCTTCTCAGCGATGCCTAGAAGAACCATTTGTGGTTCCACATCTCTTTCTTACTTTTTCTAATCTGAAAAACAAAGAAACAACTTTTGTAAAACAGAAAGGTTCTTTGGATGTTAAAGATTCTTAATGGAACCAAAAGGTTCTTCTATGGCAACAAAGAACCTTTTGAAGCACCTTTTTTAAGAGTGTAGGTAGCCACAAATGCATTGAATGAAAAGTAACAAAAATAAGGCCATCGACTGTGCAAAAAAAGACACCACACAATCCAAAGTAAAGCAATAAATTGTTTTTGGATTAGTAATGGCATAAGATGAATAAAATAAAAAGTATACAATACAATTGCTTTGCATATCGGGTGTATATTAATAACACATTTGGTTATATTTGACAGACGTTGTGAGGGCCCACAATTCCTTCCCAGAATTCGGAGAGAAGGCTTGATTCGTCCTTTTCTACATATGTATCAGCAATGCACCTCAGACAGACAGATCTGAAGAGTGTCGGACCTTAGAAGGATAGACATCCTCTGTACAGTGTCGGTACTAGTCAAAACAGTAGGTAAATGCTTACTGCCAATGCGCTTATGACTGCACGTCAAAAAAAAATACTAAAAGAGTGTAAAAGTAACAAAAGGCTAAAAAAGTTCCAATACTGTGTTTAGGTTTCATGTAAAAGTGTTCAAGAGTTCATCCGTAGGTTAGTCCTCTCCAGTGCTCGTACCAACGTACAGGCAAAAAAGGCTGCCGCGTTTGTATAAGGCCAAACATGGTGATGCATGAACTGGTTATGGTGACGGAGATGAGTGACATTACATGTCCGCTTTGACGAAGGAGGCGAACATGCTGTCTTCCTGTTCCATGAGAATCTCTGGTCTCCCGTTCTCCATGATGTTTCCTCGCTTCATCACGATGACCAGATCAGCTGTCAGGATAGTGTGAACACGATGCTGCGGAAAACACGCACAATCAGGCAGGTTCGTGAGACAAGTCGTGTCTTAGTTAAGTCTTATTTGTCGTGGAACAAAATTTATGTTCAATATTTTTACATCACTTAAATGTTTATTCTTGAACTTTTGGAATTGGTTGCTCTATTCACTACAGCTGCTTTGTACAATAAAGACCATCTTGGGTAAATATTACATTGGCTTTCTCAAACCTTTCTAGGATACGAACACTTGCAGGTGCAGCTATCTGGGGCTTTTACATACAATATGTAATACCTTGGCTGCTTTATCATAACACCATTGGCTAGATGGAAATAAATACTTTACTATTTGCACAGTCCACTGAAATTCGTATTAATTCAAATCTATAATGACAAACACGCGCGCGCGCGCACACACACACACACACACACACACACACACACACACACACACACACACAGGGAGCTGATTTGATTACCAACCAATGTGCAAGGTTGTGGGTGCAATGGGTGGAGCCAGAGGACGCCTACTTGTGCGTCTGGACTAAAAGGCGAAAGACGCTGTCCTCCTGCTTCAAGAGATTAGCAGCGCTGTCGCATTCTACCAGATTTCCAGAGGAGAACACCAGCACCTGCTCCGCCTCCAAGATGGAGGACACCAGGTGCTGTGTCATGGTGGAAGAGAGACAGGGGGATGCAAAGAAAAAGAGAGATGTTAGAGAAAAAGATGGGAGGGTTAGAAGAAAATTGGTGAAAAGTGGAAACAAAGAGCATGCGTTCTTACAAAGCTAATTCTTAGCTTGTTCTGTGAAACCGTTTTAAGTAAAAGCTGTTAAGAATAACACAATGCAAAGAGAGCAAATAACAATTTGCTGAATGCTTCTTTGGAGCCAATATGGTTCGGCAAAGAGGTTTACATTAAGATGATCGAAAGAAGATTTTAATAAAGATAAGATGAAGAGTAGGCAAATGTCCAAGCCCGACAAGTAAAAAGTCCGTATCCCTTCAAAATCTAGCTTTGTTTCTGTTTGTTTAAAGAACGCTAAGAAAAGGTTGATATAGGGTAACTTACAGCTATGGTGACAACCGTCCGGTCAGCAAACGCAGTCATCACAACCTTCTGAAGAATGTTTTCCTGTTGAATTTGTCCCACAAAGTATGTTTTAGTAAGATTTTAAGCAATGTCAGTTCTTGTTCATACAACTGCCAACACGAATAATGCTTTTATTCTTCGAAATGAACACGTTTCTCATCCTTCCGTGTACAATTCATCAATGAACATTATTCCAAAAAAGGTTCCAGGGTGCTCCAGCACTCATTTTTTTCAACCACTGCATATAAATATAATTTTTTTGTCTTGAACATCCTGGTTTCATTAATCTTACACCAAGTTTAACCGTTGAACAACATAAGAGGTCGTACCGTAGCCATGTCGATAGAAGCTGTCGCCTCATCCATAATTAAGATGCTGCTCTTGCGGACAAAGGCCCGTGCTAGACAAAACAGCTGTCTCTGCCCCACGCTAAAGTTCTCGCCTCCTTCTGTTACCACAGCGTCTGGAGAAAAGCAGACCCATAGGGCATGATGCTTTATAGCTGATCACAAAACAATCCTGAATGCTTAGGTCATCATAGAAAAGGTCAAAAGCGTAAGCAAAAACAAAGCCACGGCAAAAATCCAGAATTTTGTTTCACTAGAGAATTAAGCATCAAAATTATGAGGTGACTGACATTATGGAGTCAATGTTTTCAAGCGGTTCTGATAACAGTTGGACAGTTGGAAATTGTCAGGCTTACCCAATCCTCCTGGGAGGGCTTTAACCATATTCTTTAACTGGGCGATTTCCAAGGCTTCCCAAAGCCTGTCGTCGGTGCAAGTGCGCTCTGGATCGAGATTTAATCTGTGGAAATATAAAGACTGTTTATGTACATATGCAAACATACACAACCAACAGTATTTCAAAATCTTTTTGTATATTTATGTATTTATTGTCATAATGTACTTATTTAACTAATTATATTATAATATAGCTCATTTTATGGCTTTTCAATTTTCAACCAATACAAGCAGTGTTGCACTGATAACTCGAGACTGTATGTGCATCACAGAGATTGTTGCACATGCCATACTAGGCAAAGTCTCTCGGGACCAATGATCTCCATATAAACATCATCATGGCAACAGCTCGCTCAAAACCATTCCCAGACGACTTGTGATGACGGTTCGGTTTTATTTTATTTTACATCCTCTAGAGGCCCCTTTAAACAAACCCCATATGCGCTCTGTCTTCAGCAACAAACATGACACTGAGAAGTATCCGTGAGAAGTTCAAGCATGTTTAAGCTGAAAACACTTGTAGCTACATATTAAATATCCAATGAAATAAATACCCCAAGACACTTTTAAGAATAAGATCTTATTATGAAAAAGCAAGATTATGCAATGCAAATTAAATGGAAATTCCACTATTTTAGTTTCATGTGGGATTTCTGTGTAAAAAACTGTTTATGTTGAACTTCTGATTATAAATGTCAGGCAGGAAGTGATTGTTTATTGTCTGTTTAGGTCAGCTGAGCACAAACAGTGTGCAAGTACATGTTAGTAATATCCTGAAAATTCTCTGTCCTTCTCTGTTATTTAAAAAACAACATTTAGTTTGTTAATAACTGAAATGCTAAAATGTGTCATTAGATTGTCAACAGTTTTGGGACTGTTAATTGAGTGTCTGTATGCGTGGATGAGTGTGGATGTTTGTTTACCGGATAGAGCCGCTAAACAGCACAGGATCCTGCAGGATGATTGAAAGACGAGATCTCAGAGTTTGCAGCGGTAGTTTGCAGATGTCAATGCCATCAATGACAATTTTTCCTAATGCAATAAAAAGACCCACTTAAAAAACATGACATGCATATTTAACATACCAAGCATCGCATTTAATATTCTTAAGCTTCCATCAAAATCTAAAAAAATCACAGAAGGTTTTTTGTTTCAGATGTTAAAGTCAGTTTACAATAACTTGACTTTAATACACACTGGTCCTTAGTGGATAGCTCAAGCCCAAACATAGCTTGCAAAATTTCCATTTTACCTTTATATGGACACGGCGATGAGAGGCCTGTGCACTTTGTCCACTCTTGATTTAAAACATATCATAGAGCCGTGCTCTTCTGCACAAAAGCAGCGTGCGCTGTTTGATTTGGCTGAAGATTTATTTAGACTACGTGCATGAGAGAAATACAAAGTTGCACGCTGGATAATATGATATCTTGGCCGTATCTTTGTCTTTAAAAAGCCAAGAAAAAATACTGACAATATCATCAAGACTTGCCGGCTTATTGTATGACATCACGGCCGCTTGTCAAAGTGACTGTAACCATATGTACAACAGACAAAAACAAGGACGAAGAAACAAATGATTCTGCATGCTGGCGAACAGTTAAGGGAATTAAAAATAGCTGCTGTATTAATCATTTTTTATGTGTTTCCATCTCATCTTAAGATACTTAATGTAGTCCACAATAAAACATTTATCTGGGAAATACATTCTATTGAGACAGCACACTTTATGACCCACTGTTGTTTATAAGGATGGCTTGGAATATGCATAGGGGAAAGACCCTACCTTCGAAAACATCCACCATATTGAAGAACGCCAGAGACAGTGATGACTTTCCACTGCCCGTTCTACCACAGATGCCCACCTAAATGTCAATGAGACGGAGAGGGCAGAAAGTAAGAGCTCAACACAGCGTGACATTTTCAGATTGCACTTTTATAAACACGCTCAGGGCTGCTGCTGTTCTTCTCAATTATACAAACTAGTGAAGACAGTTACAATTTATCATGTCACAATGAGAAGCCGTTTGTGCCGTCCTACTGTTCTATTGTAATTCATGTTATATATTGGGAACAAATTTGGACGAATATTAAAAATGAGAAACTGACAAAGAAAATAAATGCAAAGTGTTCATAATATTGTAAAGATTTTAGAGTCTAAAAATCAAAAGATTTGTTTTATGCAACCTGTATTTGTTCAGCGTTCAGCAGCAAAGAACTGTGGTTTGACCAGGCAATGACAAAATAAACACCAATGTGACAAAACCACAACTGAGTGTTACATTTGTACAGCTGTGATCTGCAGGGGCATACAACCCAAATAAAAATCACATGAATTGATCTATATTTTAATTGATGTAATTGATTTATGATTTGGTTTAAAGGTATTCCGATTTTTAAGAATTGTTTCATACCTTCTGCCCAGGGTTGATGTGGGCGTTAACTTGTTTGAGGACGGGTTTCAGCATGGGGTCGTAACGTACACACAGGTCTTGGATCTTTATCTCGCCATGCTGCGGCCAGTCTTCTGGTACCTGTGAGACATCTGAGATCATACAAAAACACAGGAGAATAATGATGAGCTAGCCAGCAAATGAAACTTTTTTACAGGCATAGATCTGGATGTTCCTCAAAGGATGGATGTACATTTATTTTACTTTCCAGTAATTTCCCAATAGATTAAATTCCCACCTCATTGAATGTTTTGTTTTACTGTTTTTCACCATTTCATGTTGACTGCAGTCAAGCATGATTTTGGATAAAAATTGGTTTACAGTCACACTTGAATAAAGCAACAGGAAGAGAGGAGATAACACAAATGTCAAACTTTTTTAAATAAAATGAATTATGTTCATTAAAAATAAAATGATATAAAAAGTTATCGAAACTATGTGTATTTGGTGGATGAAATGGAGTCACACACTGAACAGTTTAGGCCCCTGCTGTTGGGGTCCTATTCTCTGATATATCTGTGTGTGGATAATCCAGTGATTTAAATCCCAGCATTTGTCTTTGTGAGCTGAAGTACTTTAACTGTAGCCAGCAAATGATCATAGATCAAAAGCAACAAGAAGCCTAGACCATTACAAGTGAGCACTTTAACAACAACAATTAACAATACTATATTTGGTGTCAAAATGCCAAAGTTTAGTCTCATGCTGACAACCTTCAAGTCAAGCTTTCCATAATGTCACTGAGGAGAAAACAAAGTAGGATCTCACAAATGTCATCTCTTTAATTGTTTATCAAATAAGCAATAAGACTCAACAAAAAGCAATTTGAGAAAAATACATTTCAACAGGGTCCCAAGCTGTTCTTTGCAAAGATCCAAAATATTAGATTACTGTACAAACTCAAGCATTCCTCACGAAACACTACCAAGAACAAATCATCTGAGGTATGTTTTTACTTCTAAAGAATTTTAAAGAGACACAACATCAAGACTTTATAAGGAACTTCTCCTGTGTTGCTTCCTCTCCAGAGATGTTTTAACATCCTTTTACAGCACTCTCGGTGGTTTGTGTCAGGTCGCTCTGTCCTTGACCTGAAATTCACCTCGTTTGGAGGAAAGGAGTAATCTTGTTCATCCATTCTTTCTACTTGTTTGAAATAAACGTGAAGCCACTAATCTGTGCTTTTAGGTTAGCATGTCTTTCCAAAAACGTCTTTAGACACTGAATAAGTTTAACAACGTTTTAAACAATAGAACAAAAGAATATACAGTATTACCCATGGATCCCTCATAGTTTTCAGAATCTGTGCTCAGAAAACTGTTGACCTTCTTTACAGCCGCCATCTGGACCTCGAGGTCTGCCAGATTCCTCACCACCCAGTTCAGGTAGTTTGTCACCTTAAAACAAAACAGAACGTCAACTCCTAAAAGCTTGGAGAGTAATAGAGATCTGCCTCACTACCTCTGAGTTCAATTAAACTTTGAGTTTAAACTTTTTAGTTTAAGTTTGATAACTCACAGTGAGGGCGTATGTTAGACCCAGTCCAACCAGACCAGATTGAGATGAGGACCAGATAGCCGCCACTGCAGCCGTGAGGACAACCACGGCACCCAGATAATCCTGACAGGAACACACAAATGATACAGTGAAATCCACCATCATGTAATAAATGACCTAAATACATCATGTTTTAAAAATACTATTTAGCTTCACTTACAGTTCTGACCTCCAGCCACCGGTTGGCAGCAGAGAGAAAGAGGTACGCGGTGTTGTTGGTGTCGGTCAGCTCCAACATCCTCTGCTTGAAGCGAGCCTCATGTCTGCAAGAAATAGTACTTAATGCATGACTGTTCGACACGTCAACAAAAGCTTAAGCTTTTAATATGTATCGTTGGATTACTTAAGTCAAGAAAGGGTGTACAAGCGTGACGTGTTTATAAGAACTGGCTTTGAACCGTTTGAGACAGACCAACACAAGACCGCATGGATAGTATCACAGAGAAATACATTAGATTTAATTGATATGCCTTTGTTTGGGTCTGCAAAAGTGGGCACATTGCCTTCTAGAGGAATGTTAACAGAGAGAGCGAAAGAGAGCGGTTTATTCAAAGAGCCACGTGCTTCTTCAAAGAGCCTCAATGCACTGACCTGAATGCTCTAATAGTGGTAAGACCTTCCGCGGTCTCGGAGAAATGACAGAGGAGAGGCAGCTGAGTGGAATCGTCCAGATCTTGGAGATCTCTGTGGAAGATAATAATAAGAGATATTACATTGAGCACGACGGTAACTGAGCACAAATTAGAAAGATAATCACAAAAGTTTGCTTAATGTTTCAATCTGAGTGTAAAAAATATAGTAACAGATTACTATAGTTTCAAAGACCAGGCTGCTGATAATGTGGTCGACTGCCATTAGACATTGCATCGCAATGACTCAATTTACCTGGAAGCGACCCTGAAGTACTTCTGAATGAAGTAGAAGGCCACAGCAAGAGGCACAAGTGCAATGAGAAAGGTCGGGGTCACAAAAGCAATGATCCCAATGGCAGAGAGACACAGGAGCGTGGACCGGGTGAGAGACTCCAGCGTTGGGGGAATGTGCTGTGGAGAGAGAGAGAGAGATATTAGCACATGTGTGCCACATTTCTGATCTCATTAATACATTCATGTTGAATAGAGTTGGACTGTATCTGTTAAGCTAATGACAAATTTAACTGTTGTCTATGAGAACCTTACCCCTGGTCCCCATACTCCTGCTGACTCAAATGCGGTTTCTTGGTGCGTACACCCAAAAAACATCTTTTATGGTCCAAACCATGAACTCTTAAATAAAAAGAAACACATTCTTTGTGGGTTTTTTCTCACCTGATCAATAATGTTGGTGTCCGCTGAGAAACGATTTAGGATTTGTCCCAGCGGGGTGATATCAAAAAATCTACACGGTAGATTACGAAAGAAAGACAAAGTTGAGTCAATTTCAGCATAAAGTGAATTTTGTAAAAACAAACCAAAGCTGGTTTCTTTGTGTTTATACCTGATGGGAGCGTGAATGATCTTGTTGAGCAGATCATGATGGAGGTTGGTAGCAGCAGCCACACCCAAAAACTCAACAGTTAAGGAAGTGATGAGGCAGAGGACAATCGCCGCCCCGCACAGGATTATAAATACCGGCACATATGAGCGATGCTGTAAACCGCAAACAGATTTACTTTACCATTGCTTGTTGCAGCACAACATGACAGACATTTCAATTTGCCATTTCCAGCTATGCTTCACCTCTGTGTTCTGTGTGGCATCGTAGTTCTGTGTGTAGTTGGTTGAGTTGGCAAACGAATCGACAAAAGTTTCATTACGCTGGTTGGAGGACGTCCAGGCTGCTAACCAGTAGTCGATGGCCACCATAACGGAGTGCTTGGCCAGTTTGGAGGACACCATCAGGAAGACCATGAGGAAACCGCCTGAGGACAGGTAACGCCAGCACATCCTCCACGGGATCTTCGAACGCCGGCTTGTGGTGGTGGACATGTTGTCGTCTTCATCTTCCTCTACTTCCTCCTCTATGGAATAAAAATGTTGAATAAATAAACCTGTTTACTTGTGAAGCTGTAATAGGGAAAAATGATTGAACATAAATCCACCACCTTCATCGTCATCGTCAATCTGGTTCTTCGCATCTCTTGAATAAAAGGCTCTTCTCAAGCTCTTCCTCTCCAAGGTGGTCTGACTCTCCAGTTCAGTCTCCTAAAACACAGTTACATTCACACACACGAAATTTGCCTCTGTCACTATGAAGCAATGTGAATTGTCAGGAGGGAGACAGACCTTCTCTAGTTCTTGGTCTTGTCGATTCATTAGGGTCTTCCAATGCTCATAGAGTTCCACATCATGAGTCTGAATGTCCTTTAATGTCCCCTCTCTCAGAACAGATCCATCCTTCATGGCTATTATCTACCAATGTAAAGTCATTATGGTTAATATGACAAATTCAATTTCCTCCCGAAACACAGTTCTGATCACAGATCACAGTTTTGATCTATATAACATCTCATAGACAGAGAGAGCTGAGCACTCTTTTTTTTTAAATGTTCATTCAGGTTTTATTTTGAGACAATCTAAAGTTCTGACAGTAGCCATTTCCGTTTTTAAATACAAGGATTTGGTAATTCTACAAATTTAGCATTTCAAAAGTCAAGGACAAAGCTAAACTACAAATAAGAAATGAACAGTAGGAAAACCAAAATAAAGCACTAGGCTTTTGCCCAAATTTTCAACATCTTTAAAAGTCATCAGATCAAAACCATTAGTTACCCAGTCGGCATGGATGAGATACTGCAGCTTGTGTGTGACCAGAACCACTGTCCTCTTGTCGTCCTGTAAAAACGTCAGAATTCCTTCCTGCATCAGATGGTCGCTGAGGTGGATGTCCAAAGCAGAGAATGGATCATCCTATCACCCAAATCCAAATTAAAGGGTTAAAATCTGGATTCAATCCGAAACAGTTTTCATGACAAAATGACAAACAGTCATTTTTTTAAGGATCACACTTAAATGACGCTAAATTGAACCCTATGACTTCCTAAGAAGTGAGACACAACGTCAGTCCAAGGAATTATTATAGGAATGAGATTAATTTTGTTTCGGACCAGAAGGGCGTGTTTTTAACGTACAGTAATCTGATAATAACCCTTAAACATTATTTTGTGTTTTCGCTCTTACTGTCACAACACGGGTTACAACATGTGGGTTAAGAAATCTTATCTGGGTGTACCTCCCAAATCAAATTTAAGACTGTGGTCATCATGCACAAACATATCAGATGTGTGGCACATCATTCGGAAAGAGACAGGGTGTGTGTAGGGTGGAGGTATGACACTATCAGGACTATATGAGTATGTGACACTACTCCACACATTCATACCAGGAAAACAATGTTGGTCTTCTGGTAGAGCGCTCTGGCCACACAGATGCGTTGTCTCTGACCGCCGCTGAGATTAATGCCCTGTAGGATTACACGTACACGTACAAATGTAAATCAAAAGCTTTCGTCTCTGACGACATGCAACACTCTAGTAGTCTCTAAAACAGATCTTTATTGGATTAGTATTACAGCAGCTGAGGTCAGATAGCTGGTCTCATGCCCAGAAACAGTGAGTTACTGAAAGTCAGAGAAATGACAAGACCCTCTCTCTCTTGTTCCATCTTACCCGTTCTCCGATTTCGGTCTGGTCTCCAAAAGGAAGGAGGTCAATATCAGGTTGAAGCGAGCAGGCATCAATCACCGCTTTATATCTGCACAATAGATTCAAAGTTTAAAATATAATAATGTTAAGTCAAAACCAAATCTAGGAATCCTGAATGGGCTCTCAAGGGGGTTAAAACCTAAATCGTTTATGACCTGGAGCTCCACAGAGAGTTGTGTTGAGTTGAAGTCTAGTCTTTACCAGTGTAAACATTTTAAAGGGATAGTTTAATTATTTTTATCATTTTCTCACTCTTATGTCATTTCAAACCTGTATGACTTTCTTTTTGCAGAACACAAAAGAAGATATTTGATGACAGAAGTAACATTTATGGGTGAGCTATCCCTTTAAATTAGAAAGTGAACTCAAAGTGGTGCCAAAGTAACAGTAAGGTTTTCAAACTTTCCAAACAATTTGGCTTAAATTATGATTGTAGCGAGGTAGGTGGGACGAGAGCCGGGATGCGCACCGGTCTCGTATCACAGAGGAAATTGGGGAGCGTAAGAGGACGAGTGACCGGACTGTCAGTGAGAGAGGACTGGGTCCCGACATTTGTTATGGTTTGTGTGTGTCGCCGCCAGTCGCTCGTGAGGGGGTTGCCGGCTTTGTTTATTTACGTTTGATTTTTATTATTTAAAAGTTATTTTATGTTCGCCGGTTCCCGTCTCCTTCCTTCCCACATAGCCCCATCGCCCCTTACAGGCCGGGGGGCATCACCGAGACTGTACCTACTCCTCCCCCCGGGGAGTCAATCCGGGCGTCGGCAGCGCCTACCTCGCTACAATGATAATTTATGATAATAATTATAAAGAAAACTACAAACTATCATGACAAATCTTTAACATTACCTCTGTTTGTTGAAAGGACTTCCAAATGTAATATTGTTCTCAACAGTGGCATTGAGCAGCCACGATTTTTGGGCTGCATAGGCCACAGAGTACCTGTTTTTACTAGAGAGCGAGAGAGCGAGAGAGCGAGAGAGAGAGCGAGAGAGGAGAGAGCGAGAGAGCGAGAGAGCGAGAGAGCGAGAGAGCGAGAGAGCGAGAGAGCGAGAGAGAGAGAGAGAGAGAGAGAGAGAGAGAGAGAGAGAGAGAGAGAGAGAGAGAGAGAGAGAGAGAGAGAGAGAGAGAGAGACAAAGAGACAGAGAGAGACAAAGAGACAGAGAGAGAGAGAGAGAGAGACAAAGAGAGAGACAAAGAGACAGAGAGACAGAGAGAGAGAGAGAGAAGAAAGCAAGCAAGGAACAAATTAGACCAATGGAGATGTTGGATGAAGATGTCAAAATGCACATTCAAGGGGCACAAAACACTAAATATCTGAGATTAAATGTAGTGGAGCAGAGTTGGTTCTGTCAATTAATGATCATTTTTAATCCCAGTTTAATAGCTCTGTTTGTGTGACTCAAGTGAATACATTTGGTAAAGAGATCCCCAATATTTTGAGCTATAAAAGATAGTCTCATATCAAGTATAAGATTAAAACAAGGTGAATCTTGTGTGGCATTCTCAATTTTTCAGTTCCGTATACCTTCAGCTTTAATAACGAAGATAAACAATATTTAGAATGGTCTCTTCGTTAGACTAAACAGATTAAAGTCTGTTGTGATTTTCCTTCATGATGCCCAAGCATCATTAAATAGTGATTGAAATTAATATCTGTGGAGAACACACCGTGCGATGACAAGAAGAGTGGTGAATACAACTCACAAACCGCACAAAGCACACAACCCTGTATATATCCATGTTCAATGAGTAGAGGAGGAGGAAAGTGGGTTAAGAAGAAATGCAGGGGGTCCTGAGGGGAATGTATGGATGGTCATGAAGGGGGTCACTGCACAACTGTTAAAAGAGTTTGTGTGTCCTTCTTTCTTTCTTGCTTTCTTTCAAAAAATGCACACAGATTTGGAACAACGGAGTTTGTGAACAATGACAGTATTATAATTTTTGGGTGAACTGTCCCTTCAAGAACAATTAAAAGTACAACATCATGTAATACTTAAATTATCGTTAGATATAGTAAGTTAGCATTTATCTTATAAGGTTGAATTTGTTAAAATTAGAAAATGCATTAGCTAACATAAACTAACAATGAACAATAGTGTTTCAGCATTTATACATTTTTGTCAATGTTAGTTTAACTCAATACAATTGTTTGTGTTAGTTCATTTGTGCATCAACTTAGTTTTTTTTAAATGTATTAGTAAATGCTAAAATGCCATGAACTAAGATTTACAAATGCTTAAGAAGTATTATTCATTTTTAGCTACTGAATGAACAAAGACAAACTTGTGTGTTGCCAAATATTGTAGAATTGTTTTGATAAATATATATTTGGGTAGTTGACAAAGACAACCTATGGTGCGACATAGCAAAAGTTCAGAAAACAAACTGTTATATCATTGGTCTATAAAATAAAAGGGTCATTTTTGTTCATTGTTAGTTTTGTCAACATTTTTGATGTCGCAACCATAGAACACATTAACGATATATTTGTCAAATACCCATCAACACGAATGTCTAAAAGCAATAGAGTACCCTGGCTGAATTAAAAACAGACTACACTAATAAAAAAGTCACTTATATGTTAAAAGTCTCGTGCTGCTTTGCTTTGTAGCATGTAAGAATGTAAAGACTCCTGGCGAAATACCTTATGTTCCCATCGAGGTGTATCTCACAATCAGGCAGTCTGATTGAACGCAACAGTGGGGAGAGAATACAGAGAAACAAAGACATTCACACGTCACCAGAATTAGTAAACAGTCCGGCAGGACATGCTGTTCTGTAATAACACTGACACACCCCACTCACGTTAAACAGCAGATGAGCTGAATTGTGATTTGAGGTAAACAGGTCTTTGGTCTTTGGTCATCGGTTTAGTAAAAACATGTGTGGATGTGGAGTAATGCCATTGCCATTAGAGAACGTGGAATTGGAGACCTACTAACATTCCCTGCATTGTTTGCAATGACAGCTGTGTCAGGAAAACTTGAGTCATTGGACAATTTAGATTGTAAGAAAGTATTTTTCCAATTTGCAGTAATTTTTTTTCGGCAATCCTGAAAAACCCAACTAGATATTTAGATGTTGATCTGCTTGGCTTTGCTAACAAATGCTAATCAGAGACCGTCTCCACCACATGCTGATAGATGGAAATGGTCACAGATAAACAAAAGCATTTGGAAATGACAGACAACAGAAAAGATATGAAATGGGGGGGAAACACATGGTTTGGGAGTAATGAATGGATCCATTGGGGAGGGAAGGGGGTCTAAACACACACACATGGAAAAGCACAAGACGGCCCATGTATGCACACTATGGTACATACACGGCAGCAAAAGCATCTGGATTCTGGAACAGACGGCAGACAATTTCCATACATGTGTTTTCATACAGATAAGGCTTTGATTAACATCTGATGGATCTGGAATGCACATGTACACCCCTGTTTTCCGGTACACAAACATAAACAAAACATTCAAAAGGGCTTTAGGGATCAGAAAACCAGGAAAGGTCAGTTTTTGTTTACGGCGCCTCATTATGTTCAGTTTCAATGCAACGTACAAGTCATAAATCATGAATTTTGACTATTGCAAAATTCTACATGTATACAGTATGCAAATATCAAATTATGGGTAAATTTTCTCTCACTTGCTCCAGTAGACTTTTCCGCTGATGTTCTGCATTTCCCCAAGCATGGCTAACAACAGAGATGATTTCCCACAGCCTACCTGGCCCACGATCATTGTCAGCTGACCTAAAGAGGCCAACGAGATGGGTAAATACTGTTTTACACAGACCAGTTTTGCCCCTGTGGGAGCAGGGATGACTGCAGAAGGATACAGCCCATGTTCACTTTGGAATTATTAAACAAAAAACGTCATTTTTAAAATGAAATAAATTGAAAGGGAATAAGTCTATGTTACATATATTTATAAACATAAATGTTGTCTCCTCCATATGTGTGTTGGGTGATGTTACCCACGTGCAAAGCTAGACACATTGTAAAAAGCTGCAGCAATGCTATTAACTGTACTAAACCGATTCTTGTGTGTTAAAGCGGTGTACCTGTAGGGATTCTGATGTTGATATCCAACAGCGTAGACAAACTGCTTCCCCACGTGAAGTACCCATCATTAACCTTGACAAGACATTCAAGCAATAAAAAACTCATACACAAACCAAACACATTATAAAGATGGAGACAAAACGGCAGCGGCACTGATCAATGGTTGTTTAATCTCTGCTCACGCATGTGACTTCTGTCTTCCGGATATGTTTTAAATTCTAAATTTCCAATATTTATTTACCACAACAATCACACTCCCGTCCAATTATAGTACAGTAAAACTGAACAAAATACGGAAAAAAAAACATTGTAAACATCTGTGAGAAGAAAAGAAAAAGAGAGAGAGGGTAGAAATGGGAGGAATGGCTGTGAATGACTGAGGTGAAGGAGTGTAAATGTCAGTGTAGATTAGGTCATATTCATATCGGCCTGAGCGGATATGACTGTGGGTCAGTGTGGGAGATTCCATGAAGTTTAACACAATGCATGTGTGTGTTTAGCTACTAGGCTCATTAGCTAAGAGGCTAGTGTAGTCCAGAGGGATGGCAAAGGAAGTAAACTCTCCAGGGACAAAGAAACCGAGGAGAAACCAATAAAACAAACAATAAATTAGTGTCCTTCTGATTTTTTGAGTTTTCCTTCTCGTGAGAATCCCGAAGTGCCTTTAGAGGAAAGCTAAACCCAGAACACTTTTAACTAAAGCCATGTCAAAGAACTAAAACAAACTCCATATGGGTTTTTTAAATCAGCTGAGAAAGGGACAAACGTGTGTGTGTGTGTGTGTGTGTGTGTGTGTGTGTGGAGTCAGGGTTGTGTACTATTAGCTGATCCATTTCAATTCTTCACTCTATATTAAATTGAAGAGAGAAACAGGATTCATAATTTGAGTTTAAGAAAGTAAAATAAGTTGGTGAAATTCAAAGAAATTTTAGTTTTTAATCAATTAATTTCTGAGAGCATTAGTCTAAAAATATAATTAAGATTATATTAAAATAAGAATAATTATGGCTGTCACACGATTAATCGCATCCAGAATAAATGTTTGTGTTATTGTGCATATTCATTTCGTATTTATAGAGACATACACATAGATGCATATATTTAAGAATATATAAAAATATATTTCTATATAATTTAAAATGTCTTTACAATTTAAATATGCACAGTGCATAGACTGTTAATCGTTTGACAGCCCAATAAATTATATAATAAAGGTTTTTTAAAGTGTTTAATTGAAATGTCTTAAATATGTTCAGTCTTTCTTTAATCTTTAATTTTTACCCAAAACTCTTCAAAGTGAAGTGAAGTTAGTTACATGTATATAAAACTGTCCAATAAATTACAGCAGTTCCTCTTCTTGTCAATCACTTCAACATCCTGTGGGACATGGCCGATTTAAATTCAACTCAGTGGTCTTGGCCGACCCTGGTTTAAACTTTTTGCACTACTTTCTCAGGCACAAAAGGAGTTAAACATTTATTGGCTGTGACCAGAAGGTTATTGGCATCTGAATGAGAACATGCAGATCTTGAGCTCTCGAACTCTACCATGTGCTCTGTGTCTGTGAGTGAGAAATAAGAAGTGCTGATGGAAGTTTTCTAGAAGTAGCGTCTGACCTGTACAGCGACGTCCTCGGTCTCTGAGGGCCGCAGCTGCCTGCGCATGGGCTGCTCGTAGTTATCCATCTGATACCGTCCCTTCCTGTTTATCGCCTTCGTCTATTATGATCGAAATGAGAAAAACTGTTAAAGCAAGAAGCATCATATGGCAGTTAAAAATTGTTGCTATGAAATTAAAGGGATAGTATGCCAAAAATGTAACATTTGTCATTTATGTTTTGAAGGTTTATATTATTCCTAACCTGTCAATATCAGTTTAATGTGATTGGCACAATAAAACAATATTGACATCCAACCTGCACCATCGATGCCATGTTTGATTTTGGTACTGTATATTCAACATATTTGATTCATACACAATTATTGGCATTCGTAAATATTTATTAAGGAAGTTTTATTTCAGCTATTCCTTTAGGGTCATAAATCCCCACATATCTTAAAACAAGGAACTTGAGTTCCCTCTCCTACTCTCCAACCCGATTTGCTCGACATCATCTCCCTGTCCAAACCCAAGATCCTAAGATTTCCTTCCTTCCGTCCTTCTTCACCGCCATATTAAATCTTTCCATCCTCAGTGTTTCAACCTCGATTTCCCTTTCTCCCAGTCCTAGTTCCAGCTCGCCCCTAGGGACAGATAGTTATAGCCCTGTCTCTCTCTCTAAAAAACAGATGAGTGCCACAATGCTGACCGGAGAAACCGGTTCTTTTTCAACACATATATGAGATCTCAGCTATTCTGAATGACCGGCTCCCGTTTCAGTCCTCTAAATGTGGAGAGTCTCCTCTAGAGGCACGACCGTGTTGAGTATCACGTTTGCTGTTATTTGGGGGTTACAGAATGTAATGACGTCAAGCTTAAATCTCAATCTGAATGTATTTGATTTATGCAGATTTTTTTATTTACACAACTGCTCCTGATGCTGCAAATTAATTGAGTTCCAGATTTTAGCTCTGTTCAGAAGTTTACAGTTTATGCTTCCTAAGTTTTTCTACAAAGTATAAACACAGCAATTGGTTTGTTTCACATTTTTGGTTAAAGGGCCATGGACGGGCCTAGTTTATCAACATAATATCTAAAGAGACTAAAGACCATTTAAAGAACATTCTTGCACTATCCTTCAGAAAAAAACACTGTTTCATGCTTTATTCAATATGGGCAAATCAAGACGTCCATCCATCCATTTTCTACCGCTTATCCGGGGCCGGGTCGCGGGGGCAGCAGTCTAAGCAGAGATGCCCAGACATCCCTCACCCGAGACACTTCCTCCAGCTCTTCCGGGGGGACACCGAGGCGTTCCCAGGCCAGCCGGGAGACATAGTCCCACCAGCGTGTCCTAGGTCTTCCCCGGGGTCTCCTCCCGGTCGGACGGGCCCGGAGCACCTTCCGGGGAAGGCGTCCAGTAGGCATCCGTAACAGATGCCCAAGCCACCTCAGCTGACCCCTCTCGATGTGGAGGAGCAGCGGCTCTACTCCGAGCTCCTCCCGGGTGACCGAGCTTCTCACCCAAATCAAGACGTATTTTTAAGCAATTGTCGTAATACGAAATTAAGAATATATTGCCATATTCTTTACCTCTGACCGATTGTAGAGTAGTTCTTTTTTTCTGTCTGGGCCTTTAAAAGCAAAGAACACCTTAATCCTACGTGTATGGAACAGCCTTTGGCTGTAAGTGTTTTGGAATGTCTTAAGGTGCAAATCTGTATGTGAGCACTCACATCTCCGGGGTATTTGTATTTCTTCCCAGACTCCAGAGGCATGGACATATCTCCATTTCTCCAGCTGTCATCTCCAATCTCGTCGCTCTGAAGGAACTCGCCAAGCTTCTGCACGCTGCAGGGGGGAAGCACAACAATCAATACACTGCACACACACTCATACACACTGTATTTACACTGAACACTACAACACTTTTACAGTACAATATCACAAGCACTTTATGAATTCAATGTAAAACCTGCCAATACAGTATATATACAATTATAAAAGAATGTCATAGAAGTATAAAATAAGTAAATAGTCATGTACCTGACCAAGGCCTTGACGGCAAACCTGACCACCGTAGACAGAAGAAAAAGCGGAGTAACCAGGATATGGAACAGAGCCAAAGAGGCAAACGCCTTTGCCGGACTAAGCCTTTCTTCTTCAATATAGGCGTGTGTGACAAATGTCTATAAGCAAGCAAACAAGAAGCTCAAGGTAATGTTTAGTATACATGCACGTAAAGAGAGTAAATTAGTTTGAAAAAGACCTCTGCAAATCAATCACTTACCGCTAACACTGCAGCAATGGGGATGGCTGCATTCATAAATACTGATGAGAAAAAGAGAAACAGAACAAAAAATATTAGTTGTTAACAGTCATTTAAGATGAATAAATTACATTATGTCAAGGGTAAAGTGTCTATGAGGTGGGTGGGACGCGTGGAAGGGGAGGAGCCTATCGTACTGGACATTGAAGTGTAGAGGGCAAAAGTCTTGAGACTGGTAAGCTCTTTTTCTCGGGTCTCCTCCACACTATCACAGAAGATGTTCTCCCACGCATAGAGCTTCAGGAGCTTTATTCCCTTTAAAATCTCTGTTGTCTTTTTAAGACGGTCTGTCGAGTAGTCCTAAGAAAATAACAAGTCAAGACCTATAGTGTGTTGACAACAAGCATATACAGATTTTGCCAAGGTGTAAGTGAAGCTCACCAGCGTGCTCTTCTGTGTGTCTGCCAGCTTGGTGGCGACGAGGTATTGAACCGGGGCCAAGAGCAGAATGACCCCGGCCCCTATTATGGCACTTTCACCCAACAAATAATAGAGAAGAATCACTCCCATAATGATCTTTAAAAAGAAATACAATATAATGACTCAAGACATGATTGCTTTAGTAAATAAATGCAATTGATTTAGCTCCTTCGGCTGCATTCTTTTTAGAGAGAAGCATGCAATTACCTGAACTGGCATGGCCCACAGGTTAGGACATAAGAAGAGAAACCACATGAGCTGATTAGTCTCTATGGCAACCAGGTTGTTGATCTGGCCCAGGGTCATCTCCCCCATGGACATGTTTGAGGTTGAGAGGCGCAAAATTTTATTGTAAATCATGGCCTGTGGAACAGAACCAACGTGTACATCATCCCACAAACCTTCAGTGCTAAAATGGATTGCTGGTAATTATTACAGTAAATTCATTCAAGATAAAATAAATCCTCTAAAGGAGTCCCGAAAGGAGCTTTTAGGAATGAAGGAATCATCAGTTTTCTCAAATCAACATTTTGGTGACAGACAGATGAACACATATACAACTGAGAGAACATCAAAGTCTTCATACAGTCTTTTCCAAAATAATCTTAATGTTTACCAAATGTTTGAAATCATCAATTTGTGTCTGACCAGAACATATAAAAACAGACTAGACTAGACTAGACAAATAGAATAAAATAGAGTTGAAGCAGAGCAACGGAATAGAATAAAATAGAATAAAGTTGAAGCAGAGCAGTGTAATAGACAGAGCAATGAAGTGGAACAGAGCAGATCAAATAGAAGAAAGTAATAGAACAGAATAAAGCAGAGCAATTGAACAGAACAGAATCAAATAGGCAGTTGAATATAACAGAATGCAATGGAGTAGTATAGTTAAAAAAAGATGAGAATAATCCGAAATAAATGATGCCTTCCATCCAAATAAGGTTAGAATTTGTGTTCTTTCCTGTTAAATAAAAACGTCAAGAACAGTGAAGGTAGCTGCATATTAAATTTCAATAACTTAGTCCATGTTTGACTTAAAGTAAACTCTCCAGAACTTACAAGCAGCGCCCCGCGCAGGTTAATGCCGGTTTCTATGGTGACATAGTAGGAGGCCTGTAGGAATGTTCTCTGCAGCACGAGCGCCAGGAATAGCAGGACGGCCAAAACAGACGTATTCTGCAGTAGCTTAGTGGAAGACATGAAGTAAACTCCTAAAGTCAAGTTCCCTGTCTGACAGATCAACACACATAATACATTAAACCCATTTGGCATACAGTACAGGCATATGTGTGTGTTTGTGTGTGAGGAAGTGAGTATTTTTCAATAAGTTGATTTTCTATTGTGCTTAATCAGAGTTTTCTGTCACTGAATACGTCCATGAATCCATTCTTATCTAAACCTATTAAGAGTGTTAATAACCAAAAGCACATGACATCATGGTCACCCAAGCATACTCTGTGAAATCTAATAACAGCTTTCATCTCTCCGGGCGATGACATACGGGTGTCCTGTTAAGAGCAATGACGCCTCTGTGACATCATACAGGAAGTGATAAACAGCAAGTCAAAATAGAAGAAGGATGTCACATTTATAATCAGAAAAAATGTATAGTACAATTAGCAAACACCAGACACAAGTCTGACACAAGACTGTGCTATGAATGAGATATCATAAACCCTAACCTGCCGTATTGAGATACAGTTCTGAAGACAAGCGGTTTATGTGTCCGAACTGATTGCAGAAGTGCTGATGCGACACAGTCACAGCCATTTGAAATACATTAGACATTTAATATACAGCTTATAAAATGAAATGTTTGCCTTATCAATTTCTGTTGTGCTATTAAGGTGTTTCACAATTCCAGAAATGCAAAGTGGCCCGGCGAAACCCAGCAGGTCAGCCATGTACCGGAAGGTGCTGCTGAGGAGGATGGGCCGTCCGAACGCCCGGTACATGGACCTCCAGATGGAAGGGGATTTCTCTGGGTCATCTGTGTTCTGCTGTCAGAATGTGTCAAGAAATGAGATACCGGTGAGACTTTTCAATTCTGTAGAACTCCATGAACATCACCATTAAAAACGTACGACTACAATATTTGTTCCTATAAGAAATATGTAAACTACGTCAGTCATGCTGTACAGAAAATAAAGTTACTGTTAAACCTGTGGTCATCTCTACATACCTTCTGTTCCTCATAGGCGTCCTTCAAAGACAAATAGTTGGTCAGGGCCCTCATTGCGATAGGCAGCTTGCCAATCTTCTTCAACTCAATGGGTCTCTTGTGGGCTCCAATGATCAGCGGGTTCATCCACCAGTATGTTGCTTTGGACAGGAGGTTAACAAAGGGCTGGAGGAATCGGACGCCGAGGTCCTGCAAGTCTTCAGGTGGTTTTACCCTCTGGGGGTTTGCAAAGAACACGTACTTCTGAAGATAAGATGGACAAGAGAGGTACGGGTCACATTAATGCAGTTACCCTGATAAAAAAGACCTGTATGAAAGTCTATAAACTTTTACCTTCTGACCCCAGATGAACCTACCCTGACTCTGATGACGTTGATCTCGACAGCCATGAGCAGGCCGTACAGAATCACCAGCAGAGCTATGATACAGAAACGAAGATCCTGCACTCCCAAACTCGCCTCCGCAAATTTCCACAACTTTATCATCTTGGTGATGAAAGCCAGAATCCAGTATATGAATAAAGCTGTGAGAAGGAATTTTGATTGGCTCATGAGCCTCATTCTCATACTTTTTTACAAGGAAGAAACTTAAAAGCAACAGCAATATCTGATGTCCAAATAAATTGCCAGCATCATTTTCGCATAATGAGACCATCAATGACTTACCCAGCAGCAGTTTGGGGAAATTGGCTGTTTCTATATTGTGATAATAAACGATTGATGTAGTGGCTGCTATGAAGCCCATCAATGCTGGCATGAAGAGATGCAGGTGATTTGACTCCATTTGCCTACGGTGAGTCATTCACACACAAAACATCAATGTTTTATAGTGCATTACCCATTTTGAATAAGATCTAATGGGGTGGGTCTAACTATCACTGTGGAAAAATCTAAGGCTGTGTATTTCAGTATGTGTGCTGAGGCTTACGTGTTGGAGACGATTCCCTCGGCGATCTCGCACACATGCACAAACAACAATGTGAAGGTAAGGATCCAGCGGAGGTTGTGCCCCGGAAAGTGCAGCCAGGTGTTATGGTGGATCTGCACCTTTGAACTCTGGCTACCCCAGCCTAGACTCACAAACACATATATAAATATTATTAAATATATTCTTTAATTCAAATCCATTTTTTGAACCACACGACCCAGCTTTGACTGTGAGAATGAAACAATTACATTATGGTGCCAACAGTATTTTCATAAATAATTTGTATAATATTTAGTTAACAAGCGCTTTCGATAATTAAATGAGGAAAAGAGCCGACATTACATGGTTTGCAAAAAGATTTAAAAATTGTGAAACGTTGGAGTCTATTACAGTATAATTGGAGATTCTGAACTGTGAATATGACAACCCACACTTTCAACCTGCATCAATATTCATGCATGTCAATGCATGTTCATGGATTCATACCAATAAAAAGAATAGGGAACGTGATAAAGAGGAGAAACACATGTGGGACGAGGTTAAGGGCGTCCACGAAGCAGCCATTGCCCAAAACTCCCTTTTCCACGCTGTAGGCTTGGCTATCCGTGTCGTTTCCGCAGAAAGACAAGCCCATGTCTATTGATCGGGCTAAAGGAGCCTGGGAATGATAAAAAAAACAGGCAGGCAAGGGTGTTAGTTGGGATAGTGGATTTCTGATGCTATCTGCAGTTAACTGTAGTTTTTATTTTTTTAAACAAGCATGCTTTTATAACAGTCAACTGAGTTCAACGTGCAAAATGTCTGTTTTGAGCACAAGCTGACAGTAACGAAAGCTGTCTTCCTGTAAGTATTATTGACTAAGATTTGATCAAGTATTTGACTACATTGATCCTGTGCCTCCAATCAGTATAACAGCCAGATAAACAAACCCCCTTTTGGGACAGTGCCTGGTCTTGCCTCAGAGCCAATTTATTCACCTACGTTTTTTATATAATTTCTTGTTTAGGAGAGAGAGTGGAGGAAATAAATGATATCCTCAAGCTATTTGTTGTCAATATGGAGCCCTGGGTGATATGAAATAAGTGAATTAAAAGTAAAGCCTTAAATGCACTAGTGTAATAATTATTCACACATCTCACAAATTCGTCATTATTATTATTATTAGATACCTCCCACTCAGAAAACTGGTCCAAACCCTCAGCACGCAGTAGGCTATCTATCAAATGTTGTCTACGTGAAGGATGGCCGGAAAATGCGCATTAATAGAAGGCGAAAGTGATTTATAAATGTAAAGCAATCACTTACCGCAGCGATGTCCCTTCTTTAGCAAGTTTTCATGCCCGTTACCTGGAGCTGGGGACAGTAATTCACAGGCAATATTATTTTTAGCTGCGGTGTATCAGCTGTTCATGGTCTCTCTGCTCTCTTGGATCGGATTTCCAAACTTGAACAAGAATGTTGGCATGGACGCACTGAGAAAATAGACATCGACGCTCACATTATGTGTTTGAAAACCATGTTGCCGGGTCATATGATGTCCACATTTATTGTCATCTTTTTATTTATTTTTGTATTCTAGTCTACTAATATAAGTAACACTACCTCTCCAAAAGAATTTCATTTGACAATATTGTTTAGATACATAATATATAGACATATTGTTTTGTTACAATGCAGCATTTCTATCCCAAGTATCAGTTAGTGAATACAACTATGAGTCGTTTTATTTAACATACGTGCAAATGATGCGATTAAAACACAGAAGCCATAAAGCAATGATTAACGCTTTAGGTGCGTTGCGCTATTTATATGAATGTAGATTGTAATGCATCAAGATAAATACACACTTACCTTAAAAAACTCGGTTGAAAGGAAGACGACTTGACGAATGCATGTAATAAACTGCCCCGGTTAGACAATAAACCCGACAGAATCTCGGTGTCCTTGTGGTTGTGAAGAAAGCGCGTATCCTTCGGCGTTGCTATGGCGTCAGATATAAAGGAGGGATGCCGGTGCACGATCCCATCTCGTCAGATGTAGGTCACTTCAAGAATAACGGGATCATGCTGAACACTCGGATTATAATAACAATAAAAAGGTGTTGTTTAGTGGCACGTGCATAATATTACGCACTAAACGAAAGCGTATTAAATACCGTTTCTGTATATTAAATAAAACAGAAGCATGCGTAACGCGTAATATCTGACAATGATGCACAAATGGCATCATTTCTTAAAATGTTTTGTTTTTAGGTTCTGGACCCTTTGTCAGAAAGAAATCGGTTATTCTGCATTGTATTCGCAGCCATGCATTTCTATTTGAGCCTCAAAATATAACCTCTTTGAGACAGATGATTCCCAATTCTGAAAGCTATACGTCCTCATCAAATTTGTTGATTCCCTTTGTTCATGTTTTAGATTGGGTCACACAAATTAACCTTACTAAGGACTATGGGACTTTGAAATCATTATTGATTTATTGATTCATAGCAAGGACATTTCAGAACCTTAACTGGTTTTACTGTCGGATACTAATTGACCGATGTTAGGACTTCATGGGAAGCAGAACCTCCCCTCCAGAGGGACCAGACACAAGGGTCACAGATGGTTTAAAGACCGAAGTGTGATGAGAACTGCCATAGGGTGCACGAGCGTGCACGACTGGGGGAAGTGAGGGTGTGTGTGAGAGGTTGAAGAAGCACTGGGGTTGCATGAGGTTTATGGGTGCGTGTGTACGTGTGTATGTGTGTGTGTGTGTGTGTGTGTGTGTGTGTCTCCCTTAAGCCCAGAAGGGGGCAGCCCTAACTCAGCCCCATCCCTAACAACAGGAAGTAGCACAGGAAGCAGCCCATGTGTGAGCCATCAAAGGCCCTGTGGTGACACCCAGAGCCTGGGACGGGTTGTCGTGGCTGGGGACAGAAGGATGTAGTCGAGGCTGAATGATTCTGGAGGTCAGGGGGTCAAACACAACCTCTTTGAGAAAGTTGCAGTTTCCCATAACTGTAAGCTGAGAATCGACGATTTCCACACGTATGCTTGGGGCGTGCGTCATCAAATGAGAGACATCACACGTTCAGAGACACTCTAAAAATCTGTGGCTCTCAACAGATCTCAATCTCATTACTCCTTTTTTCTTGCGTTACGTCTGTGATTTTGTTGTTGTTCTCTAAACATTGAGTGGTTGTGTACACACATATTTCACAACTGTATGCTAAGTAACAATGTAAAAAATTCAAAAAATACAATTAGTATTTACACTGGTGTGAAAATATGTTTATGAATATGTTTAAAGGGAGAAATGTTAGTTGATGGAGAGACAAAGAACTTCAGTTCTGACGTAGATCCAAAATAGATGATGGAGACCTTTGTTTGACAGGGTCACCCAGAATAGGAAATTAAGCCTTATCTTTTCATTCTCAACCAAACAAAAACAAAATGATGATGTCTTTTAATATGTAAGAAAATTCTTTTATAGTATTGGATTATATTCAGTGTTGTATATGTGGTTGTGGTGGCATGGGGTTCACAGAAAGAAATCAGACCTCTGTCTTATGTACATCCCAAAGCATCTTGAGTATTTTTAAAAGTCAATTATCAATGTAAATACAGAGAGAGGGAGGCAGAGGAATAACAAATGATAGCGTGGGAACATGGACCATGTATGCCTTCATTAAATAAACAGTCCCTCTCTCCTACTCTCTCTGTGTAAACTGTCACTGTATATTAGCGTAAGGTGCTTTCACTAAAACAGACCTATACCGTAAACAGAAGCAGACAATGTTATAGTTCACTACACTCAAACAGCATGGCACCTTAATGACACTTTATATGTGATAAATGTGTGCAAGAATGATGTGTTAGAGAGGAGAAACCGCAGAAGAAAAGAGTAGAGAATCGATATACACTTCTATATGAAACCAGTGCCTTAGGTTTGATTTAAAAAAGTTTCCAAGAATAGATATGTATTTGTTATGAGGTTGTTTTAATCATTTAGAGACAGGCAAATAGTACAATAAAGATGAAAAGGTTTAACGTTTCAGACTAATACAAATATTTACTTTTCGACTATTAGTTTTTACTTAGCAAAATCATGGTAATAGAGTTGATCATTTAAAACTACCCTGTTAAAAATCATTCAAATTAAAGAAACACGTATTACTTAATAGAAACAGTCCTGGCGTTTAAGAAATGATTATATGCTGCCATCTAGTGGTTTAAAACAGCATTTAGCGTTGTGGTTTATTTAAGGCCCAAACAATGAACTTTTGCTAAAAACAATACAAACAAAAGATGATCTTCGTTGAATCGAGGATTGATTAATTCTTGTTTAAAAAG
Source organism: Barbatula barbatula (assembly GCF_947034865.1). NCBI lineage: Eukaryota > Metazoa > Chordata > Actinopteri > Cypriniformes > Nemacheilidae > Barbatula > Barbatula barbatula. The sequence continues at coordinate 6,267,498 of NC_136768.1, read as the reverse complement.
TTGATTCATGACTGCAGCTTTGAGCAGTCATTCCAAAAGGACTCAAGGGAGTTTTATAAAATACATTATTAGCTCATTTTTCGTCAACGCACAAAAATCAAAGTTCTTGTTATCTAGTTATTCAGTGTTCCATAGCGAAAGCCATTTGTTATCCTGGGAACAGCTGCACATCTCCATTATTAAAAATTTGTTATTTTCAACGTTTGAAGGTTATCGTTATGGTGGCCCAATAAGAATTTCAGAACTTCCTATTGCAGCTTTCCGGTCTGTAAAGCTTATTATTGGATGCCAACCAGCTGTAAAAATAGAGAAATGTATGAATCTGATATGATCATACTGATGTAACAGATTAAAAAATCTGGTTTTAATCATTATAACAAACTAACGTTGTTTGGCATGTGTGGAACAACACTCAAGGCAATTTATCAATCAAAGCAAATTGATTGAAAGCCTGCATGGGGGTGTGTCGAGTACATTTACAATGTTTTGGGAATAGTCTGGGAATCTGATCAACCATTGGACACTCTGAAACAATCTCTTCCTTCAAAGAGCTTCTCTCAGTCTTCATTAGTGACTTCATTAGTGACTTCATTAGCGTTCTCTCATCTTTTATCAGTTCTCCAATCAAGCTTATGATGAGAGTTGGGCATTTCACCCCTCAAGTTGCCAAGTAAAGTGAAGAGTAAATGACTACCTTGATGTGTATTATTTGTACAATGCAGATAATATTTATTTATTAATTGATTACATTGGCAAATTGTTTATTCTTCATAATTTTAGACATAAATCATCTTCCCTTTGCATAAGCTGTTCGAGGCTCTCTGTGACCAAATCCTTGAGTCTGCAAGGATGCTTAGTGCTTAGATATTTTTATGGTGAACAATCCTAGCCTTCCATCTTGATTGTGCTCCCCACAGAGGCTGGTTTTTTGGCTGAGCACGGGGTGCAGAACTCTGGGTAATAGTCCCAGGACTTGTGGGATTGATGAAGAGGGCACCAGATGGCTCATTAGTGGCACCGGACCAAACTGGCACGGCAGAGAGAGACCATCCAACATCTCCCATCAGACATAAAGTAATAGAACTTGATGCTCAATTGATGCTTCATACACAAACAAACACACAAACCCGACCATGCGCACTGACACATGGCCAGATCACCTCCTCACATACACGCACATGTCATTCACACAAGCACATGCATACCATTTTGATTAGAGCAGGGCCTATGCAATAACTCATATTGACAGCTACCCAAACCGGCTTGGCTCTGGAAGCAAATCTAATCATTGCACACGCTAAAAATAACTCCTTTTCTCTCTCACTTTTGTTCATGTTTATCTCCCCTCCCGCTCAACAGTGCCTTCTGTCAGATGTCTCACAGCATATTGTCTTTTTTCCACCAATCCGAAGAGGTACTGTTTCTGCCTATCTGCGTTTGCATTTATTCTAAAGGCTGCGGGCCAAATTCAGTTGATTTGATTTTGTTTTCACAGAGCTCACAGTCAAGTACTAGTAACAGCTGTTTCTTGCACAAATGCTGTGAAATTATATATTACATGAACTCATAAACATGTTAATCGTTGGTTAATGATAGTTTAGGGGTGTACTGGTTATGGTGGTATACAGAGTGATGTATGGCTTGAGAAGGCAGGCACATTGCAACTCTTGAGGGCTTTCACACACGCAGTCTGTATAACCATAACCAAAACATAAGCAAGACCAAAAGCCATCACACATACATTATTGACCATGCAATGTAAACTGCTATAAAGGCTTCAAACAGTAGAGGGCGTCACGACAATGAGAATGAAAGTTGTTATATTTCTTATATTAAACCAAAATGTGTTTTGCTTGAGATTTTTTTAATGTCCAACTTCTCATGTTTCAATTACGAAACAATTTGTACACCAAGCTTGCACTGTCATCCACAGTTATGAACCTGTCGCTGTCACTGCAGCCACGATCAATATCTATCCTTCTAATCAATACAGCTCAAAACGTGACTGTTGAAGTATAAAATGGCATATTCTTTCGTGTTTATGATTCTTCTGATGATTCAATCGTCAATTTCTTATCATTTAGTGCAAGAGACAGAGCGTGACAGTTTCACAGAGAAACAGAAGTATGGGGCTATTTGAGAGAAAATGGAACAATGGTTGGAGATGACAGCAGGCTCTGAGTGTTCAGGCTCGGGCACAAAGCCACCGTACTCTGCCTGACAGCTATCATTATTCTCTTGCTCTCATTTTGATCTTCCCCATTTTTAGCTGTGTCTCTCCATCAATGCTCCTGTTATATTTCTTGTGTTTTGCTCAACACTGTCACATTTTACACTCTAAAAATCCTAAAGAATCGTTTAAGGGGGTAGAGAGAAGGAGGGAATTAAAAGAGAGAAAGAGGAGAATAAATGAAGAAAAATGAAAGCATCTCTGTCCCTACAGGCCTTAGGGCAAAGGACCGCACTCTTTTCCTTCAGACAGACTCATTTCCATAGTCATGAATTATTCAAATCATTCAGCTTTGACACTCTGCCCAACTGCAATATAAACACATGTGCAAGTACACTTTCACAGCAGTAACACACAACATTTTAAAGGGACGCTGCATTAATGATGTTGCTCATGTTACCAGTGATGTCCTCAAAGACAGAATGCTTACTTCAATGACCCTGCATACTTAAGGATGACTGAAGAATTTGGTGGGATTATGAAGGCCAATCTGTTAATATCTTAAATCTTGTCGGATTAAAACATTCAAATTGTATTTGCTTAAATCAAGATGGTCCTTTAAAGCACATTTGCCAAATGTTTTTATTCAAAGCAGTTTATAATTTATCCAGGGTAAACCTGTACTTATATGTGTTTAATGAACCGAACACCTTGCAGTTGCTAGCATAGTGCGATGCAAAGTGAGCTACAGGAACCTTAAAAAGCCAAGATTACATTTTAAACTGTCTTTTTGAGCACCTTTTATTTTATTATAATTTTTTTGTACCCACATACAACCCAAACGCAACAGGGCAGAGCTAGAACCCAGAATAAAAATGTGTGCCAATGTAAGAGATGGTCACAATATTTATGCCTCAATCCTCAAAACCAATCCTGTGATCACGATTTACAGTGGTCCAGCCTTAATTTTAGTCCCAGTTTGAGCCAGATTACCGCTAATCTCAGATTTACTGTAAATGGGCCTGGAAAAGATCATTCTTATATTCCAGCTCAGGCATGGCAGCAGGGGGCCCAAGGGAGTCCTCAGCAGAGTTTGAGGCAAGGTTAGAGCAAATTATTTCTAAATCATTTTTTCACTTTGGGAATTCTGCAAGAAAAAAAACCCAATTGAAATTCTTAAGATTTTATTACAACGTCCATTATGGGCCATCATCGGTTTACCATTAAAACCATTACAAAATCCTTTCTCCAGTATGATATAATCCACTCCACCAATATAAATGTGCATATTACCAGAGACCCCAATTGTTTCCAATAAAACAATCACAGTTCCCGTTATAAACATTAAATATATTTAATAGATTTTTTCGTAAGGGAACTTTTTGATAAGACTGACGCTAGGAGCGATCTACTATGCACTTTTCGAGAGAGAGAGAGAGAGAGAGAGAGAGAGAGAGAGAGAGAGAGAGAGAGAGAGAGAGAGAGAGAGAGAGAAAAAGAAAGAAAGAAACGAGAGCAGGTCCAGAAGAATCCCGTCCGTGTCCACATATATCATTCGGGGGGACGTCACGCCACTGTTCGCAAAACTCCCACAGGTAACCGCGAACACTCACACCTCACTCACACCTGGCAGCTCATCTGTAGCTCAACCCACAGGGCGTGGAGAACCGAGGAATTGTTTTCGACGCCAGATTCCCAGCATCGCCCTTTACTTCTAAGGATTTCCCCAAACAAAGTGCACTGCCTGCCCGGCTTTATGCAAGGAATACCGCGTTTTCTACGAGTTCAAACGGTCGGTTCGGAAGACGAACAATGTAAAGCTTTTATCGCGATCGGTCTCGTGGGATTTTGATCTCGCAGTTTACGAAGAGGGATCTTGATCAGGCACCGCGAGTTTTCCTCTGAAGGTGAGTTACTCTTGTTTAACTTTCGGTTTGTTTCAACTAAGATGTTTAGGTTCTCAATCGCGCATGTTTGTAAACGTTTCAACAGTGTTTGATCTTATTATTTCCTTGTTTTTTCCACGTTTTTGAGTGAACGTTCTGAGCAGATTGAAGGAATAAAGCAGCTCAACCCTTGTAGCCTTTGCTTCCAAACCGTGATGGTAAATAAAATAAGTGTTTTAACCATGTTTTGGGCGGACAAGTTAACGTTTAAACTGCCGCATTTTAACAAACTACGACAAATATAATTGTTAAACAAGTGACAGCGTTACTATAGTTAAAAAGGTTAATCTTCGTAATGGTAAAGATGTTACAAACACATTGCGTCAAAAAGTTACGTGTTTGCGAGCGACTCGTCGTTTGCCGTGTTGTCGGGACTGTTATTAATGTTAATGTGTTTCAAAACAACACGAGTCACGCGCAGAGATCGCGAAGATTGTGAAAGAATGCGGAGAGACGCGATGGCGATAATGTATCACGCCGATCAATTCTGTATCAATGCAACATAAATGTGCCTTCAGTCGTCTGAGGCCTTTGAGATACGAGCTTTTCGAGTTTTACTTAAGAAAGCATTTTAAGAAAGTGCGTTCAGTGTTTGCCGTTTTAACTTAAAGACCTTCAACTGTGGTGCTGCATATATTATCGGTGAAATGCGTTTTCAGAGCTTTCAGCTGGTACCATGACACCTTGTTGGGCATGTAAAACATAATTTTTGAACATTAAGTGTTGCGTTTGATTGGCTGTGAACCGTGTTTTTGCAGCTCATAGACTCTACTTGAAGTCTTCCAAGCAGAAAACCACAGCCATATCTCTCCATGTCATTATCATTCAAACTCATTTTCAACACACGTTTGGGTTACCTCCGTTTCTTTTTCTCCTGGGTTGTTTATTTTTTCAATTACACCGAGCTCTCGCATTGCACAAGTAATAAAGTCAACTGTAATGAGATAATCAAATTTCCCCATGCCTTGTAATTAGATGGCTGCATTGCTGTTTGTATGAATGGAAGTTCTTTGCTGGAAGTGGCAACACGACATAAATGTCTATGATCACTTTTAATGTTCGTAGACGAGTTAAAGAAACGCATTGAGAATTCCCCATCTCAATTGGTGCTTAAATTATGGGAGTGAAACTGGCGGTCATGAAAATATGCTTGAACTTGTGAAGCTCACCTTGACGGTTGTTGCTCTAGACGAACTTTGGAAAACCACATGGGGCAAATTTTGGCCAGTGGTTGTATTAACACAGTGTTACTGGGAAATATCCTCTACGCTGTATGCTTAATCCCAACCCATAAACCTCGTAGCTTTAAATAAAATCCTTTCACCAAACCTTAAGCCCCAACCGAAATGCCAACCACAACATTCAATATAAATTGGTCGATTCTCAGTTGTCTTGCATGAATGCATTGTTTGTGATGCCAGTTTGTTTTAGGTTGTCACATTTACATAAACGCATATTTTCATTTCTAAATTACTCTTGAAATGCAACGAATTGTTATTTATTTTAGTTGTATTGTAAAGTGTACGACAAATGGCACAAACGCTTGTTTGGATTAGGTTGGAATGTGAATTATCCAGTTTCTTGAGTGATTCAGAGCAGGAAGTGCTGCAGCCCCCTCAAGGTCAAAGTTCATTGGTCAAAAACAGAGAGCAGAGAGCGAAAGCACTTCGTCCATTCTTCATCACTTATGAGCAATGACCGGGTTTGTTTGTGTTTCTTTCTTAGAATCATGCCCACAGTGGCCTCTTTCATACAGTTCCTAAGGACTTTGTGTGTGTACATGACATGTATGTATTTGTTCTGTATTTTGTACATTTGACTGGCTTGTCTGTCAGGGTTGATTTGAGGGTAGTGGTAATCACAAGAAAGCCAAATGTATGGGCTTTAGACACAGGCTTGTATCAGTTGTTGTGATATCAAGTATTTTAAGAAGAGTCTTGCTAAATGAGTATGTGCACTGTGGTCTCTGTGCTTTCGTTCAAATTGTCTTTGCTTTGCTGGGCCTCCTCCTGAAACCCATCTGTGATCTGGATGTTCTCAGTTAGCCGGACGCCCTGAGCTAATCGCAATGACTGATTCTGCGTAACATCGTTTGTCCTACAGCCATTGCTTTGCACAGACATGAGAAAAATGTAGGTATGGGTCACATAACTTAAGTCATGTATTGTGCTACTGTTTGGAATTGAAGCATTTGCCGTTGGCTTTGTGTGTGACCTGTGAAGTAAAAAAGTAGAAGTTTTAAAAATATTTCTTTATTTATTATTTCATACTGTTGATTTTTCATATTTCTTGGAGGTTTTTCTTCATATTCACTTTCACCTAAAAGTGTGACTATTTGATATTGTCATCACTCTTTATGTAGTTTTCTCATCCCTAAAAATACAATTATGCTTAAATATGTTGTTCAAACATGTAACCGATCTCAGAACAGGACATCTCTCTAAAGGTCTGTTTTGGCCCGCTTGTTTCACAGCAGGTTGCCCTTCAATGTCAGCTACAGGAATTGAAGAAAGCATCTTGACAGCCTGAGAAAGGCACTTCATATATGATGACGTTAATGGATTTTTGTGGGCTCTAATTTAGGCCTGTGTCAAGCTAATGGATCTGCACTGGTAGATTGAGTTGAGAATAATGAAAATGCCGTACAAAGGCCAATGTCTACAGCCGCCACTTCACCACAATGCGTTTGTTCAACCTCGGTTTTCCCTTCCAATCAGCTTCATCTTATTCATAATGTGGCTTTTATTTATCATATTTAATTATGAGGAAGAGGGTGGAGAGGAAACGAGAGAGATTGAGACGTGTCGAGACTTGTTTCAATGTAGGCTTGTGTCCTGTGGGGTTGTAAGCAGGCGGATTTAAACGCTTTTGTTGGCCTTCATGTGAGTTATTAGGGGAAAAAGGTCTTGCTTATTTCAGACGGCCTAACGTGGCTGAACTTTATAATCAGTGATATAGTTTGGGATCGTGGGAATTTGTGTCCGTCTTTTAAAGTTGTAAAGCTTATTGGCTGTCGATAGAGTTGGAACTGACCATGTCTGTTTTAATTGGCCAAGTGGGAAGCACTATTGGCAGATGCCAGACAGTGATATAAAAAATGGCCAAATATTGGTCGATTACTAGACTTAGAAATAAACTTTATACTGCCACTGCTCCGAGAAAAACAATTAAAGAGCGATCATTGGAGATCACTATAGCTAATGTCTTCAGAGACTTGGCTAAAATAAAAGTGAGCATATAGAAGTAAGGTTACTTTAACATCCTACAATGATTTATTTTATCTTGGACCAGAACTGAAGAGGATTCTTTTTAGGATCTTCAAAACATCTCTGTTTGGTTTGCAAAGTTTCTGACAAATGGGATCTAAATGATAGCGCTTCATCCTATGTAAAGTGACTTGTCATTGGCTGTGCGTGTGGTTTTATAGTGCGTGAGAATGGGGGCTGGATTAGTGTTAGGCTTTCTGTCTAAAATTAGTCAATCTTTTTAATTAGTTCTCGGTGTCAGCATCAAGCAAAGTGATAAATTGTATTTCCGCGATAATGTCTCTAGTGTGCCTAAGTGGGTTATCACGGGAGACTTTTGTCCAATCAGACGGTTTGTTTAGGAACCTGTCACCAGATGCACAAAGTGTCCTTGCGTGGCAGGTCTGCAGGTTTTTGTCAGACATGATGTGTGGGCAACATGTGGGTGGTGTCTGAGGTTGAGTATGTGGTGACAGTGAAGACGAAGGTGAGATTGCACTTATTCTGACAGCTGTAAAGCTGTTTGTAAGCTTGGAGACACCCGCTCTGCCCCCCCCCAAAAAACGTCCTACTGTGTCTCACCACACATACTGAACCCCCCACAAACACCGCAACCTGTCACCTTTGCCTGTGTCTCCCTTTCTTCATACTTAATGCCAGACAAAAGCTCATAATATACTGAAGTGGCAATTTAGATGATTGATTGCTTCATTTATTCATCTATTCACCACCTTCGTTGCCCTAGAATGTGTATTTAACTCACTTTGTCCCCGCCGCAATGATCCCCGAGCAAATCTGTACCTCCAAAAGACATTTTTAATGCAATCATGATCACCATTAGCTTCATTGTTTGTTCAGACGAGAATGACCGGCGTCTTTGCTCTGAATCCGGCATTGTCCGCGAGCTCGCCGGGGTCAGGTTTCGCTCTGTGAACGCCAAATCTCTTTCAGCTTGAAACACGAGGACTTTGACCCGGGTTTTACAACGTTACACAATTCCAACAAAAGTCCATTTACTGAGCAGTTATTGAACAAGGTGCTTGTCCTTAAAGACTCGCACTTGGTTGTGTTGTGTGTGGAAAGGGGGCTCTGTATTCAGTCTATACTCTGATTGTTTTGGAGACCCCTGGAATGAAACTCTTGCCGTCTTTAAGAACTTCCAACAGAGCTCTCCCTTCCAGCTAGCTTTTTATTCAGGGAACCAAAAACACATGGACATGTTCTACTCACTGCCTGCCAGGAGACAGAGCGAGAGAAAGGTGGAAATTATTCAGCTCTGCCCTAATGTCAGTCAAGTGCTTTTCATTTGCAAAACTTCAAAGCAGACGCTTCGTTTCTGCATTTAGCTCTATCAGATTTCATTGATAATGTGCTTTCATAACATTGTGAGTAGATAAGCCGAACTCAAGTGTCTCAGCCGCATGGGCGATTTATAATAAACTTCCGATTGAGTCTTATTTTACGTCTAAATCTGAATACACTCACAAATATTTGTACTTATCTGCTGTTCTTTCGTCCGTGTGAATTGGCATATGGCTGATTCATGGATTTCTGGCTTCTTTGTAAACCGTTGCCTTTCATGTTTGATAAACTCGATTTAAAGAACATTTCTGTATGATTTGATGGATATTGTGTGTTAATTTGCATCATGCCAGCTCAAGTTAAATCAGTTTTAATATGTGGGACATAATTATGCTTTAGAAAGGCGACGGGTTGATAGATTAACGGTTTTATTTGACATTACAAGCTTGATGCTTAAAGATGCCAAAGTACAACATTTTATGCTAATACTCAAGTTTTGATTTTGTTTACTACACAAAGTCATAGTAACTTAATTTGATGTATGAAGTAAAAATGACAAATATACGGGGTGTTTGTTACTTAAAAGCTGCACTCTGGAACTATTTTTTTTGGGTAATATATACACAATTGGTTACATCACAAATCAGAGTTTGAACCTGCACTTTTATGTTTCAAACAGAAATGAAGATATAGAGAGAGAAGTTATGTATTGCAGCTTTGAGGAAGAAGAAACATTATGGTTACAGCATTGACATGCAGCCAAAAATGATGTTTTTCATATTTTGTTATTGTCCAAGTTGGGCACCCTCCGGATCAATGAAAAGAGAAAATGAAACTGCCGAATTGCTTGTGATATATTTCAAAACCCTGCCCTGCTTTAATTAACATAGTTAAAGTTGGTATTAGATACTCCTTGATCTTTTTAAATGTGAAAGTTTCCTAGTATGATCATATGGCACCCTTTAAAAATGAGAATACTTCTTCCTGCTATACATTTGAATGCATTCTGTTTTTGTCTACATAAAGAAAATCCGCTTCCAACACATGGCGGTGGCCTCTTTGTGTTTGTGATATGTGGCGGTGAATTGCTCCTCGATAACATTGACACAGCGTGATTTAATTCCTCCATGGGCATCAGTGGTGGTGCTGCTAATCCTCAAACAGTCCAATTTCCGCATACTGAGCTTTAATTTTAATTATCGTCTTTAAAATACTGCTAATATTTTCTCCTGCTGAGCTCTGCCAATAGCCCTGAGCTGTCGGATATTTCCACCCCCCTTTTTCCCAGGATCAGGATTATTAATTATAAAGATGGCAGAGCCCAAAGCATGGTGTTGTCTACATTGAAAGGGTTTTTGTAAGTTTTAAATTTGATCCTATTGCGTGACCAAATAGCCATGAGTGTGCTGGGGGTCCGGTATGATTGAATCAATGTTTGTTTGTTTCCATGCTTGAATGTGTGTTTATCTTGGTGAATGTGGGGGAAGGAAGAGACATGAATAACAGCTGGAGATGAAGGTCATTGAAACCTCACTGTCAGATCATGAGGCGTGGAGGGGTGGAGTCACAGCAGGCTTGTGGGGTTGTCATGGGTTCAGATTATCTCATCACTGATATCTGAAGGAACGGAAACTCTCACTTAGTTTTCCCTGGAATCCTGACGTTTTGAAAGTTCTCAGTGCATTAGTCACTTGTTTGCATGCTTGATTTCAGAGTTTTTGGAGTCTTCGTTGTTTGTAAGCTGGGGTTAGTGCACATGTCCTTGTTTGAACGTATGTGATGGGAAGAAGGGGTTGCTTACCTGCGAGGCAAACGGCTTGTTAACTGATTGACCTATGCTTGCCCCAGTAGCATTCAAAAGCCACTAAATCACGCCTTGCTCCCTGTGGAGACACCTGGACTACTTGGACTCTGCACTGGGAGAAGTGATAAGTCGGTGTTCAATTTGGCACATTAGTGCACCTCGCATGGGTTACACACAGGTCAAATGTGACAACATAATGGCTGCATGCAAACTTGTGGTAAGAAAAATGATCAAAACAGTTTTGTGCCCTCTAATATTCTTCTTGGGCTCAGGAACAGTTTGAATCCTCCTTTAATGCAATTCTATGCAGGTTTTTGGTTACCATTTCATCTTGTTCTCTGTGAAAATCTCACTGTAAGACTTGCTTCTTTGAGAAGGACAATCCTTTTGATTTGAGGTATCATTAATTTCTCTGGCACAAAGTGAGTTACGTGAAGTTTAATACTTAAGGGTTTGGTCTGAACTATATGAGAAGTAATAGTGATGCTTGACCAGGCAAACACTTGTTTGTTGTTGCAATCTTTGCCCTATCAAGCTCTGAATCATCTCTGGCATTTCCCAAGTTGACAGAACCGCTCGACATTGAGCCGGGTGGGAAAATTTCGGTCTTAACTCACATAGACGCTATCAGATTCCAAGAAACAGTGGAAAGATTTGGAGCGTGTCGGTGTGTGAAAGGATGAGAAATATGAAAATGGAGATTTAACCAATTTCACGTATAGTTACTCGTATATAAGCAGCATAATTTTGTTGAGTGAATGTGTTCTGTGTGTGTTTATGTGACCAAGTCTGTGTTTCAGCTCATGAGCTTAATTTCCTGTGTGCTGGCCCGCTGCCCGTCTGATGCTGGCTGGATGCCTTTCTTTTTTCCTCTCTCTCCCCCTCTCCTTCTCTCTATATCTATCATTCCCTTTCTCTTTACTCGATTCTAGCTCTGACCACAGAGCTTTCCCAGAATTCCCAGCGTTCATCAAAGTGGCCCACTGCATTGGTCTGCAGCTATTAAACAGAACCAAATGTCAAAGGAGGTCTGATCTCATGTCATCCCCCCACGTTATGTCATTACGAGGACTTCTATACTCAAACATTTTTTTAAGCTTTTAAAATATTTATTGTTTTTTGCACTTTACATGCCACACATATTTACTAAGCTGTTTGAATTGCAATTGATTGCAGTATCCTCACCATGTAGAAAATGTCCGGTTTTCCTACATTGCGAGGCCATCTAATGTAGGCCAAACCGGCACGCACTTGCGTTTACGAAAGAATATGAAATTCTGATTGACTAACTCATTGAGCAAAAGCAGAGCAAAGTTGTGGGCTGTGAAGTTTTCTTTTTTTAACTACAAAGCTTGCGTTTATAAGACTTGGCACTGACCTCATAGCTCAATTTCACATAAATGAAAAAATTGCTTACGAATCCCATTCTGTTTTCTTTCGGTTTTCCTTCTATATCTGTTTTCCTTTCCACTGTACAGTCAAGTCATCCCCCACACCATTTGTGATTAGCAAAACGCTTAGAAGGTTTGGCTGCCCTTACTCACGCTCTCTCTCGCTCTCTCTCGCTCAGGCAGACAAATAACATTTTTCCAGATTTGGAACCTTGCTTTCTCTTCAAATAAACATATTCTCTCATTATTTACTCACCCTTGTGGGGTTCTCAAGATCCTTGAAATAATTTTTAAAAAGCACACTGCATGCATAGTTCGGATCTAAACAATAGTGCGCCAACAATGACAGAAACTTAGTAAGTACCTAAGTAGGTATATAGGATAATTCTCACACTTTCAAGTCATCGGCCAAGTGTTCATGTCTGGATTTGCATACTTTGTCAGAGGATGTTTCTCGCCTAAAGCTGTTCATTAGTCGGAATGTCCTACGTTTCTCTCACCCTCTGTTTTCTTTCGTCTCAGCATGCCATTTTGCTGAGTAGGCCTCGCACAGCCCAGCAGATTGTAAATTCCTCAGTTTAATGTATGTAATTAGTCATATTCATTTGCTTTGTCCAAGTAACGAAAAGTACCTTGCAGAACATGCCCACATTTGGGCAACAAAGGCCTCAATGTCTTTTGTCAGGTTTTGGTTTTATTTTCTAACATCGTAGGTGTTTGATGATGTAGTTACCGTGATCCAGGAACAGGGCCAGAGGATCTAAAGCATCCCTCATCTCCAGAGTCTCCTTCAGGATAGACATCCTTCAGATGTCAAACAAACCACCAACAGCTAAGGGGGGCGACAACACAACAAACGGCAAAGGTGAAAACCATGTGGCTTCGGCTATTGCTCGCAAACTCACGGATGCATAAACAAACCTGCGATACAGAGTCAGTTTGCCTAGCGGCACCATCCCCCTCAGCCCCCCCTTTCCGCCCGGCCGTTGCCTGAGCACTTGGACGACCTCTGGAACATGGACTCTTATCAGGCGGCGGCCAGCGCGCATTCCTCTGAGATAAGCGCTCCAGCGGGCTCCTGTCAACATGAAGTGTGTGTACCCGCAATCGCTTCTCGTTTGTAGCGTGGCCCGATCAGCCTACCTGTGTAATAAATGCGTGGGTCACTGTTTCCCACAGACTCGACTCTTTGTGTCTTCATGGGGTGACAGAAGATTATTGTAAGAGCATGGCTGTGCAGTCCAGACACAGAACTGGAATTATTAGCGAGGGTCAGAACACCAGTTGGCCTTGATCCTATTTTAATCAATTACAGAACCACATCATTTGTGTGTGTGTGTATTGCCATACAGAACACCCTGTGGTCTCTTGTGACCTATACACACTTTCTTCAGAGATTGGATACATGCGTAGCTCCCATGGTTCTTTCATAACCTTTCTGTCTTTTGATCAATAACGTAATTCCTTGTGTTTGGAGTCTGAATCCAATCTCACCTGCTCCGCCCTGGCTTAACAAGGTACTGCTGTGGCGTCCTCTTGAGTCACGGTGTGTGAGGTAAATAGAATGGGTCCTACAGGGCATAAAGGGAGGAGGGCAGAGTCTCATTTATACTAGAGTTGTATTTGGTAATTGGAACAGGCGTGCGATATGGGAAAATCTCAAAATCTGTAAGGGCCAATCACCCGAAACACACACACATAGCCTACATATAGGCTTAGGATTTTTCATAAATATTTCATTAACAGGTTATGCTCAGTGGAGCCTGGTGTTGTTAAATATTTTGTGGTGTGCGGGCACGATCTCATTTACTCAAGAAGGACATTGTTCCTGGGTCCTTATTCAAACCAAACAATTATGGCCATAACCGTAACACTAGGTCAAGTGTGAAATTTAGCGGCATCTAGCAGGGATGGTGCAAATTGCAACCAATGGCCTACTCGACCCTTTTGAAGCACTACGGAGGCTGACACAGCACCTTTAAATGACACGTTTATTTTACTGTTAATGTGCAATATGACCAGGAAGTAGTAGGGTCATTTTTGATTCTGGTTATTTAATTTACTCCTAAAATCAGGATTTGTTGATATTGATATTAGTTTATAATGTATGATTGTGTTGTTTCAAGACCAGTAAGGATGTTAATTCAGAAACGCGTCCACCTTGGTCAAATCGCATTAAAAGATTATGATGCCAGCTCTGTTTCTCATGTTGGCTCCGAAAAGTAATATGCAGTTAGACTGAACTTTATTAGCTCAAAAGGTCTCTCTCTCCATCTCTTCGAATTGCTGAGATAAGAGCAGCTGCAGGTAAGAGGTGTGTGTAGAGGAAGAGAGTGCTGAAGTGATTAGAGGCTGATGTACCCTGTCTGTTTCATTATACACACTGACCTCAGCGATGCCCACACACACACACCAAACACACACACCACAAGCACACCACACACACACAAATCAATTCTCCTCGCACCAACTGGAGCCTTAACCGGATTTGTGATGATGGTGTCCGTCTCATCTGTAGCATTTTCTTCGCTCGAGTTCTCCTTCTGCTTGCTTTCAAAACCTTCATCATCTTCACCCTCAGACGCCCACAACTGCATTTTGGTTAGACCTCTCAGAGATATTACTTGAAAGTTGCCGTCAGTGTATTATGTTTATAAGAAATTTCTTGTTACAATTCAGTATTTTTAAGAAATTCACTGGACCATTTATTTTCTCCAGACCTATTTAAATGTCTCCAGCACTCTACAAAATTCCGAAAATGTTTGCAAACCTGGGACTAGTGGCCTGTCAGTCTAAAGCTTCTCCATTAGAACAGCAAATATGGAACCATCAAGTTTCTGTCTCCATGACAACTGTCTATTCCAGAACTCTAAGCAGGGTTCTGGCTCCGCCCCCAGTCTAACCGGCTTGACCCTTGCCCTCTCTGTCTCTCTCTGTTGCTTTGATAGTCACAATTCCGGTGTGTTCTTTTGTAATTGCAAGTCTTGTTTTTTTTCAAAGTCTTAGACTTTAACTCTCGAATACACTCCCACATACCATTGTGTTTATTGTGTGTCTACCAATCCAGTTATGAAGATATAAACGCAAAGGTGTGTTTGGCTCTGGGAACTTTTACTGTAGGGACCGTGTTCAATGGTAGCATTCCACAGCCATGCGTGTCATTTCCTGCAATTATGTATCTTTACAGAGATCCGCCGTTCTTTGCTTTTAACTCTGCTCTATAACTTGTTCTGAAATAATCTCAGCTTTATGTACTTAAACCCACACCCTCACCTCATCTGTCTTTTTAAAGCCATTCCCTATTATACGTTCACACGAGCTTGCATTTGCTGTTCAACTTCAGTTCTGAACTTGTTTTACATTGTACTGTAAACATGTTAGGAATTTCTTGCAAAAAGAATGTAAAAATGCTGAAGGCGAAAATAGAATGAGGAATAGTCCATTGAAAATGTTTAATGTTTTTTTTACTCCTATGTCATTTTAAACTAGGCCTGTCAAACGATTAATCGTGATTAATTGCATCCAGAATAAAATGTTTGTGTTTACATGATATATGTATGTGTACGTTGCATATTAAACTTGTTAATAAATAACAATTAATATGCAAAGTTAACACAAACTTTTATTCTGGAAGTGATTAATCGTGATTAATTATTTTACACCGATAGTTTTTGGTCTGTGAAACACTGAAAGAGAAATTAAAGCCTTTAAGTATGAGAACAGAAAGAATATTACACACTTTATGACTTTAAAATACATCCATGTAATGCTTGAAACATTCATACTGTAGTTTTGTTTAATGCTTCTTGTTACTGTAACTTCAATAAGACTTTCTTACAACACGTAGCTTCAATTATTCATATTATCTGTGTTGGATTTATGAAATATTCACAGTTTCACAACCTTTGGAAACAGTTCTGTGTCTAAAAATGACTACTGCTGCTTCCCAGTAACCAAAACAAGTGTCTCGCTTTTGTCTGCTCAACAACCTGCCAAATCCACCAGACGAGCTCTCTGGTAGAGCTCTCCACCTCTCTGCTTCATATTTATTTTTAAACAAAACACATTTTTTGTCCTAAAATAGCGAGTTTTTGAAGCACACATAGCTTTTACAATAACAAAGGCCAAACCGTGAGACTTGAAATCAGTAACATTCTGTTTAGTTCTCGTATGGACGAACCAAAACCCACAGAATGTCTTTCAAAACGTCCCCCCTTCCAAAACACAAATAATAATTCGTTTTCTTTTTTATCTTTCGGTTTAAACACGATAGCCTGGTAAAAATAGCAGGGCTGTAGCTTGTCATTCCTTACATAATTATAAAATACAGGCTTCGCTCTGAGCGCAGTTTCATTTATGACCTTAAAGTGAAACCTGGCACGGATGATGAAGGGAGAACGGTCAGGCGGGCGCAGACGAAGCTTAGCGGAACGCAGAGCGCGAGGTCCTAACACTCACCTGCTGTGCATCATCAGCAAAGCTAATGGTGTATCACGATAACAAGACATTGACAGCGCCTAGCCCACATACACACAGAAAGAAGTGCTCCCCGATATTATAACTGATGAACATGGGTAGGTGCGCTGCTTCACTGTACATCTGATTGAGGTTGATTCATGTCACTGCTGTTAATGACTTTGTGAATCATGTTTCTCCTGGGATGCAAAAGCTTGCCTGATTGAAGTGTGTACATTGTATGCGTGTCTGTGTGTCCCTGTTTACACAGGGATGTGAGTGGCAGCCAATAGCAGGTGTGAGTATATTTTAGTGCTTTAATGGAACCCGATGGCGTATGTGTGTGCGAGTGTTTTTTTTATAGGTCATGTCACTAGGAAGAAATGGTTCATGCATGGTTCACAAGATATTGAAAGAAACACGTTTTGTTTTCTTGCTGTAATGGATAAAGCTTATCA
The DNA here is from genome assembly GCF_947034865.1 of Barbatula barbatula. Taxonomy (NCBI): domain Eukaryota; kingdom Metazoa; phylum Chordata; class Actinopteri; order Cypriniformes; family Nemacheilidae; genus Barbatula; species Barbatula barbatula. The sequence goes on along the minus strand of NC_136768.1, from coordinate 6,250,727 downwards.
AACATCAAACATGTTCAGATTTCACCACAATCAGAATAAGAGGAAAAATATATAATAATGAAACTATACCATTTCAGGACAATTTCTCTAAATTAATTTACTGTAATATTCAGAAATATGACTAACTTTTTTACTTGCGGGATTGTTTTATTGTATAAAGTATTTGAATATTAATATATGATATTATAATTTTTATCAAAAGTGAAAATAATACTTTCATGTTGAAAATATTTTATTTTAATTTAGTGTCACATGTACTTTTGACCCGAATTCACCTGTTTCTCCCGCCCTTTCTGTCTTTATCTCCCATTCACACAAAGACACTGGACACGTTTTCCTGCTCCGTGCAACGACTTTTCTTGCATTCATGTCCCAACATGCCTTAACTGGCGTTTGACGCTCTCCATTTCCATTAGTTTCACAACAACACAACTCATTCGCACACTCCAGCTCAGCTTAGCTGCTTCATTTTAATGCTCTCTTTGGCTTTTACCACCATATGGGTCTGACAGCTAGAGGCCAAAACAATCTGTATTGTTATTTCAGCGAGGCTAAATGTTGTCTGCCAGCCATATTTAACTCTTAAGCACCCCATCAAACTCCAACTTGAGTTGTGGCTTTGACTTGATGTGCGTAAGCGTTGAGACCATCTGTGTGTTACTGTATTCGTACACGTCTTCAGATTATAACAGATGTGTGCATAAAATGTACAATATTTGTTCTCAAGGCAAATTAACTGAAACTTTTGATGACTCACGTTGTACTGCTTACATGCCCCTCCCCATTAACATTTGCAACTAATTAGCGGGCAGTAAATATTGGTCATGGGCATGGCTGTGATGTACTTTTAGACTTTTGGATATTTAAAGAAAGTGATGAGGTGATTGCCGTCCATTAAATAATAAAAGTACTGCAAGGGTTGAAAACTGTTGTTAAATGTCAAGCATACAAGACACAAAGCAACTGGCAACAATCCTTTGTACATAAGCAACCACTGCTTTTCTGTGTTGCGTGTGTGTGTGTGTCCTCTCTTTTGATGCCCTGGCCTTAATTGGTTAGTGTTCGGCTTACAGCGCGGGATGGAATGTGAGTTATTTAATAAGAACCCAACAATTCAATGGCGCTTGTGGCAGGCAGGAGGCCAGAGAGACAAATTATTAAACTTGCTTCATGATCTTCATTATGTAAATGACCTGTGTGTGTGTGTGTGTGAGAGAAAGAGAGAGAGAAAAAGACTGTGGGAGATGAGATGGGAGAGGGCCGACATTGAGCAGGGTGAAGCATGACATTGCATTTCTTATTTCAATAATTTGACTTTCCCCAGTGTAATCTTCCAGTGTAATTCACTGCACGGGCAGCTGAAGAGATGGATGGAGTATGTGTGTACTAGGCTATCTTCTATTGGCTTGACCCCATGTGATCATCGTAAGCCCACATACACACTCTTCACACGCCCAGCTCTGCTTCAGCACTTGCCTACGGGATACAAACACTAGTTGCTAATTGGCTAGAGGACAGGGGTCTTCGAGTTTGATGGACAAGACTTTGAAGAGTGGTTCTTGTTCAAGTGCAACACTCAATACACTGGGTGATACAGTTCATCACCTGAAATCTTCCAAGGCCTGTCTGTAGTCTCATATAGCAGGAATGTTGGAAGAAAGAGAGACTGAGGATGTGGAGGGCATACATAGGTCAGAGAAAGGGATTGTGGGAAATGGTAACTTGGAGGAGTAAAGAGAAACTGAGATTGTGAGCATGGTAAAAAGAGGAAGGAAGCAAGGAAAATGGATTGAGCGTCCATAAAAGAAAAGATTGCACTCCTTTGGAAGTCCCCGGTGAATCCCAGTCATGTCTTCATTTTCTGCGAAGAGCCTACTTTCGCCTGCTGCTCTGGGGAATTGAAGGAATTTCCACAGAACTTTATCATTCCTGCAAACTACGCAGTGACAGGAATACACCTTTATGACATCACAGTGCACCACATGATCTGATTTGATATTTAGACTCTGGAGTTCCCAAGGCTTAATTGTTTCTAACCGAGTGTGCGTCTTCAAAAGAAATGTTGCCACATTTGTGCAGTTTGTTCTGTTTTTCCGATTATTTGTGAATTTGTAGCTAGTCTCAGTTTCTCGCATTCAATGACGCATAAAAACAAGCCATTGTAGGTGGTGTTCATTCACTGGCTTATTGTCGTGTAATACAAGACAGTTATTGTTAAAAGTTTGCTGTACAAACGCACACAGACAGACACACTCGCACTTAATACAAAAAGTGTTAGAGGGAAAATCTCCTTTATACCCAGTCGGTTCACGCTCTTAGTGTCCAATGATCTAGCATTAAGCTCATTACATTTCTGAGGGCCAATTGGAAATCAATAGGCCATCGCAGACAAACTTTGCATCCAAGTCTAATTTATGTTCTCCTTTTTCAGGTTCACAGGCCTCTTTTTCCCAGCCGACTTTGTTTTATAGTGGAGTGAAATGAATGCGATCAGGTGCAGCAACGGAATGGACATACAATTCCCTCTTGCAGCTGAAACACACACACACACACTCAGTCAGTCTCTTTCTCCCAGTCTCATTAGCTCACGATGGCTGTTTTGTCTTTTAATCAATGCAGAGAACATAACTACAATTAGCAGCTTTCCCATATCGATCCCAGTTGAATTAGGAGAGAAAAGGCGAGTAATAGATCACACAATGAAGTGTTCCACAAAGACGTCGTCCATCATCGTGCTCTTTGAGGGTTTGTGCGTGTCTTCGTGTGTGAATTTATTTTCGTTTGTACAGTGTCTCCTTCAGAATGCAAATAAAGTCTGAAGGGTTTAACTGAAATGCCTATGAGCAAAATTCTGACGTTATTGCATGAAACACCTTTGCGAGGCCGCTTTAATCATTTGACAGCCCTAAAGTTTTACAATCCCAACAAAACATTGATGCTTTATGTAGTTAATTTAGCAACAAACATGTCAACTGATTTAAATTGCTGACTTTTGAGTGATCCTTGAAAAGAAGCCTCAATGTATTTGTTTGTGGTTTGTAATAAATGACTTGCACGGTTTGTTTTTGAGTGCTTTCAGCCAAGGCGACACAATCGGAGTCTCCTGTATCCGCCTATGGCGTTAACGATTGTTTTTATCTTGTCGCATTCGAATCAGACTGCAAGATTGAAGCGTTGTAAAAAATATGATTTCTTTTTTGCCGTGCAGCTAGATCTCCTCCACTGAATAGCAATGCAAAAAACACTCCGTGTTTGATGTTTATCAACTAAACGCCGTACTGTAAGGTTTAAGTGTGTCTGTCTGCGTGTTGTCATCTGAGCAGCGCGCGCTTCATTGGGAAGCCAAAGCTAAACCGTGATGAATGTGTGTATGCTTTGGTTTGATTGAACGCCCCGTTCTAGTACCAGAGCGCACACACACTTTTTGACAGCCAAGATGGAAAACTGCAGTTTTAGATATAATGAGGAAACTCAGACACACACCGAACGACTGCAGTACAGGATATTACGGGAACTTGTACACAAAAAGTGTTCAGGAGAAACCATATATACACTTTAACACTTGTTATGACTGCGATATTTAGTTAAACCGCATTGAGCATGACTAGTCTGTAGGATTATGTATCGCATTATTTGTAGCATTTCAAATGCATAATTAATAATGCAAACATGCTAATTGAGGTGTGGAGCAGAAACAACACAAAGAACAGTTTTCCTTTGTCGAAAACGGTTGCAAGGTTTCCTGCCCGAGACGGAGTTCTCTCCATGGTTAATTGGGCAAGTTTAGCTCCAGGCTGATTTATAGGTGCGTTTTAGTGATCAGTTGCAAACAAAGCCCTCTTACACACATAAGCACACACATCGAGTGGACGAGTAAGGAAATTGGAGTTTAAGGTGCACTTTCCACTGTTTATTGTGTCTGTAGTTTACTGGCATTTTGGTTCCATCATCTCCGTAATGGCAGTAATAACCACCTCCTTCATTACGGCCTATAATCAATGTTTAATTAGAGGAGAAAATGCAACTGATGTGTGTGAATGTGTTTTCTGCTGGATGTGTAAATGAGCGTGTGTCTCCAAAACCTACAAAATACTCTTTGAAGGCAACACGCGGTTGTATTCTTGTGACACTTTCAGTATCAGAACTGTTTGATTAAAAGCATTTTTCCAAATTTCTTGGTGTTTTTCAGAACAAAGAAATGTATACAAATTTGGAGCACCTCGAGGGTGAGTAAATAGGGACAGTTCACCCAATTTAAGTTATAGACCGCTCACAGCCCACAGCCCACATGTCTCTTTCTCTGGAGTCAGTTGTTTGTTTGCCTCAGCCCTTGCGCTGACTGTACATTAAACATGGGTTTCTCTTCACCGAGAAAGGAAGAGGGAGGAATTCCAAAAACGTCCAGACATGATGTCTGTCATCAGACCTCCTACTTAAACCCAGACACAATCAGATCAGGCTGTTTTTCAAACCTGGGGTAACTTTTTCTGAAGGGGAAAGTTTGCTTTCCATTTGGAGACCCATGAATCGAGAGACAGACTGCCCGGTTGCACTGATACTGACACACAATCGTAGTTTAGATTGGTTCCAAATTTGTAAAAAACTCAGTCTACCTAACAGCGGTTGAGATCACTTTAGATTGAGAACGTCCTTTCCAGTTTGGCCACAATATTTATGAAACGGATTGTACTTCCGTCCTTCACAGCCTTGTTTTGAGTCCCTTGTAAATCAAACATGCCTTTAACTGACTTTGAAATGTGTCTGAAATTAGGGTTTTAGTTTAAGTGGCCATCCAAAAGCTTCCCTACTCAATAATAATAAAACAAACCCCATACCCGGTCTGAGATCAGCTTTAAAGCCAATGTCTTGCTGCAGCAACCTGTCAGGTGGGTTGTTTTGGCCCGAGGGAAACATGATCAGCAGTTAGGGCTGTGACAGTTTTTTGCCACCGCGGTAGTAATGGACAAATTAACATTTAAATAAGCAAGTAAATAATGAAATTTAAGTTAAATTTGAAATAAAAAGCTTTTTGGAGTGACAACTTGAGTCAGTGGCAGATTAACCCCATTAAAAACAAACCTTGGCTTTCCTATTCAGATTGCCATAAAAAGTTACTTTTTACTACTTGTTGATGGGAAACTATTGATTAAGATGTGTACAGTTGCACTAAATGCGCAATCAGAAGATGTGCTCTGAGCGCAACTTAACATGTCTCTACGCAACCTGCTCTGACAACAAGCAAGCTCCATTGCAAAAACCTGCAGAATGACCTGGGTTTGTCGTGCAGGCCCACCCTCAAATGCACCAACGGTAACATATGCCAATCACTCCATCGACATCCACTGCTCTGTAATTGACAAGCTGACAGCTTCCATGCTATATAGTAGGCTAAATGAGTAAGTGTCATGTATATGGATAGTTTGTCTGAAACCTCAGTTTGGAAAAAAACGCATGAAATACCTAGATGGTTTATTACCGCCGAGATTTGTGAGTGTGGATCCGACGGACACTTCTGAATTTCAGAATTTCTCCTGACTAAAGTGTTTTTATGAGCGCTTTCGTATAGGTTGTTGTTAATACGTCATAGGCCAAAGAGAATACGGGTCACATGACCATAAAACAGGCGGACGCAGTATGTCCCAATATATTCATACTACTCCCACTCATACCATATAGAACGTACTGTTTTAACGGGCGAAAGGTAGGTACTTATTCAAATTTAGTATCTACTGCAACCGTATGCGATATCCGACGCAGCATGTGACTTGTGGCGAAAACTATCCCAGCATTGCTCTTATTGCAGTGTTATAAAAAATAAAATGTAGAGAGGAGAACCAAAGCAAATCACAGAGTGTCCTGAACTATGTTGCTAGTTATATCGTTCATATTTTGTCAAGTCTTTTTAATCTGTTAAGCTTTAAAATACAGTAACTTTTTAAAGTATTTATATATATTTTTTCAAAACATGACCATAAGGCTTCATACAAATAAGCGATTATTACATATTTCCCTATAGTAACCCTTCCTGCCAAAATAAACATACATAAAAACATCAGCACAACAATATAATCATAAATTAAACATAGAATTGTAATTAAACCCATGTATAAAATGTGTAACTGTTTAAGAGAAGCAACATTTATTGGACGCAAGTCTCAGTTTTTTCCATTATTTCATTGTTGTTTATGAAGATCAATGAATTTGTATTGACAAATAAAAGATATCACAAAAGTAATCTAGCTTGTTTAATTCCTTGCTACCACCGTTGATCCATTCGCAGAATTCCACAGTGTTGCTGCCATGAAGTATTCAGACCCTTTATGTAGGTCAGGTACGGTTAATATTTTAACCGAGGAATTTCTTTCGCATGGCCTCTTGAAAGTTGTTAATCAAGAATCCAGACTCATAAACAAGCTCATTTTACATTTCAGAAGCAGCCAAGCTAAACAAACCGGACCTGTTACATGTGGGCCCCGCGGTCTGTTTACCAGCGAATTCATAAACAGCTCTAGAACTTAACGTAGGATATGTTCCTTCCAAAACAGTGCCGATGTTTCCAGGCTGAATGAATTGTGTGCGTTATCTGTGCAAAGGGGTACTGCTGCAGTTTAATACGGAGTTTGATTGCACAGATGGGCTATTCAGTGTGATTACAATGCTTTTTCCTCTTTCTTTCACACACCTCCCACCTTCCCTCTCGCCCCCCACTTCATTAATCACAGGAGAATGACAGGAGGTAGATGTGACTGAAGTGAAGAGGTAATTGCTTCGCAGGTGCGTTTGTTATAGATTGCATGACTTTCTTTTAACCAAAGGAGCATCTGAATCTCTTCACGCTCCCGGCAGCCATCTGATCAACATTGCACGGATGCAGAAGCAAACAAACTCAGAAAATGGTTGTCTACAATCATGCTTGGGGATAGAGTGGATTGAGACAAACAGATAAGGGAAGTTTATAGAAGTGCAAATGTGTTCACTGGTCTTCTGGATCATATCCAATTAATCGTTGTGTTTATATTTCAAACGCACATTTCATAACTTGACCTCTATATCGCCATCTGTGTTTGAAACCCAAATTGTAGGATACGTTATGTACTTTTCTTTACGCGAGTTAAAGCCAAATGACGTTAAACTTTCATTTCCCATGAAATCGGACCTGACAGCTTAGATTATAATTTTTATAAGTTTACGATTGTGAGAGTTTTAAACGATGTTTTAGCAACTTATTTAATTTGAATAAATTCAATTAATTTATCATTAAAAAACAGATTGCAGTTTTAAAAACAGGGCTTTGGCCTATTTCAGAAATGGTTGCAAACATTACAAAACAGTTTGTTTGACATGTTTGTAACCATTGGAGACAATGTTTTTTCGATGTTATTTTTAGATATCTCTGAAAGGTGAGGTGGCGTTAGTTAATTGCACCTTTTAGAGCGCCATTGTTCCCCGCACAGCTATTTGACACATTTCTGTTTTGTTGTACTTACACGCAATAGCGAGCACAGCGTGAGCACAATAAAAAGCCCTGCGAAATTATTTATGCTGGAAATGCTATAATAATATTCAGATGTATGTTTGTAAAGGAACACGGAGCTCGTGTAAGTGCCCCGTCTGAAAGGAAATGCATAACAGAACCATTTGCGTTCTTTCGTGCAGGAAACACCGAGATAAAAGATCTTGATCCGATAGCAACCCAGCATCAGATTTCTCGCCCCTTTCTGTTACCCAGAGAAAATTATTCAAACATGATTTCCAGCGAGGCTCGTGAGAGGTTCTTCATGGTGGCTGCCAATCAATATGGATTATTGTGTTACTTGCTGGGTGTCACACTGATTTTTTTCTCAGTCTTTCTGTATAAACTGTGTTTTAGACCTGTGGTTATACTGTTCGCGCTCAGCGAGCCAATTTCTATGGTTCATAAATGCCACTGATTAGAACTACTGTTGGATCTCTTGCATGGATCACTAACTACATGATGACTCTAATCAGCATGTGCGGTTCATTAGGGGCTGGAAACATAATAGTTCCAAATATTCAGAGAGTTGCAGAGATTCAGACCGTAGTAATGTGTTCCTCAGACATAATTTCTGCACTATCACGGTTATAATTTGGCTCAAATGTGCATTAACTGACTGATATGAGTTCTTCATTGGACCCAGGACTAGCTGTAGTAGTATTCGGAGTTCGTAGCGTCTAATCCATCACTGAGGAAACCCAAGGTTTTGGGATCAATGCCTTTAGTTCTTGTAATCAAGTGTCCTTGAGCGGAGATGTTTTGCTGTAAACAAGGTTTTGGCAAACTGCATTTGAAGTGTGTCTCTATATGCGTCGAATTAATGAGTTTTCAAACAAGCCCCGAATCAGGCTGTAAAAGTGAGCTGTTGGAGATTACTATAAAGTCAGGCACAGGAAGTTATCAAGCTCTAAGAGGAAGTGAGGTCGGAGACTTGTAGATGACCCTTTCATCTTGATTGTATTGGGCTTTTAAATTCAGTGCAGGCAGTCGTGACGTGAATGAAGATGTTACATTTAGGAAACCAATCTTTTAAAATATTTAAGTATGCTATGCAGGTGTGTGTTGTTTGCAATGCCGAGTTCAGCTGTGCTAGAACTACACTTTACCTTAGTGTTTGTTAAGAGAGCAGAATACATTTATAATGTAAATAAACGTCTGTTTGACAGCCTGCTTTAAAGGTGCTGCGTGTTAAATTTTCAGCCTTGAAATATTTGTATATTAAAAAAAGCCATTCGGTGACAAACGAACAACATTACAAGAGTAAGTCACCGATCAGTAAAACCCGGCCTATAACACGTCATTTATTATTAATACTGAATTCAGCTAGTTCGGCAATATTGTTGTTTTAAAATACTGTGTGCGCCAACACAAGCAAACTTCAAGGGTTGTAAGCGTTTGTTTTTTTGGATGAGTACAACAATGGTTCCTAACATTGTAAATCCACACAGAAACTTTAAAATGTTACATTTCTTTGTAGTTTCACTGTAATTCACATTTTAAGCATCTGTGGTGACGCAATGTTCTTGCTTTTTAAATAAAATGTAATTGTTTTTCTACAGTGTAGCTTTTATTAGACACCAAAACAGTTAAGTAGTTCTTGCCATGTTTATATCGTCTTAAAGGGATAGTTCACCCGGAAATGAAATTCTGTCATTATTTACTCACCCTCTTGTCATTTCAAATATATATGAAGCATGTTGGTATCTTAACAGCACCGGCACTCATTCACTTTTAACACAGAATCAATGCAAGCGAATGGGTGCCGGTTAACAACATTCTTCAAAATATGTGTCTTTTTGTTCTGCAGAAAAAAGTAATACGGGTGTGAACTCACAAGAGGGTGAGTAAATGATGACAGAATTGTCATTTTTGGGTGAACTATCCTTGTTAAACATTTGTTTATGACGTCATGGTGTATCCAAACATAACTGGTGAACGGTGTCCCAGAATTGCGTGTTTGGATTTCAATGCGGCAGTGACCTTTTTCCCTGTAAATATGATTGATGATGCTTTGCGGCCATACCACATACCGCTGTTCTCTACAGTTACTAATCATGGATCTGGTTTACAGATTTCTTCCATTGATCGAGGCTTAATTTTGGCCGGCAAACTTGTTTTAGATCAGCACAATCTTACGTCTGTCTTAAATTTAGGCGTATGCATCGGGGGCATCTTGCTGCCCGGACGAGCTGCTTTTCACGCTCTGGGACGGCGGAAAATTGCTTCCAGTGACTCCACACCCTCCTGCTCATCTGTTGTTTTGTGTGACATTATCCAGGGTGATGTTGTGTAATTACCAAATGCAGATTCATAACATCTGTCAAGCTTTTGCTACAGCACACATTTAATTTGCTACCAAAATCAATATGCATTTGAGAAACATGCTGAAAATAAGATGCACATGCCAAGTTTTAATATAGGACTTTATCATTTTTATGCATTAAGGGATGGTTCACCCACAAATGAAAAGTCTGTCTTTATTTGCACACCCTCTCGTTATTTCGAACCTGCATGAGAACACGAAGGAAGATATATTGAAGAATGTTGATAAACAAATGTTGGCCCAAATAGACTTGCAATGGCTTTTCGTCTGTACAGTAGAAGTAAATGGGGACCAACGTTTTTTGGTTACCAACATTCTTTAAAATAGCTTTTGTGTTTTGCAGAAGAAAGTCATACAGGTTGTATTACAAGAGTGTAATTAAATGATGAATTTTTGTTTTTGGGGGACTATCCATTTAATACTGTAGTACTACTACAGTAGCAGAGATTATTACAGTTTACAAAGTGTTATTTATATGATCAATGACATTTTTAGAGTATGTCACTTATCTGCTTATATCAGATTGGTTAATTACTGTCTGCATTTTTCATGGCCTGTAGGGATTAATGGGAGGTAACAACCATGTTGCACAACCTCCAGAGCTCAAGAGGAGCTGGTTTAACAAGCCTACCACTAAACACCACAGCTGCCATATACCTCTGAGATTTCACACGCACTTGCACTCAACAGGATGAAGGAGATATAATATTAAAAGCAGACACACAATGGATACACCTCCAGACGCAGCTGTCTGTTGAGAATGTGTCATTTGGAACAGTTTAATCTACACACCCATGCATACGATCTCACTCACCCACGGTATGGCTACAAACACGCTCTCATTTAAAGTACCTAAGCTAGCATGCACATTTTCACACTTTGGGGAGCAAATTGTTCGCCGCCCATGTACACCTGGCTGTCAGGTGGATGTCTGAGGCATTCAAAGGAAGACATTTGCATTCATTTAGGCATTGAGAAAAGCTCCATTATGAGTGAGGGTGAATGAGAGAGGCAGCGTTTGACAGCCCGGGGTAATGACTACCCTCAACCCGGCCTGGAAATGACAGCAACACAGACAGGTTCATTACATTACCCCATGTCTCAAATCATCCACTGATCTGGCACATTGTAATAAAGATGAATATCTCCCTATTTCAATTTTTTCCTCATAATAAATTGGCCATAGATAGAGCTGTAGGGTGCCGTGGCAGCTGCGCTTTTCGTTTTTCATCTGACATTGCGGGCCCCTCTGAGATAACCGGCGGGGAGTTGAACAGTCAAGAACGAAGCCAAGATAGAACTATTCAAGCGTTTGCGCAGTTTGCCCCGGAGCCAATAAAACAACTATATGAATAGATGGACTTGTTTGAACAACATCGTATTGTGTGTGAAAATACAAACCAAGCCACATGTTGGAACTGGACGTGCTGCTTTCGGAAGTAAGGACCGGTTGTTATTCTTTGCGATTAAATTCTTGCTCTTTGAGCGAGCAACGTTTTGGCGTTTGTACGATTTCACTCCCAGCTGAAACCTTCAAACACTTTTTGGCAAAGAAAAGACCCCATTTGATGTTTTTACATTTGGTTGTATCTCAGATCTCTGCACAGCGGGGAAGACTCTTTTTGTGTCGCTGTCTTTCAGGAACCTGTCCATACTTTTCCATGTTGCTATTCATGCTTTTTCACATAATTATTAAATTTTTTGAAAATGTTCCAGCTTCAAGATAATGTAGTAGTCCAGTAATGCTTAAGTTTGTTAGACAGAAATGACAAAATAATCGTATCTATTGTCTCAGTTTGTAACAATTAAAAATGTTTATACTAATGCACATACATTGAAAGTTAATAGGAAAAAAACACTTTGTGTAGTAACGTTGTGACACTGGAGTGAGGAATCACTTACTAACCATGTCTATACAAATCAGATTTTCCGATAACAGGGTTCAATCAGACCATGAAGATATCAGAGGTAGATGCGTAAGGGTTATAGAACATTCCCAATAACCATGTTGGTGTTATGTCTTGATTCAGAAATGAGAGTTGAGAGAAGCTATAAGTTTTAAAGTGCTCAGGCTGAGTAGACCCATCTTCTCGTCCCTCCCCCATTTGGCATTAAGACCCCAAACAGACCACAGAGGAATCTCAGACATCCTGAACCACAACCAGATGTGTAACCTCAACCCCCAGCCCTCAATGTGTATCTCTTTCCTTCCTCTTTACTCGATCTATTCCTCGTACTAGCAGACTGGCCTTTCAGTTTTTGGCCTCTTCCGAAAGATCGGGTAACATGCTATTTCATGCATTCTGACTTCTTTACACTGTTAAACGTGCTGGCTTCTCGTGCTCGACATGGTCAACTTGTTTGAAAAACGAGTTGGACATTTGATGTAGTATTTCAGTGCTTGAAACACAGTCTCCAGGACTTCAACTCGTTTCAGAACGTTTTTTATAAGTCTGGATCACTGTTTTGTAGCTGTGATCCTATTTGTTTAATTGGGCAATTCTCACGGAATAGCATGCCCATGGCAAGGCCAAAGAAATACCCCACCCACGTGTCAACTGACGAGCGATAGGAAGAGCCGCTTACCATCAAGATGTGCTGCGTCAAGATTGGCTGCGCTCTCGGCCTGCAGCTCCAGCTTGTTACTCTTGTGATGATGAGAGAGCTGTTTGTGTTTGTTCACGGCATTTCAGTGATGGATGTTATATAAACGGTGGATATTACACTGGATTTTGAGATCGTTTGAAACTGATAGATGGCGCGTTCCCAGTGATAAAGATGCCGGACATGAACTAAACGCGGTAAGTCAAACTAAGTCATATGTCTGTGTTTTGTTTGCATCGGCGCATACGTGCATAATGTAAAAAACCTTAAGGGATTAATGCGATCGATGATGTATCGTGTGCTCATATTATAGATCCTTCCCCCCTGCCTGCCACTACCAGCTCGTCTTTTTACAGAAATAATCGTACAGCTCAGACAGTTGTATCTCTCTTTTATAAGTTTGATCAAACTAAATACTCTTTGCAGATACGACGTATGCAATATCACTGTATAGGTACTCAAGATTAATATGAGATTGGTGGAAACTGCGAGTGTACCAATCTTTAAAACGATCTGTAATGTAATGGAAATGTGCTGGTCAGCTGTCCATTAAGTCACAGCAATGCATTGAGATCATAATAGATTTGATCAGACTTCTGATCGGTGAACTCCTAAGTACACTACACCTACTTTTAATCTATGCTTTGTTCAACGTGACCCCTGATCTGTTTTCTCTGTGTTTGAGATACTGAACTAATTGAAATGATCTCTAATCAGAAAGTTGACCCAGAAAGAATTGGACGACTTTGCATGTTATGCACAGATTTGCCATAAAAATGCCAAACATTTTAATGCCACTAAATAAGGCTGTAAGTGAGCCAAAAGAGGTTGACATTTTTATTTTACGATTGGCAGCGATGACAATTTTGGCAGTACCACACTGTTCAACGGACAGCAATTTGTGTCAATGTTGTACACGTCGATGTAGAGTTTCTCTGTTCTGAACGCTGTGTTTGGAAAGGATTAGAGGATGTGTACAGTGCGTATTCTTCCCTTCGAAAACAGCTGGACTGCAGCTGAACGAATAAAAAGGGGGTCTCGAGACACATTTTAAATAAACAATTTTTTATGTTATTTTATTGAAAAATCTCTGCGTAATTGACTGATCGGTACTTGAGTAGACAACATGATGTCTAACTTGTATAGTGTTTTAAGACCCATCTGGGACTCATTTCTCCCTTTTTTCTCTCTTTCTCTCTCGCTCGCCCTCTCTCCCCCACTGCTTGCTGGGAAAAAGGTAACATTCTGCAGATAGTTTCTCTGCTTCTTGTCCTCGCAGGTATGACAGGTTGTTTCCTTAGACTGCTCATGAACAGGCTTCAGCTCACCAAAACCTTGACCTATTAATTTCGAGACATAGTCTCGAGAGGGCCACACACAAACTAGCTGTGTGCTCTCAAGGGAATTGTGGGTAGGACAGGACTGACTTGTGTTGACACTTCGGTTGATTTGATGTCAAATCAGAGACTCACCTGTCTGCCCAGTCTTGCACCCTATTGCTAATATAACAGTCTGAGAACCACTGGTTATTGAAAAGTAATGATATGGGGGATGGAAGAGCAACATCATGGTTTCCATTGGCTTGTAGCTTTTACAACTTAGACTGTAAACTGGGCCACTTTGATATTGGCAGTGTGACTGTTAAAAGCTTGGGTGCTCTCTCACTCGCCGTCTGTCTCTCACTTAAGTTCTTCTATGTTTGAAACATGAAAGTAAAGTTTGATTTCATTGGGTTATGGTCCGACCGTTGTGGTCACTCTTGCATGACACTCCTGACTGTCAACGTACAGAGGCAATCTACAGCTCTCTGGAAAATATGCAAATGTCTCAATCCATTGGTTTTCTCTATTTCATAGTTTAGTGGCTTAAATGCACTTTCATGCCGTATTTAAATTCATAACCCTAAATTGTTGTAAAAAGTATTTCTGTGCGCTATATGGTTTCTCATGAATCTCTAAATTACTCACATATAATTTCTAAACTCCAAAGATGACAATTCAAATCTAAGTGTGTACAGGATGGTTTACATTTTGGTTGCTCTAAAACCATGCACAAATGATCCGTTTTATCCCAAAATGATTTGAAACAGTTCCAAAAGCATCTTTTAGGCTCCAGTGTAAACAAGAAAAGTCGCTTATGTGTCGCATGACTTGGACATCTTTCCATTGTAATATTTCTTGTTTACCTTAAAATCCTTGAACCTGGATGTGTGTTAAAGTAGAAATAATCCTGTAATACATTGGGGTTAAAAAGTATTGCGTAAAGTGTGCGTACCAAAGTAGTGAGGCTTAGTGTTGTTGTCTATTGCCCAAGGCAAAATAATTTACCCCACCACACACAAGATTTATGTGTCCCCATCTAGACTCCACACATTCGTGTCACTCATTTTTCATCAGAGAAATTCTCCGCTCTTTGGCTCTCCTTTCCTCAGTAGACCTGCCAAAAAGAGAGGCCTCAGTATTTCTGACATTGGCCACTGATCAAATGTTGATTTTCCCCATTCATTCACATTAATTTCCCATTCTTTCTCAACCTGGCCTCCCGCTCGCTCGCTCTCTCTGTCTGCCTGTCTTTCTCACCCTTTTTTATTGTCTCGCTCTTTTTCTGTGTCAAGGCATGTGTGAATATTTCTGTGTGTGTGTGTTGGTGACTTTGGCATAAGAGTCTGTCTCATGCCCAGCAGAGCATAAGCTCTTAGTTACGGTGGTTAGATGTGTGCATTAGGACATGTGTTTGTGCATATAATGTAGAGCTTACACATAAGCACATCACATGACTCAAGTATGTTAGTATAAGGAATAAAAGCTTATGATTCAGAATATGGTATACCTATATCTGATTTGAAATAACCCTGCATGGGATTACTTTACGCATATTATTGTAAATATTTTAAAGCAGTATTTGTGTCAAATTGTGTCAGTTTTCTTTTGAAAGCTCACAGAATACAGTAGTTTATGTACAGTAGACACAAAAAAGATTGAATATGTTTTTACCAAGGTATTATACAAGAATTAGAAAATCTTTAAATACATTTGATTCCGTCACAAGGGTTCATATCCCTTCATACCAGCTGCAGTATGATGTAATTAAAAAAGGTGCACCCCAAAATAAAAGTTCTCAAGTTTTATTAATAATGCTTGTGATCAAGCATCTCTCCAGGATACAAGTTGTCACACTTTATAGTAATGCTGGATTATTTAAGAAACAGGATGTGAAGTTGAATTTAATTTTCGTCTGTGTGAAACATGTGCGAGGAACACGCTTTCTCTTGGACGGCATTTTATTTCTGTGAGTGTCTGCTGAACCCATTTGAAGCCCCCGGGCTGTTGGATTGCTTTCTGTGAGGTCCCACATCTTCTCGTCGCACCTCGTTCAATTCAAATGTACTGCATGAATTTGCCCCTTGGGACTGGAAATATGACCAGGGGAGGTTTCCGTTTAAAGGCTGAACCTTCCAATTGGCCATTCTCTCCAGTGTCTGGCCTAAAAATAGAGTTAGGCCAAGCTTATTCTGTTGCAGTCTGGGCCAATAAACTCGGAGAATGTCTCTAAGGAACACCAAAGCTTAAATCTGCCGTCCAAACTTACAAAAACCAGGTCAGTTAATGTGGGGTACAGAGGGTTGGTCCTCCTAGCAGGAATTCAGCTTTATTCTGTTTTCAGCTGCCCGAAGTTTTTCCTCCAGCTAGACTTATTCAAGCATTCAGCCCATGGGCCATGAAGAACTTCTAGATCTGTGGCATGTCTTTTCCCTTTAGTATTTAGACCAAAGTGAGAGAATATGTGTTATAGACCTAGTAAGAAAATGTTTAAAATGATGATGCATGTGACCATAACTATTATTTTCATATTTTATTGACATATAAATACATTTTATTTACATAGATTAATCATATAGATCTGGGTACAAAAGTATGGTTTTACACGCCATCCTTTCAGTTTTGCCCTCCAATACTGTATTCTCATTTAAAGGTAACCCGTTTCTATATATAAAATAGATTATTCTCTGTGTGCTTTGCTCTGTTTGTCAACGAAAAGAGTCCCTGGGTATGGTTCTCTGTAAATATCACAGGTTTACAGCACCTCCAAACAAACATATCCAGAAAGATCCCAGCTGTTCTGTGTAAATGATGATTATAATGAAGGTTTCTGTTTGCTCCACAAAATGGCTTATATAAGTGCAGAATGTCTCGGAGGGCAACAAACCGGACACGATCCTTCACCAAACAGGATATAAAATAGTTTTGGAGAGGTTATGGTGCCACCTGAACCTTTTTTTTGGGCAGATGGAAGAGAACATAGTTTGTGTGGAAAGGGTGCCAAGCCCCTCTGTTGTGTATTGGCCATCTGTGAGTGTGTACATGTGTGTTTCTACAGCATATGGTCCTATGCAGCAGACAGTTTTAGGAAAGTCGTGCGGTGAAACGGCACAAAGAGATTCACGGATTAGTTTGCGCAAACATGAAGATTATTTTATGTACGTGTTTCATTTATGTATGTGTTGTTTCACACCTATTTGGCTTTACTTTAGAATAATGACACGTTAAATTGTTGCAGCTGCGGTAATGAAAGTGAATGGTGGCTGAGGTTGTCACCCCATAACATCTCTATATAATACTTTTGCTGTTTCTTTAAAAACTGCAAATTTGCTGTTTCACATGTTTATTTTGAAACCTAAAAGGTCAACGTTTGTATAACTTAATGTCACTTTTTTGTAGATGGATGTGTTTATATTTTCTTGATGAAGTGTTGATATTGGCTTGTCTCACAGTCTGTTTTAAATGTAAAACCAAACGGCCTTCAAAAATGGTCATGGCCACCCTAATTTGTTTACACATCCGCTCAGACACAGATCAGATTTTGCAAGCGAAGATTACTGGGTCAAGGGTCCCGTACTGTATGTTCAGGCTTGTGATGTGCTAGGAATTTTGATGTCGTTGAGATCGTTTTAGATAGCAAACTGTGTCTAGGCGTATTATACTGGAGGAGTTCTGATTTAGACAGTCTTGTACTACAAAACTGCTCTATATACAGCAGTTTAACTCCAGAGAGTCGAAATGCCTAAGTCCCCTAAATTCGTGCAGCAAAGTAGACTTGCATTTTTTTTACGCTTTGATGTTTCAGGAAATATGACACTGGTTACATGCATTTGCTAAAATGTGTAACCTCCAGCAACAGGAATCGATCTCTAAAAATGCAGAAGCTGGTTTGTGTTTAAAGCTAATTGATAGGGGTGTGATGAAACACTTATCCCACGAGACGGTTCACAAGAACAAGAGCGATGACGATATTGTAATATTAATTGTGTTTTTCTTTTAATTCTTTTAATTTCTTTTATTTTTATTCATTAAACGACTTGCGTCTTTAGATGGGTTCAAATGTAACCTCAATCGGTCTGTTTTTTGGAGAGGCTCCATGAACTGTTATTGCTGTGAAATACTGTCTAGGAGTTGACGTGACTTTCTCTCTCTTTCTCTTTCTCTTTCTCTCTCTCTCTTTCTCTCTCTCTCTTTCTCTCTCTCTCTTTCTCTCTCTCTCTCTCTCTCTCTCTCTTCTCTCTCTCTCTCTCTCTTCTCTCTCTTTCTCTCTCTTTCTCTCTCTCTTTCTCTCTCTTTCTCTCTCTTTCTCTCTCTTTCTCTCTCTCTTTCTCTCTCTTTCTCTCTCTTTCTCTCTCTTTCTCTCTCTTTCTCTCTCTTTCTCTCTCTTTCTCTCTCTCTCTCTCTTTCTCTCTCTCTCTTTCTCTCTCTCTTTCGCTCTCTCTTTCTCTCTCTCTTTCTCTCTCTCTTTCTCTCTCAATGGCTCTGGGTTACACTACAGAAATATAAATCATTTGACCAACCAAACACAAAGATTGTACCTTATTAAGAAATATAAATTTGGCTATTCAACAGAGATCTTTTAGATGGTGATTATTGTATTTATTCACCATTAAGCATTTTATGTGCATGAGAAACATGCCAAATCGCTTAACCGCAACTGTTGAGTTTTTCCAGGTAACCGATTGACAAGCCCTAAAAACATCCAGTCAAATGGTCTATTAGTGTGCGAATAAACAAGGTTAAAGACCGCTTCCGAATGCTGGTTTATTTCAGCTGGTAGTCCAAACAGGCCCGCTCTCAAGTTTCACAAATCAGTTCCACAAATGACCTTGCCCCAGCTAATTTCGAGCTAGATTGAGGACTTCATTGCTTGAAACTGCATATCTGGCAAGGCCGGAATGTGTGCAATACAATCAAGATTTTGAAACCATTCTTTCAAATGAAATTGATATGCCACGCCTGATGTAATGGTGCAACCAAAAATGGAAGTTCGCTTGTGTATTCATTATTTAGTTGCAAAACCGTGTGATGCTTTACATCAAGATTTTTTTTTATATTCATGGTTTCTTTCTTTGCCTACTTTAAAAGCTTTTTAACTTTCATTTATACGTATCAAAAAGATCTATATGCATATTTATTCTGGTTTTCAAAAAATCTGAAGAATCATTTTTTTTCTAAAAATACATTACATCACAAATCAGCTTCGTTAACCCACTTTATACTTAGGATAAATGGTTTTTGGACAGTATTTTCTTTTTATCCTGGTGAGGAACACATGTTTAACAGATAGTATGCGGTGTGCCGGGATGGTGGTTAGCGTGTGCTGTGAGCCGTGGCCGAGTGTCACCTTTTAAACAAAAGCAGACTAACCTCGCCCGGCCAACCCGTGTGAAACGCTGTCAGCCTGTATTTCATGAGAAATGGATAGTGAAATGGTTTTATACAGCCCTATAATTCACACACTGCTCTGGTTTTTTATCATCTCCTCTTTTTTTTCAATCTGTTGTTTTTTTCTGTCTCCCGTATGAAATTAAATTGCTTTCTGTCCTGTCAAGCATTTCAGTGGAACCATCAGGTGTTTTATTTTCAGAACTACACTCTGAAATCACCCAAACACACACACACACACACACACACACACTTGTACACACATGCACCAGTAATCCTTATACTGGTCTTCACACGAGTGATATTAAAAAGGATAATTTGCTGTTCAGGTTTAACTGAGCCAGCACTCCGCTCCAGTCCAGATCTCTGGCTCGGTGTCCTCTCGTGTTATACCGTGTCATCTCATGCTCAGGCTCTGGGTTCCGAGTTCTTGTTGCCATGGGAGCATGTTCCAGAGCGATGCTGCCTGCTCTCTCCTGCCTTGAGCTCTAAAGTGGGTGTGTGAGAAAGCGGGCGACACTGGAGTCTGGCCCAGTCTGTTTCACACACATAGACACGGTCTCTTTTTCCATCTCTCTTTCTCTCTCCCTTTCTCTCTCTCTCCCTCTCTCTTTGATGGCTTGACTTGATATGGTAAAGTTAACTGGTGGCATATGGGCATTGTGGGCCGGTTTTGCCATGGGAGCTGTGCCATCGCATATACAGATACACATGTCATATCCCATGGATCACAGCCGTGAAAAACACTGGTTATTATATTACTGTTTGTGTTGAGCGGCTGCTCGGTCTGTAAATTATTTCGTGGTGTATTTATTTTGTTTCAGCAAAAACTGGTATGTTTTTCTTTGTTTTATTTCACTAAAGATATCTATGCATTTCACAAACATGTTCTTGTTTTAAGCTTAAACCTAGCATTTAATAAATAATAATTAGACACTCTCAAAATAAATCCCCCGTATGTTTAATGTACTGTGCCTCTCCCTTGCGCGGGAAGCTGTTTTTGACAGCTCTTGAGCATAGGACGGAAGACAGTAAATTATAAACGGTGATTATTGTGTTTATATTTCATATCTCACATCATATGCAGTCCTGTAACTTTCACCAGCAAAATAAAAGTCCAGTGATGACCTCAACACCACGGTCGGCATCGCATTACTGCAGTAATGTAGTTATCGTCACAGCCCTAGCATAAACTATACTAATATTTGTTTCTTTTAGAACTAAAAAGTCAACTATAAGAGATGGGATATTTTAATATCTTTCAAATTTGCTTGAATAAATTGTTTAATCATTTTAATTTATACATTTTATTAAACAAAATTCTGGATCCATTGGTTTTGTTCAGTACATTCGGTCTTTTCCTAACAGGTCAGCAGAGTCTTTGTGTTTCTCTGCTCAACACACAAAACTGAAAAAACAGCTTGGTGTAGTCTTGTGCTTGTTAAAATCACATTTATTAGCCTGATACCAGAACCAATTGTGACTGGAAATATGGGGCTGTATGAAGGTATGCAGGGACTGTTCACTTCTAGAGACTATTGTGTTCTTGAACTTTCAGATCTGCTTTTGCCCGATCTCGCCCATTCTGTTTCCAACAAAGAAAAGGTTCTGCAGTGAGCATGTAGACCTGCTGCGCTGCACATTTATTCAATATCTAAGTAAATACGCATATTTGTTTGTGGATGACTTAAATGTGTCATTAATGACCGCTCCAGTTAGAAAAGGGGAAACCATATACCATGATAAATCAGAGGTCACTTAGAAAAGGTCAAAGTCCTGATAGGAAGAATGTCTGGAATCTGTAGATCTGAAGCTCAAGCATGCGGGAGTGTCAGCCGTGGCCTCTGGTGTTATTATGGTAATTGTGTTGATGGTGTCAAATGGAACAGTGCCTAAGCCCAACCCATTACCTTTGTGTGTTAGTGAGATCACAAATGGATGTGGCTTCATCTGTACTTCTTGAATCCGTATTGTGTACGTGTGTGTGTTTATTAAGAGCGATGTGGAGGTCCACAATTGTTTGCAGACTAACTCTGTGTGTGTGTTCCTGATCATAAAGGTCAGTTTGTGGTTCCGTGGTTTCTTCCAAACAGACTTGAGCATGTGTGCTGCCTTTTATATGTTCCTCTGCATGGATGGATGTGTTTCTCATCATTACTACCAGCCCTAAACCTCTTTGGTTCTTGGCCTAGTCTGCAAGCCCATTTTGGCTTGATTTCCTCCAACATCAACATCACGCTTTTTCAACAAAAATTCCTTATCGTCTTTTATCCGTTCTTCAGTTCTGGATGGATTGAATTTTGGATGACGGCATGAGGGTGAACCAATGGAAAGTTGGCGAACCGAAACTCGTTTTTTACATCCGACCCGATGTTTCTTTCATCTGCCGATCATAGTTGTGTGGTTGTGGTGTTCGTGTGTTTTAATGAGTGGTAACTGCAGTTTTGAAGTGTTTGCCAGTTTTCGGTGGGTTTCACTGTGTTGGAACACTGTTTTGTTTTGCGCCAAGAGCAGACCGAATCAAGCTGCGGGAAAGATTACTGAAACAGCCCTCTGTTTGCTCCTGCTAAATATTTTTAAGGACGTTTGGGTTCTGGCACCTCACGCATTCTGAATGTTTTGGTCAATTTGCCCCGTAAAGCTGATTACGGACCGCCTTTGCTCCTAACGGAGGCAATTTTCTCATACCTTAACATTGAGTTTATGGAAAACCCCATTTTCGGAGCCAAGTTGTTTTGTTGAGTTCTGTGCATTTGGTGTTATTCGTGCCCTTGTGTGTTCGTCTCCAGGCATGGATCAGATCGTCCTGATTAGCTGAATGGACAGAAAGGACTTCGTCATAAATCCGTGTGTGCATGAACGTGGGGGTGATGGAGAGAGAACGCGACAGAGGGAGATCATAATTCAGTAACACGACTACAAACATCTGCTTCATATTGGTGATTTATAAAACGGAGCCAAGTTATGGAGAATGGCAAAGTAGATGCTCGCAAAATGAGAACAAGGTCGAAGTGCATGTTGGGACGGCAGTGAAATGAAGCATGACGTTTCGAGCCCACACCTAAATCCCTTTGACCCGTGAGACAAAGCATCTGAAATCATCAGGGCAGCTTTCCATATGTGAAATACATTAAAATGTGCACACACACACCTATTCTAATGGGACATTGTAAAAAATCACAAGCTGTGTGCATATCATACTGACCACTGGAGTATACTGATCACATTGTACAGAATAAAGTATCCCACAATGCACTGCTGTAAGCCGTTTTCTCTGTCATCTATTACAAGTATGTACTGCCTGTAACTACATTCTAGACACAAAGCTTAGTTCTTACTTGCATACTATGTGTGATGTGGCGTCAACGATATAGTAAACCATTTCCACATCATGGGACAGTTATTCACTACTGTATAGTCATGAATATTAGGCAACTTACACTATAAACTGTCTGGTTTTAAAAGCTAATGTTCAACTGAGAAGAATGAGCGCTTTAAAAGAAGCGAGCCAGGTATAAAGTATGCAGACATGGATAAATGTCCCTCCACTGATGTAGGGAGAGAGCGTGTGTCCGTGCGTGTCAGTGTGTTTAAAGCTCTTCAAGGGCTCTTCATTGGTGATGTTAGCGCTAATGAAACATGTCTGGCATTTACCATCATCATGTTTCTGCTCTGTAAACCTCTCTCTCTCTTTCTCGCTCATATGTGTGCAGTCATACAAATAATTAAGGTATTAATTAAAGTAGATTACATGTAATAAATGACAAAAACATGGCAAAAAATTATTCAACTTGTGTTTACAGCTCGTAAACTAAAATAAGCAATAGTGCAATGTTTATTGTCATCATGGAGATACATACTGTACATTTTAAATACCAGTGTTTTAGTTTGATCTTATATGTTCGGAGATACCAAATTGAGCGGGTAATTGTTTGTTTATTTTTAGCATCAACTTTAAACTTTTCCAATACCGTACCATAGCACTTCGGATGTACCTAATTTACAGCCGTACTTATTATCACTGTATGCTTTATTAGGATCACTAATAGTCATATTCTAATTAGGCACAGCTTTTATCCCGCCCGCATCTGAAGGCCTTTGTGGTTCCTTCCAAAAAAAAGGCTGTGACCAATCAAAGTTCTGTGTCCCTGTGATTCAACCCACACATACACATGTTCACACGCACACCCAAACAAAACGGATACAGAAGGTGTCGTAGCTGCAGACAAACACAGGTCCTCCCTGAGACAATACGTTTTAGATCCATTTTCACTCATTATATACTCAGACCCCTATTATGTAATTGACATCATGCCATTCTAAGTCTAGAAAGCATTTGATTGGACAAAAATCTGCATAGTGCTAGATTAGTCATAATATTTGTTCCATTTTTCCAGGGATTGTACATTATACTTGTCAAGCTCACCTAAAACTAAAAGTAATTTTTTTCAGACTGCAGTTTCAAAGGTAATAGACATGGACTAAAACTCCAATTTTGATTTCATGGGGTCTTTAAAGTAATAGCCCAGGGTCAACTAAACACCAAATTGTGTATTTTTTAGTCACTCATTGGTTTCATTGAAAATTATGCATTTAAACCACTAAATTGGGTGCAAAATTGTCTACGCCGAGGTTTAATTCAATTTGGCTAGCTTTGTATGAGTGACTCGTGCTGAATTGAAATATGCACAGAATGAGTTTTTTTTGTGTGGGCCTCTGTGTGCTTTTCATTGTAATAGAATGTCCTTCTTTCTTCTCCCCTCTCTCACAATTTTATAGTGCAAAACCCAAAAGGAACGGAGGAAACGAAGAGGCGGCGGAGGGCAGAGAGAGGTGGAAAAGTGAAAGTAAGTGGTGAATGAGAACATGTGACTCTGGGTTTTACAATAGGGAGGGAGGAGGGTGGAGCCAAGAGAAGCGGTTGTAATGTAATTGGATAAACAGTTTTTCAGCGAGACGGGGAAAGAAAAGGAAGACATCGGAGTGTGGTTATTACTCTCGGGATTGTCTTAAACAGCTCTGCGGCCACTCCCTGATCATCTGATGTTGACTCACGTCTGCTATTGGTTGACTTGGCCTCTGTTGTCCTTCGCTAAAAGATCGGATCCATACGTTTTATACAAAGAAGGTCATTGAAAGATGAAACCTGACCTACCAGGGAAAAAAACACAGACGCTCTGAAGACTCTAAACACACTCTGTCTTTCCACCTTTAACTTATTGAGTGCATTTATATTGGAGACTCAGGCAGGCTGATCTATTCATGATGCGCTGAGGAATTGCGATTGCGAGGAAGATTACGAGCAGCTCTGACTTTTCTAAATCCATCAACTAATATTTATTCTGCCTGTTATTAAAGGGATAGCTCACCCAAAAATAAAATGATCATCATCTCACCCGTTTGTTTTTCCAAACCAATAAGACTTACTTTATTAAACCTTCTAGACCCTGCTGTTATTTTAATGGACTTTGTGGTTGTAATGAGAATTGCATTGGTTTCAATGGCAACTGTAATGGTCTATGTTTGTCTCTACTGGTAAAATGTTGGGTTTTATTAGTAGGGTGTTGTCTAGTGGATGGAACAGCATTAAATCCTACTGGAATAATATCTAAAACACACTTCATAAAGGAACTTTGTAATGGTTTTAATAGTAAAAAGCTGATAGTTCATAATGTTGTTTGTCATGGAAATTTTTAAGATTTATATTTTCAGGAGAGAATTTGAACCCAAAAAGATGCCTCAGTCCATTTTCAGTTTCATTGTACAGTTTTTTTTTATTGCACAACATTTCCACAGTTTTGTTCTCCAAACCCCTAAGAAAATGATGAAAGAATTGTGGGTGAACTATCCCTTTTAAACAGCAACGTTCAACATCGAGCTCCTATTATAGACAGAAAACCGCAGCTTTTGTAAAACAATAAGGGAGAGTGAGACCATGGTAAATGTTGTTTTACTATCGCGTGCCATTTTTCATGAGCCTTTAAACTGATTTTGCCTCAGTCTGTGACAATGATTAATAGCTTCTGTCAGTCTTGTTACTGTGATAATAGGCATGTGTGCATGCTTGTTGCGCACAAAGTGATTACATACAGGAAGTGTGAGATATCATGTGTAAATGCTGTCTGCTTCGCTACTGGATCTTAATAGCTGTGGATTCACCACCTAAACTCTCACCTCTGCAGCGACACAAACACTCAGGCTTCAGGCTGTTTCATATGGAGGAAAATCTGGTTCGTTTGGGATTCTGGCAACCTTGATGTAACCGGAAATTCATCTCAAGTAGTTGTAATAAGCTAGTTATGAGCAAATTCTTCTTCATTAAAACTGAAGGTTGTAATGTTTTATTTGGTTTATTCAATTTGGTTAAGTCTTCGGTCCATTTTGCTGTGATGTCCAATTACTTTTAAATGGGTTTGAGCATGTACCTCATTAATATTACATACTACATTTTAAAATATCATCTCAAATTGTGTTTGTGTATATGATTCGATTTATATTTTTAGTAATAAATGGTGGGCAATTTCCTACTCCCAAACATTTAACTGAGATGAAAATGATGTAGGCTATTACGTAAACATAAACACAAAGTGAAAAATGTAAATCATTTTTTTCCACCTCGTATATTTGTGGAGTGTCTATGAAGTCTCTGTATTTTAGTGAGTATATGTATACTCGCGTTCCTGTGTGCATT
Source organism: Barbatula barbatula (assembly GCF_947034865.1). Classification (NCBI taxonomy): domain Eukaryota; kingdom Metazoa; phylum Chordata; class Actinopteri; order Cypriniformes; family Nemacheilidae; genus Barbatula; species Barbatula barbatula. Next base: position 6,224,886 of record NC_136768.1, on the reverse strand, counting down.
CGTGCGTAGGCTCCCGCCCAATCGCTTATTCTCCTCGCGTCCATTTCCAGAGAGGTCAAACCACCAGAGCCTTCCAGCGAACCTTGGGATGTTTGATTTAGTACTTGTCATTATTAGTTTTGATAGTTTATTTTAACAGCTATGTTGAATGATGCGTCTTTAGGGGCCCTCTGAGTGTAAATGCCACTTTGACATGTCGGAGAAGGAAGCTGCTTTTTGGGTAGATTCGAGAGGCCAGAGGAGCAAATAAATATACATTAACATGAAATTAACTTGTGTGCTCAGGTGACCGCCTCTCTTCTGCCCTAAAGTCAAACACACGCATGCAGTGTGTTGCGAGACTCACTGTGATTGACATATTATGTTTGAGCAGTGTCATGTACCCCTGTAGATTGCATGTACCGAGCCTGAGTAAATGTTGTTTATTTGGTAAATAAAAATTGCTGATAGCTGATAGCTGGGTTGTAGGTAGTGTGGGATTACATGGGATAGGTTGAATTGTAAAAAGTCTGATTATTAGTGAATCGAAATGTTAATGTTGTTTATCTAGAATGTTAAGCGTCAATGCACTTAAGCAACGTTTTTCGCATTGAGCCACCAAAACAAAAATCTTATGTTATCTGAGTTTTAAATTGCTTGACATATTGTTTTGCAAACTATTCACTGTTTTAAGTACTTTTAATTATAATTATTTCTACTAATATATGAATATACGATATACTGTATATAAAATATCTAAACAAATTATGTAAATGCTCATACCCTAAACGTTTTCTCTGGGTTGAAGATCAACATTTATGCGGTGCGCTATATTGTTATGCATTTGCTAGATAAACTTTGACATGATGTGACATTTTTGTGATGGGAAACCGGCTCATCCTGTCAATGATAGTTTGAGTGACAGTGACCTGCGCTGTTTGTCACAAATGTGAAAGGATAATAAAACGCTAAATAATTAAGTTGTCATAGAGATCAAATATATTTCTATAACGATAATGACAAATACCATTTCATGGTCAGCAAATGGCCGGTAAATTCACCCTCCATTGACAGGTATGGCGAAAAGTTGGACCCTGCGAGTTCTGCTAACATTCCATCTTTGTTTTCAGTGGCCCTGTTGCATTGTGGGAAGCCCTAGTTTGGCCAAGCGACTCTGATAGAGTTAAAGTCTCTGCAGTCTTATACATCAAGAGCTTGGAGAATTACTGCCCTTGTGTAATAATAAGCAATGGAGTTAGATATATAGCCCCTTCCTGAAATTATCGAACCTCTGCTCGGGAAGAATTATGGGCAGTCTCGCTTGTCCTCCCTCAGTTTATAATCAGTGAGAGTGGGGAAACCAGACGGTAGGGAACAGAAAATACGAGCTGGATTTAAGGGAAATGGTCTTAAAGCCAAGTCATAGATTTAGAGGGAGATGGTGTAGGGAAGAGTCTTTGTCCCGCCATGACTCTTCCTTCGTACTAATATATTTGACTTTATTTTGTGCAAAGCAACTTGGCCTGTTTCTTGCAGATGTTGTTGAGTACCTGATGTTGTAGGTCCATGCGTGTTGTCTGCAAAATTCAGCTGATTGTCAAGCGGTACTCAGCAAGGTTACCTGGATGGTGTTATCTGAAGAGCACGCCTTAGCTGAACAGCCATGTTGTGATCAATTGCTGGGCAAGTTAAGACGACAAAAAGCTCTGTCTTGTTGTTTTTTGTCTTTCTCTCTTTCAAGACTTGGTTTGATGGATATATTTGCTCTCCCAGCAGTAATAGCTGCAATCTATCCCAGAATTCCCTATTGCTGTAATTTATTCCACAATCCTTGATCTAGCGGAGGGGCCGTGACATAGCATGCCAGAGGAAGAGAAGAAATGTTTTACCGAGGTTTGTAGCCCGCTGGTGCATGAGGGGAGGGGAAATTGTTTGCCCTGACATCTGAGAGATCGTAATACTCTTTAGGTGCTGCTCTGGGTTCAAACACCAATTTGCTCAACGTTGTTAAGACGTATTTGAGTTTATCTTGAATCATAGTACCAAACGGACAGAGCAATCTTCTCATGCCTGGTAGGGGTAAAGTGACCCAGAGGGAGCGAGAGAGATGTGATATGTAGAAGTGAATTTGGGAGGAAGGAGTAAATGAATTAGTGCTGATATCTGTCTGTGCATTCACTCGATAAAACGTCTTAGCTGTGCTAGACTAACAGGCAGACCATCTGCCTCAGTCGTCATGAATTTATCACCACAAATTTTCCAATTTGAACCATCTCTTTAAAACATGACACATTTGTTGGAAATGTAGTAGTGCTTGGTTTGCTAAGGTAAGCTATGGTTCATGCCTGGGGTTCAGTATTTGAATAAACCCTTAAAGGAATATTTCATCTAAAAATTAAAATTATAAAATTGAAAAACTTGTCTTTTCAAACCTGCATGACTCTTCGGCAGAGCACAAAATAAGATATTGTGAAGAATGTTGGGAACCATTCCGCTGTTGTTCGATTACCAAAATCCTTCAAAAATCACCTTTTGTGTTCTGCAGATAGAAAGAAAGCCATACAGGTTTGAAATGACAAAAGGGTGAGTAAATGATGGACATTGTTCATTTTGGGGTAAACAACCCCTTTAAGTGACCACATATCACAGCGTTTGTTCTTTATACATGAGTTGCGCTTCAAAGCAAGTAAAAAACAGGCTGAAAAATTGCATTGAGTCATGTCGAGAGAAGAAAATATCACAGAGATTGTGGCTGGGCTGTTTGACTTGGGCCATGGTCAAGCAACCAGAATGCCCTAGCAACTGGATATCAGCAGGGTACAAACCACTCACTTTAGCATCGTGACTTGCAAGTGGCGTGCATGCGCACTCACCTTTTCTTCAGAGAATATAGGGAAATGTAAAACATAACCGCACCACTTTATTTTAGAGTCCTGTACACGTGTCTACTATGTACTTACAGTGTAACCATGCCTTTTCTAGGTGCGAACCATAAACCTAACCTATGACACTATGGGCATGTACTGTAAAAGAAAGTGCAACCAACATGTATTTTTATATAGCATGACAAGGTCTTGAGAGGGTCACATGAGTCTGTGAGTAAACAGCCTCTTGTTTGTCTACTGCTGGGTCGATAAATGGAGAGCGCTGAGGTCAGAAGTCGTGAGAGAGGGCTTCTGAAAGGAAATATACAAGCTCTTTCGACACAGATTCAGAGCTATGAGATTGTAATTGACTTGTAATATTGTCAAAGTTTGTTGCGTTGGCATGCTTTTGGAGTTGACATGTGCTTCTCTGAAACAACACCCCGCCTTCACCTCACATCTTTAGCTCTGTCTGTCTAGAGAGAGGACAAACACAGACAGGTATGACACCTCACTATTCTGTTGACCTTTCATTGTGTCACTTGGTATTTTGATAATCATACGCTTGTGTTGCCTCGCTGTGACAGTGTCTTTCGGCAAGTTTTGGAGGAACAATTAGCTGTCAGATGCTGCGAGACGGCCGTGTCCCTAGCCGCCAACCGAGGGGTTTCAGCTCTGACAAGACTATTGATTCACCTTCCTCTTCCATAGTCTTCCTCCAGCTGTCTTAGACACGCATCTTGACCTTTACCTTTTTGCCACAGCATGCAAAGGTAAAACTGCAGGAGTGCAACAGTCTCTTTGTCTTGATCTCACTTTCTTTCCAGAACACTCTCACTTTTTGATATGTGTTTTTAGAGATGATTTTCACAGCCCGGGAAAGAGACTGAGATCTTTGTCAGAAATGTATATTAAAAAAGGTCATGAGAGCTGAACCAGAGGAAGACTGATGCTTGCGCTTACTCGACAGTAGTTATTTCACATCATTTTGTGGCTTTGACAGATGTGTGTGTATAACCAAAATCTTGCATTAAAGGTTTTGTATTTATTGGTCATATATAGTATTTGCTTCAGTGTTTTGTCTTTTTGCTTATGTCTGGCTCAGGCTGCTCCACATTCTTCTCCACTTTTCCGCCCTTATGAAACCTTCAAATCCGCATTAACAGATATCGCTGACCTGCAATAGGAAATTTAAGAACCCCAAATTGTAAAATCTCTCATAGGAGTAGATAAGGGAAGAAAAAAGAGAAAGGGTAAGCTAATATAACCTCTATCACTTCCACTGGCTGCCTGTATATTAAAAAATTATACTGCTCTCTGGGTGTGTTAAACCACCTGCCTCTTCAGTTTTGCTTAAACCAAAGCATCTCTCAGCACCCGTTTCTTATTCATTGATGTTCTGTGTGTGGTTTCGGTCACGTGTCTAGGATTCATATTTTTTTCTATGCCTTTTAATAAATTGAATCCATACTCAATTTTTCTTTTCAGTGTTGTGTGGTATAAGGCGGAGACAAGGAAGTCCACACACAGGTCAAAGCCAGATGTAGAACCTTAATATATATATACTCTCATTGCTGATGGGATTTAATATCAAAGCCCAGATTTCTCAGTAATTGAGTGTAGAAACTACGAGGATTAGACTGTGTGTTTGTTTGGTGGTAGACTGATATTCTGCAGGTTCCTGCATTGCGGTCTCATTTCGGAAGTCCACCACATACCAAAGCTCTTTATCGGAATTTATGGAGCATCATTACAGTTGCAAGAGTAACTGATAGTAACGCATTTTTGTTTAATTTAACTTATTACAACAACGTTCAATCCAAGCCTCATGTTTTCATTGCTTCAAATATTAATAATTATCACAATGTACATGCAACATGAAATAATTTTTGTATTAAGTCACCTCCCCATTGGACCATTAGTCACCAAATTCTCAATAGATACAGCAGGTGTAATGGTATTCACAGGGGAGGAAGTGTTTGCCAAGTAGATTCGTTGATTTCTTTGTAATAATTCCATCCATTTCCCACAAATTTGACCCATTCGCGTATTTGCACGCCTGTTGCAAACACAATAAATCGATATTATCCTGTTAACAAAATATCCAACCAATCACAGTGCCGTTGGACACTTCATTGAGAACACAATGAGCTCAAAGGAAGCTACTTATTAAGGAAACGTGAGTGCTTTACACACATCTTTTTGGTTTTGTCCAGTTGATTATTTTTTTAAGATTTTATTTTTAATAGGAGCCCACTGTCCCTCTTGCTCCTTGAGCAAAACGCCCCTGGATGATGTTAATTGTACTCTAATGGTTATCTCCACTGCCACAAGTCTGAACTTGACTACCCCCATTACCCTTTTAATCTCTGGTGAAATTAATCATGGTGTCTTTTTCTTTTCTTGGACTCTTTCTTTCACCCTTTCTTTCTGTTAGGTTATTTCTGCATTATTCCCTGTAAGCTGAATTGGTTTCTCAACAGCCTATTAGGAAGTTATCAGAGCATTGCGGCCAGTACAGAATCCCAGGCAGCTTAGCTTGCAAATGCCCTGCTTTCTTATGACTGCGGTACCGATCAGCAACGGAGTGCTTGGGCTGCATGAGACCAAAAGTAGGCAGCTGTAAACCTCTCTCTCTCTCTCTCTCAAATTTGTATTAACTCTGTTGTCTTATCTCATACTTGCGTGGGTCAAAAAGAGGGGGAGCTTGATTATGTCACAACCAGAAATTGGCAACATTAAGGTGATAGTTCACCCAAAAATCAAAGTTCTTTCATGAATGACTCAATATCAAGTTGTCCCAAACCTGTATGCATTTCTTTGTTCTGTTAAACACAAAGAAAGATATTTAGAAAAATGTTAGCAACCGAAATTTCTGAGGCACCATTGGCCTACCATTGGAAAAACAACTAAATGATCGTAAAAATTCTTCAAATGTCTTATTTTGTGTTCAACAGAACCTACAATAATTTGTTCTACTACGGTAGTCAATGGTGCTACAGAAATCTCAGTTGCCAACATCCTATCTTTACTTGTGTTCACTGTTCAACCCAACTTGAGGGCGAGTAATTCATGACAGAAATTTTCATTTTGTGTGAACTATCCCTTTAAGAATTAGAAAAATGTGGGTTTTAAATCCATGAGTTTAAATTGGCTACCAAGAAGAGTAATTTTCAAAATAAGAAATATTCCCAGTCAAACAACAATGGAATTCAATTAATCGCAAAGCCTATTTTATTTATATTAATCATGCTTGTTACCCGATTTTTTTTTTTCGGTGTCTTAATTTGAAGCATTTTCTAAACAAGTTTTTAGGTCATAACGTATTTTATTAGCATTAACACGTGACCATGTCAGCATCCAGAAAAATACTCATCAAAAGGAACGCTCAGGAATTTTCAATAAGCTGCAAGTGTATTGTAATACAGATTAGTGACTTTTCCCCTGCGTCGTCACATGAGCTAGCATTAGCGAAGCCTACTTACACGAGTTTAAACAGCACAATGGCTTAGACTGAAATAACTACTTGTCTCTTCCATTATAAAGTTTCAGCTTAAGGCAGAAGTTATTATTATTTGCTGAACTAATATGTAATGTTGGCTCTGGTAAATGGTTTGTACATATTTAGTTGTGATAGAATAGCGAGACTGGCTTTGGAATTTTTCTCGGTTTTGCTTTCTAAACGGTGTTGATTCATCCACAAAATGGAAAGCGGATTACCCGCCTTTCTCTGTAATAAAGCGTGTGAAAGATTTGAGAGAACAGGTTACCCTATGGTATAAGCTGAGTTTTGGAACATTTAACCTCTTCATATACCGTCTTTATTGTATCTTTGGACATACAGTACATATCAATAGTAAATACAAACACACAATCCAACTCTGCATTCCTGTTACAAATAGTTTGTCGGATTGTGTAATCTGTCATGCAGTGGAACTCAGACCGGTTCTTAACCGTCATTCGTGCTTATGGGTCATTTACATTTAGCCATTTTGCAGACGCTTTTATCCAAAGTGACTTGCAAAGAGTTCAGGGAGCAAAAGGCGATATGTCATACAGGAGCAATAACACAATAGGTGCTAATACAAAGTAACTAGTTTCAAGAAAAGCTAGACCACTACCTGTTGAGAGAAAGAGAGACTTTTTTTTTTCATTTGTCTGTCAAGTATTCACAGAAGAGATGGGTTTTAAGTAGTTTTTTTAAGGTTGTGAGAGATGTGGTTGACCGGACCGAGTTAGGAAGAATGTTCCACCAGGAAGGAGTTGTGAAGGAGAATGATTGGGAAACTGCTTATGGGTCATAAATAAATAAAAATTAATCTAGCTGCCTGCTTATCTAACTCGTGCATTAAATGAAAACGTGTACAGAAGTGGATATTAATCTGCCGACAGAGTTAAGTGACACTCTTAAATATTTTTTTCTAGCTGATAACCTCGAGAACCATCCATCTGAATTAGTCACCGTGCAATTCCAGGCATTCACAAAAACACCCACGTTATGGCCACATGTTCTGACGCTTCTCTAGAAATTATTTTTCAATCAGAGTAAAGCCCTTACAGACATGCGCGCCAACCTGCCAACCTAGAAACATTTTTCTGCCAGTTTGAATTCATGAAATGCCCTTAGATACAGTAATTTAAATTTCAGACCCTATATTATGGTTCAGTGTTGTTTCGCCTTCGGTTCAGATGCGTGCAGGAGGGTGTATGACTGAAACACACACACACACAATGGAAAGATATAGTCATTCAGTCTTGGAGAGTTAAGGAGAGACAGACAGATAGAAAGAGACCGAACAAGTGCCCATTGGGAGATTGAAACGAGCGCTGTGCTGTCTGGATGATGAAACGCACGTGTCATCCTGAGCGTGTGTGTCTTGAATCAGTTCCATGGGTCTTCGTGAGGGTGTGTGTGAGGTTTGCACTTCTGAGGGCCCTCTTTTTGAAAGTGTGCTCACTAATGTAATGTAATGTAATGTGTCTTTCGCACGAGGACATTTATGGGGATTCTCACTGTTACAAATCATGTTAGCTTCAGATCTAATTATGTCAACGGGGTTAGGTAAGGTTGGTGTATGGCAAATATCATTTCCTTGGTCTGTGCAAACTATTATGTCCATGAAATGTCTTTAGCGATATAGCTTTTTAATACCTGTTTCTGCAGTAATTGTGGAAATTGTATGTGAAAACGTATCAATAGAAATACACTATTCAGGTCAGTCTATTTTTAGAACCAAGTCAATAGCTTTGTTTTCTTTTTTGTTATAGTTTGCCTTCCCTCAAAGAAACTTTTAGATATTTTTTATAGATAGAAGACTTTCGCAGGGCATGCAAAACATGATGTGTGAGAATGCAAAAAAATAAAATAAATTCCCTCCCTGTCCCTTAAAGGAGTCTTAGGGTGTGTTCATATATGCCATGTTTGGTTCGATTAAAACGAACTCAGCAAGCTGTTGGGTTTGGTTTGCTGTTAAAATGCCAGTGTAAACTTTTTTTGGTCCGGACCAAAAGTACTAAACGAACACACTGCTGTATGAACACGCCCTTAATGTATTATATGTATTTCAGTTTAGTTTTTCATCCTAGTGGGGACATTTGTACACAGTGTTTGCAAAACCTTACCCACACACATGTCTTGAAGCATCTCAATATAATCTAAATGCAGTCATAGCTGTTGGATTCATAATGCAGTACGTTCACCTTTTAGCAGGCCATAAATCATCAAACTTCTTATTAATATCTCTCGGCATCGATCATGCAGTGTTTGTTTTATACACACGTAGACACGCTCGCTGAAAGCGAGTCGCTTTTTGATAAAAGGCTTCAGAGAGGATCTATAATGGCATGGTAAATGTGCTTGTGGGTGTTTTTGCTGGTCTAATTATGATCCACTTTAGAAATCACTGCTCTGAATATGTACAGTGGAGTGATGAAGATGTGCATGTGTTTTTGCACTCCTGTATGCACAGTGTTATGTTGTGTTATTTGTAGTGGATGTCTATTGTAATTCGTGAAATCTGAAATACTTGATTCCGATTGGTAAGTCGTTGGATGCGTAGGATTTGTGCTTTAGATAAAAGCGTCTGCTAAATGACTAAATGTAGCGATAAACACTCCTAAATACCGTACTATAGCTGATAATGAACAGTAAGATGCTGTTTGTGCCTGTTACGGGATAGAGATTTAGTACGTGTACCGGAGAGTAAGAATTGATCCCAGAACTATTCAGTAGTAGGATTTTTTTATTAACGGTCCTTTTCTCATTAAGTTGGTCATAGAGTGGGTGAGCCATAGAGGATTTGTGAAGTATAAATGCCTGCAGTTGTGGTTATTTGAATATATTTATATATATTATGGAAATCATAGAGGTTTTATAAGCCCTCTGTAATTAGTCTAGTGGTGGGATGTCTTTGACAAAAATCCAAATACGTTAACTGTTCACTAAATACACCGATGAGTGTCGTACTGAATGTTTGCCCTCTAAAAAAAGTTATTCGGCCTCCCATAATCCACTGGGTCCTTCTCATTCACTGCAAAGATGTACTTCAGGATATTTTGTATCACACCAACTGCAGTGTGTATGTGTGTGGTGAAAAATACGAACCTTAATTTCGACTGTTATGGTTTATTGACGTGAAAACTTGGATCATGGGACACTTTGATGAAGTCTAATATTAAAGCGAATGCCGACATTAAAGCAAAAAGGGGCTATACGTGATAGATTCATTATAGGCTACACTTTATTCTCATTTTTTGTATTATTCAATCATTTGTTTTGAAAAGAAAAAGCACTAAATTAGACAACCTTGAGCCCAGACCTTTGGACCCCACTTTACTGTTCCATCAATAGGTAGCTTCTAACTTTTTTAATATTAGACAAATTAAATTAACCTCTGTTTTATGTTCCTGACAGTTTTATTATTTGTTGTACCCTTTCCTTCGAAAAAACTCTTTATTTGCCTAACAGTATTTCCCTTAAGACAGCTGAATGTATGTCAGCTCTGGTAAAGTTATTGACTTTTAGCCGCAACATCCGTGAGCCATCGCTGATAGTCATACCTAATAAGGTGGATGTGTGTGCGTGTTGGCCCGAGGCGTCGAAGTGCTGGCTAATTAAACCCCAGTGTAATTTATTAATACAATGTGTTCTGGATGGAGCTGCCGGTTGTGTGCTTAAGTGAGAGCAATTAGGCAAGCTATCATGTGGAAAAGATACGTTATCTCCACAGTAAACTCCATAGCTCGAGGGAAAACAGTGAGAGAGAGAGAGAACAAGAGGGATGAAGATAAAGAGGAGGAAAAGAAGAGTAGATAGCGTATAAAATGACTTTGGCATGCTTTGCTGCCTCCTAGAGAACTCTTCGGCCCTAAAGTAGTCGACAAACTCTTCTTCCACTCTTGTAATTTGTCAGCCACACCATTATGTCTCTACACAGAGGATTCATTTGTTTTACGCACCCATCCATGCATTCATTAGCTTCTGTTCCCTTTCTAAATGCTTGTTTTTGCTTTTATTGTCGGATAGGTTCAGGCTAAGTTAGCTGGCCTGTTTTAGAAGAATAGGACTGAATGGCTGTGTTTTTATGGGCAGGATCCCACCAGCAGCCATGCTCACAAAGACGGCCTTGTCGTTTCTGTGCCGAGTCGTACTTGGCTTCCTTGTTTCCAGTCGATCTCTCTGGTTGTCTGCCTGTGTTCCTTTCCACAAGCCTTTCTCATTCTGTCTTTGTTAACATGCAAGAACATGGCCACAATCACTCACAGCTAGCGATAAGTGGTACACTAACATTACTTGAAGGGCGCTGTGATGTATCAAAGATGTCAGGGGTGTGAGAAGTGTTGCGGTGTCATCGGAAGCCAATGGTTAAATGGTTTACTGATACTGGCCTGCACGAGGCCAACACCTGAGCATCATCAAAAAACTTGGGGATGAGTAGGAATGATGACTATATGGGAGCAAATTCCAACAGCCATGTTTCAACATTTGCTTAAAAGTCCTGACAGATAAGGGGAAGAGGTTATTGCACCAATGTAAGGAACGTGTCCATCCTAAAGTTTTAGTTCACTCAAAAACACAGTCTGTCATTTATTCATTCATCCTCATGTCTTGCCGAATCTGTAAATGACTCTCTTATCTGGATATTTTGAGAAATGCCAGTGGATTTGTGTCCATACCGTGGAAGTCAAATGGGGACCAACACTTTTCTGTTCTGCAAAAGAAAATACGACAAACACGTTTTGGATGTCATGAAGAAAATTAATCTTGAGTGAAACATCAATTTAATGCCTGTGGTTTAAAAGGGAAATGTTCAAATGTGGTTGATTTGATGTTCACGTTTTTTTTGGCTGTGCAGTGTAAACATGCATATTTACCTACATGTTGAAGTTCAACTTTATTCAAACTTGTGTGGGTGGAAGATTCTTGTGTTAGTATGTGTATGTGTGCATATTTGAGTTAATAGCTTGGGGGAACCTCTCTGTATTCTTAGCTTGTTGAAGGCACTGAAGTGGAGAGAATTATAGATTCAGCACAATGAGCAGTCAAATTTAATCTACGTGCCTGCTGTTCTCCACAACCCAGGGAATGAGATGACACGGCCTCACTTGGATGCTTATGTGTGCGAGTGTGCACGGATGCATGTGATGAGTTGGTTTTTGAGTAGCAAAATCAGAAAGAAGGAAATTTGTAGACATTTGTTAATGTTCAAGTTATTCATGTGTGGGTCAGCTAATATGGAAATTGCTTTGAGGAACTTTGAAAAGACAGATGGATTAAACTGAATTCGTCACTGGACAAGTTAAACTGACCTCTATGTGATATTTCTGGCAGATGATAATTTTTATTGCGTTCTTTCCTTCCAAAAACCTCTCTTTAGCAGTAATAATCACTTGCGGTATCTCATTGCACATCTCTCCGAAGACTGCTGGAACTGTCAGGTGTGATAAAGTTATTGACTTTGACCTTCAGCACGGTGCAGTAGGCAGATTCATTTGTGGAAAGGTCAGATCGCCCCAAACCAAAGATCAGTTTTCGAGTTATAATTCACCCGAAACTCTAATAAGTAATTTTTGTTTTGCATAAAGCCTTTTTATTCACAAGAGGAGGACATTTTGGAGCAATATGATTACATGGGGGCAGATGGAAACACACATTTTACTCTACATAATTTTGTATACATTTTTTGAGAAGAACAGAGTTATTAAAATAAAATGAAGGCAAAGAGATAATAAAACATCTGAACATCACTTTCATATTCAAAGAATTACATTTAGATGTTCGGGGGTGGACATAAAGATCAAAACGTTAATTAACTGCATCTGTTCCTAACAAGAGCTGTTTAGATTACATTAGCATAAAACAGACTCTTGATTTATCCCTACGTTTTCGCAATCGAACCACGATCGCGCAGCACGAGCGGCACGCTCCACTTTGATCCCAGTTCGAGTAACCGTGGATGATGCGTTGCTGACAAATTGCATCAAAATTGTTTTCGAGCAGCTTTATGAAACTAAACCGCGGTTGGGCATTCAGCGCTTCAACCAGGCTTATGAAAGTCTGAGCTACATGTTTCACCACACTGCTGTCATCCGCGCACATTCACTCTCTCTCTCTCTCCGAGGCTGACAGCTGTAGAATAGAGTGATTATCGGCAGCACCAGTGATTGAGCGCAAGAGAGCGGGGGAGCACGGTGATGGAAGGCAGAGATTGTGATAGAGATGTTTTAAGAACGCTAATGAAGAGGGGTGGGTGAATACAGCAATTCTGGAAAGGTTCACTGTACACAAATACATTCAAACTCTGTTCCAATACTCTACTGAGGTGCATTTTAAGGCACCATAGTTGCACTCGATCGATGTATATAATCAGCTCTTGTTGTGTCATTCTGTGATTATGGGTATTGGCAGCTAACTACACCCGCTTTGAAGAACAACAAGTGTTGTGTAGTTAGCCTATTATGCTCATGCAACAGTTGCCAAATTTCTCCTCCAAATACTCCTATAGCTTTGTCAATAGATATTGAACACTTTCATATTTTGTCGTGAACTCCGTGCAAAACAGTTTCCGTCACTTTTTGGTCATGTCTCTATTGCCATCATTACTTTTGTATGCATGTCTTGGCATTATATTGGCCACTAACTGACCTGCACTCTAGATATTGGCATCAGTTATTAAAAATACAAATTCTAAAGTAGCACATCACTTATTTTGCAAATATGGTAATCCCATAATGCACTGCAGCAAGGCTGTAAAAAGTCTAGAACATTGAATTGAGACAAATGTTAATACACTACAACTGTGCACCGCAATTGTATTTATATTTTTCCATCAACACACTTTTTTCTGCCAGCTTTTTTAAAAGCATCGCAGGGATTTTTTTTCTGTTATGGGCTCTATTTTGTCCAAGCCTTTTCAAAATATTTTTTTTAATAATAATTTTGGTTTTCTAATGAAAGAAATGTCTAGTAGGCCTAGGCACAATTATATTTTTGACTTCAAAAGTAATTTGAAGGCATAACATTTACACATGAACCTTCCGATTAAATTTAAAATAAAAAAATTCTCTGAAGCGTTTCAACACTTTTGATTATCAATGTGCTTACTTTTTAATACTGTGTGCTTACGTTCGTGTAGTGAAACTGGAAGAACATTATGTTGGCGCAAAGACCATGCGTTCGATTCCCAGGGAACACATTAAATATATACCTTGAATTGAATTGATTCAAAGTCATTTTGTATAAATTTATAAGATGTCTTACTAATGCAGCGTTAGCTTAGCCACATGCTAACATCACAGTGCAGATTTGTATTTGTGTCACACAGTCTGTGCCTTATGAAAATCACCCATGGTTTTATTGCAGTTAAACAATTTTATTGCCAATTTAACACCTAAGAACATGATTCTATCAAAAAGGATTCCAAGTCGGCCACTTAAATTTCCTTGAGAAAACATGACTTTGTAGCCAACAGGCTGTGAGGCAGCTCATGTGGTCTTTAAACAGAGCCTCAATGTGTATATGCACGTGCTATGAGCAGAAGGCATGAGATGGTCTTTATCTGTTTATTTGCCCCCGTCGGTTTCCCGGAGGCCATCAGGCCATGTGAGAACGTCCTGAACTAGTTCACTACAAGCTAGAGTAATTGCCCTAACCCCTGCACTCATCTCTAACTTGATTTGAACCAGCCGGTTAGTGCACACACGCTTCCCTTTAATTCCTTTTCACACACATGTTAGACAAGGGCATTTTTGCTATTAACCTCAATCTGTAAGTGCCGTGGTGCAGCTTTGCTCAGTCGTAAACACTTTAATTGTTTGCCCTGGTTCTTTTCCCTTTTCCGATCAAACAGCAGAACGGACGTCTGGTGTCTTCTCCACCATCTGGGCCTGTATATATATATATATATATATATATATATATATATAAACGATTCTAGAGGGGGAAAAGGGCAGCACCTTCTTATCGCCTCTTTTGAATGGAGTCCATAATTTAGTGATGCAAGGCAGTGAAAAACTATGGGCTGCTAGTCCACATTTACAAGGGCGAATGAGATGTGACAACAGTGGGATATAGTTCATTCACTGTTATTGAATATGTAAAAATTAGCAGATTTTATTTTTTGTGATCGGTCGCAATGATACGGTCACATGGACTTGGAAGTTGTTTACTGTTTTGAATTCCACAATGTTTGTAAACAAGCACGTTATCCGAAGTGCAAAGAGCGACACCTGTTTTTAAGCATTTGTTTGTAAACGTACAAAAAAGGTTTACGCTCTAAAACCACAACATCGTGGTAAATAAAAACAGTTTTAAAGATAAACCAGAACTTGCGTTTGGTAACTCAAATATGTTGCTTATCTTTAGCAAAGTAGCAGCTGTTGGTTACTTAACATTTGAAAACCAAATGAGGAATCTCTTACCAGGTATTTTTCCACTGGCCCATGGTCAGCCAACATTTTTTGGCCCCTAATTTGTGTATCCTTCCCTACGGCCATGCGGATTTCCCAAATGCATGCAAATAAAGGCTACTAGTCTGCATGTTCACTTTAAGTGGACCATTTAGAACAGAGCCAAAATAAGAGTCTCACAGTCTTTGGGATAATTTAAATCTTTCTTTTACACATTCCGAGAGCTCTTTCAATATTGGACCGCTTTCACCTGTGCGTGTCCAGCCTTTCTTGGTCCCTGTGATCCCAGCTTTAATTAGTCTGGCAGTCTCACCTGTCAATCATCCCGTGTGCTCCGTGGAGACTGTCATTGAAAAGCAAAAGCAGAGGCAGCCGTGACATGAGGGCAGAACTTGACGCCCCATTTCGCATAACCAAACAGCACTTTAAAGTCAATCATTCTGGTATGCTGCTAGAATTGCAAAAATATTGACTGTTTTCAAACCTGGCGAGAGCCAACTGTTGGCATCGTTTTCATTAAGAGAAAGTTTTAAAACAAGCGATACTGGGTTAGGGGTGGGAGACGGCAAACAAGTTATTACGAGTGGTCGGATACGGTTTATACAGTTTGAGAGAGGGGAAGCTGACATCAAGTTTGAGGTATAGTGGGTTTAGTGGTAACGCTTCAGAGAAGTCTTCTTTCTGTGTAATGCCCTGCAGCAGAGTTGCTGCTTCAGCTTTGTCTGCTTGTGTACCGGGCTACCGATCATGTTGTTTCTTAACTCCGAAAGAAAGAATAACCCTTGCGTTTGTACAAACCACAGTTCACAAACTTCTACGCACAAAAAGAGTATCAAAAGCCTCCCCCCCTCCTGTTTTGAAGCCTGCGGTATTGTGAGTCCATTTACGGGCAGCTCAGGTTGAGATAGCCCTAAAGTAATTTAGAGGAAACGTGCTTGGTTTGGCTCCAGATCAGAAAAGAACTGATAAATAACGGAAAGGCTGTCTGAGTCTTGCCCTCTGTTGTAGTTTAGAGGAACATCGTGATACAGGCACACACAGAAAAACATTTCCTGCTACGATATCATGTTTTGGATGATGTGTGGTGGTCACGTGTCACTGTATCAGTGGGAGCGTTTGGCCGGTCAATGTGGAAATGTTTTGTTTGAAAGGATGTTTATGGGGTAAATTTAACTTTTATGCTTTTGAAGAAAATGTGAGTGCTTGCTTGTACCAAACGCTAGGCATTGGTATGTGGTTGCCAAGGCATTTAGAGTGGCTGTTAACAAGTTTGTTATGTGGTTTGTTTTCTCGGTGGTTGGGAAAAAAGGAATATGCGCAAGTCACTGTGATACTGTGGTGTGAATTGTGACGTCCACTCGAAAGCTGAAGAATCACTTCGGTATGCATCATTATCATTTATGTAACGCTAGCGAACAAAGTTACAAGAAAGTTGAGTGAAAATTCAATTTGACCCCTGAAGTTTTCCCTCTAAATGCGCCGCAGTTGGCTGCACAAATTGACAAGAGCGATAAAAGCAAAGTATTTCTAAAGAGGCACAATCTCCACCCCTGTTCTCCGTTCATTCATCTTCCTTTCATCAGCGCCCTTACCACTTCAACAGTTCCTAAACACTCGGACGGAAATCAAGTGCCATCAAAAGAATCAGAGGAACGCCTGATGCCAGCGTAACAAAAGGCGACTTAGTGAATTCTGGGTACTTCAGCAGGTGGGCAAAACAAAAAAGATCCTGTCTTTTTCTTCCTGTAAACAACCACGGTGATCACCCAAGCGGTATGCAGAGTTATTGTACTGCACAGCAAGATTTAACAAGAGCCGGTTTTTATATGAATATTAACTTGATTTTACAGGAAAAATGTACTAGCCTATTTTATGAAGAGAACATTTCAGATGAAATCATGCAACGCTATTAAAAAAAACATGATATGAGATACAGAAACAAATTTATACAAAGTTAGGAGAAAAACATAGAAGGTCAAATATTTAATTTCCCGGTAATTCTGCCTGCGTCTTATTTACCTATACCTAGTTAAAATCCTCATAAGTGAAGTTATTGTTACTGTGATATTTAGATAACCAAAGCACACTCATTTTCTCCGTGGATGGAACTGAGGTGTCCATCAGACACCTTGTCCCACACCCAAAGCTCATAAAGAATTCATGTTAGGAGTTTAGTGGATATTACCGTCCTCATTGACTTTAATGACGGGACTCCAGAGACACAAGATGAGGCAGTGCTCGCTTTTTCTCTTTACTTAGTGTCTGTCAGTTCTCCTGCGCGCAGGCTTTTCAATGAGATTAGAGGTTACCGTGGCAGGCACGTTAACTGTGGCTTTGTGTTTGACTGGTGTTAACCGTTAACAGGAGTTGGTACTGCTGATTCAGAAATAGAAACGCGTCTGGCACATCCATAAAAAAACATGTGACAGGAAGGAGCAGTCTTGGCACATGAGCGTGTTTTGTTACGATTTGCCAAACCAAGTTATCTTCCCTCCCGCACACACTTGAATGATTCATACTGACAATAATGCCAGTCTGTCTTGATTTTTGTGCTGATTGTGTCATACAGTGCTGAGTAAGCAGGTCATGTGACCATAATGCAACTCAGTGTTAGACTCATCAGAACACATTTGTTTGCATATTCACACTTTGACACTATAATTTCAATTTTGACATTTTAGTGATGTTTGGCGAGTGATGTACTGTTGCTCAGGGGTTTAGGGTTTTGAAAAAAGTGTGATATTACATTTCAAAGCAATCAGACTAGTGTTGCGGTGTGTTCTGCATTAACCTTCTACAATTTGTCTTTTTAAGAGATGGCGTGGAGGCCCTTGGCAGCATTGTCAATGCTGCTGTGTATTGGCTCATCTTGCTGCAATGATACTCCAGACCAGTTCACCTCTAAAACCATCATCAACAATGTCGTTCACGACCCTCACACCAGCCGAATCTACCTGGGTGCCATAAACGCCATCTACCAGCTGAACTCTGACTTGAAGCTCGAGAGCACCGCTGTCACTGGACCAAAGAAGGACCACCCGCAGTGCACTCCACCGATTACCTCGCAGTGCGCTGATGCTAAGGATACAGACAACATTAACAAACTCTTGCTGGTCAACTCTGGCAACGGCACCTTGGTTGTGTGCGGCAGCGTGTTCAGGGGCATCTGCTCCTTGGTGAACCTCAACAGCGTGGAGAAGCTCGTGTACTACAGCGACATTAAAGGAGAAAAAACGTACGTGGCCAGCACTGAAGAGACTGTGGCTGTGGTTGGAGTTATTTCTTATTTTGTGGAAGCTAATGCCAACCTCAGCGTGTTTTTGGTGGGGAAGGGCTACGGAGGCTCGGACAGCTCGAAGCTGGTCAGCACTAGATTGCTGCAGGAGCACGGTGACATGGACGTCTTTGAGAACATGGTGGAGGCGTCCACCGTGCAGGCCAGCCCGTTCTCACAGCGTTACCTCCATGACTTCCGCCACGCTTTCAAGGATAACGGTTACATCTACTTCCTGTTCTCGCGCACCCCGGGCACCAGCGACAGCAGGAAGATCACTTTCATTGCACGCCTGTGTGAGAACGACCATCATTATTATTCTTACACCGAGCTTCAACTCAACTGCTCAAGCAACAGCCAGCATCCGGAGAATACGTTCAACAAGGTCCAAGCGGCGTACCTGGCCAAACCCGGTGCGGATATTAAACTTTCAAATCCGAACGATAAGGTTCTGTTTGCGGTGTTCAGCCCGGATGAGGACAGCAGCCGGTCGGCGTTGTGCATGTATCCGCTAAGCAGCATTAACGCGAGGCTTGAGGAAGTGATCGAGTCGTGTTATATAGGAGAAGTTCTGGAGGACGAGAAGCCAAAGACTGTTTACTCACCCTACATCTCTAAAACAGAGGCCATCTGTAACACCAAAAGAACTGTGAGTTGGATTTGTCATCTCAAATTGTAATTTCTTGGTACATGAGAAGTGTGTACTGCCCTTCTTAACCAATTGCGTTTGTGTTTTTGCTAAGCAGAAGGAGATGGTGAAGGATTATAAATGTGGAGCAGAATTTCTACCCTCACCGCTAGCCAGTAAACCCGAGTATGCTCTGGCCATGAAGCTCATCTACAACAGAACAGACATGCTTACAGCCGTAGCTGTGGCAGTAGAGAACGAACACACAGTTGCCTTCTTAGGAACCAGTGGAGGAGATGTATTACAGGTGTATATCATATATGTATTGTATATCATTTAACATTGCCGTAAGACACCTGAGCTTTTGGTAACCGAATTACCTTTTTTAAAGTGGTTAGCCTGTACGTTGCTGTGGATAAAAGCATCTAGCTGAATGAATGTAAACACCACTTCTCTTTTACTCTGCAGGTTCATCTCGACCCCAACCATACTGGCTTCTATCACAGGATTTCAGGTGAACACGCAGGCAGCGGGGTGAACAAGAACCTGTTTTTTGATTCGAGTTCGGATCATCTGTACATGACCACCGGCACAAAGGTTTGTAAACGGTTTATGTGCTACACATAGATAAAGAATTGTTTTCCAGGTTTATGCCCTTAGTTTAAAGACAACATTTTCAATCTTCATTCCTTGAGGACCTTTAATCTCAAGAGGCATCAGCTGTTTTAAATCGTGAACTAAATAAATGATGTGTTTTTTATTGTTTTTTTTTTTAGATCACGAAAGTGCCAGTGCAGGCTTGTGAGCAAAAGAAAGACTGTCAATCATGCGTGTCCCAGCGTGACCCGTACTGCGGCTGGTGTGTTTTGGAGGGCCGGTGAGTCTGTTGAAACTCATTTTACTAAAGTTCAACACCATTTGGCCGGTTCAATAGTTAAACAAACCTTGTGGGTCTCTGATAGCTTGTGCCACCTGCCGATCATGTGACTTTGATTTGGTTACAAATTGCATTATGTAAGTGGAACATTCCAAAATGTAGCAGAATTTAATAATAACAGAATCTATCTATTTTATACCTTTCTAATTGTATTCTTTTAACTGTGGCCATCTTTTTCATGCATGCACACCACGTTGGATTTCAAACCGTCTGTTGTAGCAAATGGACAAGCAAGCCATACTTTGGGCTTTAGGGAGTAGATATTGGTGTTCAATCCACTGGAAACAGGCTTAAGACAATTCAGTGTGGCTTTTTACCCACAATTCTCTTCTGTTTCCGCAGATGCACCAGGAAGAAGGACTGTAGCAGAGGAGAGGAAAAGAACGCGTGGCTGTGGAGTCCGAAGCAGACGTGTGTGACCATTCAATCCTTTAAGCCCCCCAACATCAGCTCCAAGAAGAGAGATAGAACACAGGTATCACACGCACATGCTGTCTCC
This sequence comes from Barbatula barbatula, assembly GCF_947034865.1. Taxonomy (NCBI): domain Eukaryota; kingdom Metazoa; phylum Chordata; class Actinopteri; order Cypriniformes; family Nemacheilidae; genus Barbatula; species Barbatula barbatula. The sequence goes on along the minus strand of NC_136768.1, from coordinate 6,204,798 downwards.
AGTTATTTCACCTCCTAAGGATTAACTCAACTCGGGGATTGATATTTCGTTGACTAGAACAGATCCAGTCTGTGAATCTAATCCCTTTTTCATGAGCCGATATGATAACGTTTCTAAACAAGGCATCTCAAACTGTAATAACAGACTACATGAAGGGATAAGGCACTTCTTATGCATTGCTAATATGCTTCAGAAGCATCTTAAGTGGTTTATAGAAGAGACTTCCTGTATACTTTTATTAACTTCCTGGATGCTGGAAACAAAGACATTTGATTTTAACAAACACGACTGTGCATATTTAAAGGTGCCCGTGGTCACGAAACCCCAGGGGATTAAAAAATTTTGATTTCAGGCCTTGAATATAATCTTTTTATAAATAAATATTTTTAAATATATATGTTTTTTACTTCAAATTTAATCATTTAATGGTGTCTGTTTTGTGAATGCAATATGTGTTATTTCTTAAATTTGTATGCAATAATCACACTTGGACTTGGAATTTCTGTCGTACTAATATTTAGAATTCTGTTTTATCCACAAATTTTACATAAAAGGTTTAGGAGACAGCTACATTTTATTGGTTCGTTTTTAACTTTCAGGTGAAGATTGACGTGCCCTCCCTCCCTGCCATCAGCAGTTCAGATACATTGAAGTGTGTTTTTGGTGATTACGAAAGCCACGCCACCATTACGGAAGACACTCAGGTCAACTGCGCTCTCCCGAACTCTGACTACATACAGCCCACACCGGACATGCAAGGTGAGAGCAGATCCGCTGTTTGTCTTTTAGCTTCCTCTTAAGCTGCCCTCCCGCTGTCTCCGGCGTCACAGAACAAACAGATGGTGTCTCACAGATGATGTCCGGCATGAATAATTTAGTTCTTCTCTTGGTGTTTGTAATTTGTTACATCTGTGATTGTTAATTAGAACGATTGCCCTTTCAAATATGAAATTATTTAAGGTCTGGTGTATGAAATTTAGTGGCATCTACCGGTGAGGTTGCGAATTGCAACCAATGGCTCACTCCACCCCTCCCCACTCTATTTCGAAGCACTACGGTGGCTGACACGGAACAAAGATTTCATCACGTTTTCGCTTATGCACTGTAGAGAAGTTTGTCCGTTTAGGGCTACATTGGGATTCCCATGCGAATGGACCCTATATTTCTATGTAGATAGAAATAGCTCATTCTATGGTTAAAACATAACATTTCCTTATACAATGTCATTTCTGTCAATAAGATCTTCCATAAAATTACACACGGCACCTTTTAGTAACCCGTTTTAAGTTTTTCATTTACAATGACATTTAATGCATTACTTAGAAATACGGCAGGCAGATGCGTTAATCTAAGCATCTTACTGTAAATTTAAGATACACTTTTTTGGGCATGTGATTCGAACCCATGGCCTTGGTGGTACTAGCACCACACACTACTACAATATTTGAGAGTCAAGAATTGGCTTGGTGAATTACTCTCAAGTGATGTGATTTCCTTTCATGTGTGTAGATTTTGTGGCAGTACCAGTGACGATTAAGGTGAATGAAGACATTGAAGTCGCCTCCAGTACGTTTGAGTTCTACGACTGTGCAGCAGTGGTAAAGAAAGCACAGAATACACCGTAAGTATCACACACTCGCATCACTGTTTTAAACAAGCGCAATCTCTCCATGTGAATATAAATCACTTTGTACAGAAAACTGTATTGCTGTTTAGTATGTCTAGCTATCATAATTGAGTTGTCCGCCTGAATTAATTCCTCGTGCTGATTGGTCGACTGTGTGCTTTGCAGTTGCATCGCTTGTGTAACCAGCAAGTGGGGATGCCAATGGAACATTAAGGAACATACATGCAGTGATAGAGATGATTCTGTTGGGGGTGGCTATATCATTAAACCCACGGAGGTAAGAGCGATTTCGCAGTTTGTGAAAGTTCTCTAAATGTACATGAAGCGACATCTTTCTAGCATCTGAATACTACATGGATGCTTTTTCTGATTCTTGCAGGATAACCAGTGTCCCCAGTTTGAGCTCCCAGACCCTCTGCTCATTCCTGTCGGCATCAAAACCCGCATTGAATTTCAGGGCAAAAATATGGATCAATATTCGGTACAATTTTCATTTCGCACCTTGCATGTGCCGCATCCTATTCGGTGTATTGGTGCATTAAATAATATTGCAGGTTTAGCTAAGAATATATCCGAGTAAATATTCTCTTCTCGTTCTCTCTCAGGGCACAACCTTTCAGATCGGCACTGAGCTCATGAAACAGGTGGGCGAGGTGACCGTTGAGGCCGATGGGTCAAAGTACAGTTTCGAAGGATACGAGGTGGGGTATACTCGACTCATACTTACTTCTTGTTTAACTTCTCTCGTTCAAACACTGATTTGTTTTCTGAACGTTAATATGACATGCAGAGCTTTTGAAGTGCACGTGTGTAGGGCGTAGTGACGAGGTCCTGTGTGGGCGTAGTAAACACACAGCGATCAGGTTTCCAAAAGACATCATGTTGGCAGGGGAGAATTAGAGCTGTTGCCAACTGTTGTTGCAGATGCTGTGATGTACCCGTCTGTATCCACGTGCATATTTAATGACACATTCTACTGTTTTTCTGCCAGTTTGCTTATGACAAAGAGCCAGAGGTGAACGTGACGTTCTACATAAAGGATAAAGACACTGAGACGAAGATTGACAGCACCCTTAGAGGTATATTTAAATGACTTGTGGTGATCACGGTACACGCATGACAAACAAGGTTAATATATAAAACTGCCAAGCTGCTTTTACAGTATCATAGCAATACTTTTTTATGAACACATTTAAAGACCCAATGGCATCAAAACTGTAATTGTGTGACTTTTATTCCATGTGTTGGTTGGGACATAGGCCACTGTTAATTTTTTTTAATTATTTTATTATTATTATTAAAATAATTGAATGAAGTTACTGTACAAACATACTGTAAACAAAGGCATTAAACTGAATCTCTGATTTTATTTTATTATTACATTAACTTTTTAAATTTGGCATTGTGTACTACAAATATTGTTGACTTAGAATTGCTTGTTTTGTGTCTCATTTGTAAATGGTTTTGGTTAAAAGCGTCTGCTAAATGAATTAATGCAATGTAATGTAAAGCCTGCATACGGGGCATGTCCAAATAGTTTTCAATAACATGCTAAATAGAATAAAATATCTGCTAATTAAACAAATAATTTGCCTCGAATTAAATGTTGACTCATTTTGAGGCATATAAATAAAAGGAAGCGTTGTATATTGATCTTAAGTCTGAGGATTTTCAGGATTAATTCCATTGCGTCTTGTATTTCCATCCAGTGGTGCTGTACAACTGTTCGGTACGACGTGAGGATTGCAGTTTGTGTAAGAACGCCGACAAGAAGTACAACTGCGTGTGGTGCGACACCACAAAATCCTGCATCTATAAAGACCTGTGCAGCAAGGAACTTGAGCAGTGTCCTGACCCATTGATCACTGACGTGAGGACCATGACAAATATTTTCTTATTCCTTCTTATTTAACGGACACTCCTCAAATGTAAACACTTGGAATATTTACAATAAAACCTTCCAGCTAAAGATGAAATGCACGCAAGAGTATCTCATCTTCACCGCGTCTCCTATGACAAATCATTTAAGAAATAATGATGCATAATTCTTCACTTTCGGTTCAAATGCAGGTCATAATTTCCCCCTCTTTTCATCTTTTCCCCAAAAAACATTTCTTATCCTCATCCTAATTTTTCATGGCTAAATGACGAATAGATGTCTGCGTGCTCTGTGATGGTAGTCGAAACTGGAAATTTGAAACGGTCTTTCCTCGCGCTTATGTTTTGCGGAATCCATCTGAGAGTCTAATGATCATGTTGCCAGGGCCTGATAGTATTTTATTGTAAGTCATCTGGCAAATGGTTTAAAGCAGCAATCTTAATTTGAGTTTTTCATAAGAATAAAGGTCATACAGGTTTGGAATGACGTGAGGGTTCATTTTTGGTATATTTGTGAGTTTACCCCTTGAAATAAATACACTTGATCAGTTTAAATTCGTCATTAAAACTATTCTTTCATTATCGTTAGTATGCCTCATCATGTCACCATTTATTAATATTAGTCAACAGATTAACATAATTAATTGCAAACAGATTTGTGGGGCTCTTTTAAGTTGATGCGAAAACAAAGCCTGACTGGTCTTTATATGGATTACATTTCTAGCTTCCTGTATATTGAAAGACACCAGACAAAAGTAGATTTTTCAGCAGCTCTCTTTGCTCATCTTAAAAGTTTCTCCATGAATATTTTTGCACAACTTGCCAAAAACTAACAAGCTCAAGTGTCTCATTAAAGGGGAAGATTAGATGAGACTTGATGAGTCTGTTTTTCAGCCAAAGAGTCCATTTGTCTTTAGTTTCAAAGTGAGTAATAATGGCCATTTTAAAAGATCAAAAAGTTTGCAGGGCGCTTTACTAGTTCATTAGTTTTACGAGCGATCCTTCCAGTTTCCAAAGAATACAACGCAATTGGAAACCCAACAGAATTTTGCATGTTTTTGCGATCCTGCGTAGTCATTTCACAGGAAAATAATTGCAAGATTTAAAATATATATATATATATATGTAGTAATTTAATAATAATTCAAGCACTTTTTGTATCTGTATGTTGAGTTTGTTTCTTTCATTTGTTGCTTTGTTTTTATTTTATTACTGCCTGTTTACTTTGCAGCATTTTCTACAAATCTCTTAAAACTACCAACACAAATTCAGACATATTATTTGCCTTTTGTCATTTTAAATAAAAAAAATGTACATTCTGAGATAAATTTAAAGACATTCTGCTGTTTCTAAAATGAACAACACAGACAATGTTGGCAGATGATGCATTGCCTTAACGTTGACACTCTGCTGTTCTAGATTCTCCCGCGGTACGGGCCAATGGATGGGCAGATCTCGGTTACTATAAAGGGATCCAACTTGGGCATCAAACAGGAGGACATTAAAAGAATTACGGTGGCAGGAGTACCATGTATTCATCAACCTGAAAGATATTCTGTGTCTACAAGGTACTACAGTCGATACAGTGTGGAGTATATTAAAATTGTACCAGACAAACCTGTAGTTTTTAGTATTATCATTTAAAATGATCTACCTCGCGTGTATTGTAGTGTTGTGTGTGAGATCGGACCCATCCGATCACCTCCTGGAGATCTTCCTAGTGAACAAAGCCATTCGGGGCAAGTGGAAGTAGAGGTTGAGGGAGCACGAAGTGGATGGTCGACCGTGATTTTTACGTACAGGGTAACTACTTTTATTTATATGAATTGACTATGGTGTCCACCTTACAAAACGAGGGATTTCATTTTACAGAACTACTTCCAGTTTTTTTTTCTGGGTTGTTTGTGGTGAAGGTGAATGAATGAGCAGATCTTGTTTCTTGAACTCATCATAAAATTAAAATTAAACCTAATTAAACATAATAACTTGCTCAGCCTCGGAAATTTTCTTTCTGATGGACATTGGCATTGTTTTAAACTACTGTCGACTGTAATGAAGCCTTTCAGAAAATCTGACTGATAGTTTAACGCAGTAATTTAATGCAGGTTGACGTAAATATAATGAAGGATACGGCAAAAAAAGCAAAGCATTACCATTGGGATAATTGAAAATGCTCTTACGTTTTATTTCTCTAGCGCGCTTCCCAGTGTGCATTGTTTTAAAGCTGTGAACATTTTAGTATTAAGTAGAAAATTAATAATTTACAACAAACATTGTTATCTGTGAGTATGCAGTGAGGATACCAAAGGCAACCTGTGGCAAAGAAAAGCAAATTTCCATAAGGAGAGAGTTTTGAGCTAAATCATGGGCCAGTTCTTTTCTCTACACAGCGTGAACTTAGTCATGTGTACAGTATGCATTTGACAGATGCTTTTGTACAATCCATTAAAGTACACATGTTTAATTTTAGTATTTGTGTAGTGTATGCTGCACGTTTGTCACAATAAATTAAATTGAATGAAAACCAGTCTGTAAAAGGAAAAACTAAACACAGAGGCTTTTGTTCCACCCTCAAGGACCCTGTTCCCAAGCATGTGAACCCCTCGAAAGGGCCTGAAGCTGGAGGAACCCTCATCACCATCACAGGAGAACATCTGGACACGGCTAGTAAAGATGACATCAGCATCACAATCGGAGGAGAGCCTTGTGAAGTGTGAGGAACCAGCTTGTGGTAGACTTTTGGATTAAAGCAGATTTGGTGTTTTTTCTGATTTTGTTCCTGTATTTTGTGCAGGGTGACATTCGGCCAGGAGATTACCTGTAAAACGGGTCCATATAAAGGACAAAAGATTCCATCCGACAGGTTGACCGTCAGTGTGAAGTACGGCAAGCTCACCAATAAGGAATTTCGCGGATTCGAATACTCGGCCAATCCCAAAATTTCACATTATGCACCGCGGTCTAGTTTTGTTTGGTGAGTGTGTTCTTATTAGCCGTTTAACACTTTGAGGAATGATAGATTGTATGACACAATATATGTTATATATTTGTGTGTTTTCAGTGGAGGCCGTAAGATCTTGGTGACGGGATCAGGATTTGAACAGGTGCAGAAAGCCACTATGGTAGTGCTGCCCTCTGGTGACGAGATCGACGCCAAGTCTAGCAATGTGGAGGTAATCCGTTCTGAATAAATCACATGTGGTTTCGCTGAATATCTTCTGGTTTTCTCTATTTTTTTTGTTCCTTCAAATTCTTTTGATTAAATATCAATGTGACAATCCATCGCTCCCGAGCGTCGCCTGGCGAACATTTTCTCAATCTCCCTTCTTTCACAGCTCTTAAGCAACATTCATCACGCCTCGTGTCTTATCATATTCGTTTCATGTGATGTGTGCTCAGATTTCTTAAAAGTGCTTTATGCAGAGATCAAACCCAGTCGTTTTTAAATCTCACAGTTCGTCGAGGAGTTTAGCAACAAGAACGAGACCGTGCTGGAGTTCCGGTCCCCGATTGTAGAAAAGGGTTACGAGAACCAGCCCTTAAAAATCTTCATCAAGCTGGACAACGTGGAGGCGCCTCTGGACTTTGTTTACCACCTTGAACCCACTTTCGTTCGCCTGGAAGATAAAGCCATCACAGAAAACAGCATCATCAATGTTAATGTAAATATTTTTGCTACTGTACATGTACACGTAGAAACGTATCAGTGATTTGTGTTACATTTGAATCAAACCTAAGTTTTAGATTTCACAAATTCTGCTTTTCTGTGACAGGGTCAAGGTTTTTCCAAAGCCATGACTGCTCAAGAGGCCCAGGCGTTTGTAGGCGACGAGCCCTGCGTTGTAACAATCCTGGAATATGATAAGCTGTTCCTTGTGGCTCCCTCCAGTCCTCCTAAATCCACCTCCAGGCGCCATCGCAGAGACACCAGCTCAGAGGCCATGGAGCTCCTGGTTCGTTGCACTTATATCTTCTCTGTTCTGCACAGGCTTCAGTCCGTCATATTCTAAAATATAACGTTTTGTGTTTTCTGCAGATAAAGTTTGGAAACGGAGAGTGGAACGTTGGTTCTGTGCGCTTTGAGAGGAAGTCTGAGGTTCCTCTTTATATCATTATTCCAGCTGTCATCATTCCCATGGTGCTTTTCATTGCCATGTCAATATATTGCTACAGGTAACAAATCTCTAGGGGTGTCAGAATGCAAAATGAATGCGTTCATGAATCTTTTAGTTGTCAGAGGTGTGGCCTGGTGGGCAGCAGAGTCATTGTAGTTTTGTATTATTATTATTTCAGTTTATTTTATATTTTGTACATTGTTCTTTTTTTCCCTTTTTTTTACTTTTATTAGTTATTTAATTTTTGTAAATTGAATTGTATTTCTTATTTGAGTTTTAATTTTCTTTTGATTTAATTTCAGTTAATAATATTTGTGCCTCGACTTCAGTTAATTGCTCTGGTGACATTTTTTATTTCATTTTAGTTTAAATGTCTTTTTCCAATAAATATTTAATATATTTTTTTATTTATATATTTGACTTGTACTCGATTTTGGAATAGTTGTAGTTTTAGTTATTTAGTATAGTAGTTATTTGTAGTATTTTTATAACCTTGTGTGATCTACAGTAAATGGGTAGTATGGTTATGTTGGCGAAACCAGGCAGATATATTTGTACCTTACTCTACAGACTTTTCTTATTTTTAAATGTGAGTTTTTATCCTGTTACAATAAACCTTTTTTTGGGGGGATAAACCTGTTTTTGTGCTTTTGTGTGTGTGCAGAAGGAAAAGCCAACAGGCTGAAAGAGAGTATAAGAAGATAAAAGATCAGCTGGCCGGTCTGGAGGAGAGTGTCCGTGATCGCTGCAAAAAAGAATTTACAGGTAATCGTTTCTTAAAATGTGCTAAGGTGATACCATCTTCCATATTGCTTAGTTTTAAAGGAAGTGTAGGGAGTTAATGTAGAGTGATTTTATGTTGACCTGTTCTCTGTCCTTTAGATCTTATGATAGAGATGGAGGACCACACCAGCGACCTAAATGAAGCCCGAATACCCTTCTTGGACTACAAGAACTACACAGACCGTGTTTTCTTCCTGCCCTCCAAAGATGGAGCCAACGACGTCATGATCACCGGCAAGCTTGATATCCCAGAATCCCGCAGGGTCATTGTAGACCAGGCCCTCAACCAGTTCTCCAACCTCCTCAACAGCAAAACCTTCCTCATCAATGTAAGAAACTTCTCCCACCCGACAAGCCTGTTAAGCAAAACTCATCTGTATTTACTTACTGCAACATACATAAATCATCAGGAAATTTGTCTTGGCACAGACACGATCGTTGTCTTGGCCAACTGTTTGTTTGTTCTTCTTCATGAGTGTAATTTCAAGTATCTGCCCTGCAGAAAGAAGTCTTTAAAGTAATGTTTTGAAATGCGTTCTGCTTTGCTGTAGAGCCTTCGCGCAACGACTTTTGATTTTATGAGGTGACTTGTGTGCCGATGTCTGTTTGCTATAGTTCATCCGCACCCTGGAGAGAAGGCCGGAGTTTAATGCCAGAAATAAGGTTTACTTTGCATCGCTCTTGACGGTGGCTCTGCATGGCAAGCTGGAGTACTACACGGACATCATGAGAACCCTCCTGCTGGAGCTCATGGAGGAATACGTTCACAGCAAGAACCCCAAACTCATGCTTCGAAGGTAAGAAACAATGTTACGTTTTACATTTATGCCTATTAAAAGAGACTTATGTGCATTCGACTTATGAATTTTTTTAGTAATGCCCTTTAAAGGGATAGTTTACCCAAAAATGGAAACTCTGTCATCATTTATTGACGCTTTTGAGATTTCAAGCCTGTATGACTTTCTTTCTTTTGCAAAACACGAAAGAAGATATTTGAAAGAATGTTGGTTAATGAAACCCCTTGGTCCCTATTGACTTGCATTGGTTTTGTCTATACAGTAGAAGTCAATAGGGACCAATAGGTTTTGGTTACCAACATTCTTCAAAATATATTGTTTTGCGTTTTGAAGAAAAAGTCATATAGTTTTTAAATATCAAAAGGTTGAGTAAGTTAAAACAAGATATTTTCATTTTTTGGGTGAACTATGCCTTTAAACATCATCTATTTGTACTTACATTTTCTGGGAATCTAACCCATGATGACCTTGGCTGTGCAGGCACAGGTTCCCAACACTTATAGATATACTGTATACAGTCTTAAAATGTTGGAAATAGAAGAAAATGTCATTTTTAATTTCCTTGCAGGCAAATTAATAAACACTTAAGTCATTGAAATTGTCTATAGAGAATGTACAACATTTCTAGTCACCAACTTTTCATCAGTAGCATATTTAAAAAATCTTATTGTGTGACACAAATGATCAAAACGCATTAAAACATCACATTTTTTTATGGTTTAAAATGTGCTAAATTATGTATGATATTGTTATGTGTAGAATTAACTCACTGTTACATTAATATCACTGTTATTGACAATACCGCTATGACACCCTTTTTGGGATTATTTTCAAAAAGACTCTTTGGAAAAAGAACACAGAATAGATGTAATGAAAACAATGCATCTCATGTATTGATGTAATAGCTTTTGTAGAATCTGCAGCACTGATGCGTCATTGCTCGTTTCTCCATCTGTTGGTCACATTTAGATCCGAGACAGTTGTGGAGAGGATGTTGTGTAACTGGATGTCCATATGTCTCTACCAGTTCCTGAAGGTAAGATGTGACTGTTTAGCTATGATTAAAGCCGCAGAAGCAGTTTTCTCATCACAAAGACTTGCGTGTGTTCCCTCAGAACTCAGCTGGTGTGTCGCTGTACAAGCTTTTTAAGGCCATTAAACACCAGGTGGAAAAGGGGCCTGTGGATGCCAAGATGAAGAAAGCCAAGTACACTCTGAACGACACGGGACTCCTCGGGGATGATGTCGAATACAGCGTCTTGGTAGGAGTCTTTACCTCGCCAGATGCGTTTAGATGGTCGTCGCTTTTTGGCATTGCAAGCAAAACTCATTAAATTTCAGCTTCCCAGAATTAAATTATCCCCTTGATATTTCTAGACCTATGAGAACATTTAAGCAGGTTGACATTTCCGGGGTGTGTCGCGTACGTGTTTACTATAGTCTCGCAAGGGACCCTTTCATTGGAAAGTCCATTGATGTACTAGATGCAATGGGGCTTGATGTAAGAGATATTTACAAACGCGTACACAGTGTCAATCAGTGTCACCCTAACACGATTTCATTGACCGGCAGTGAGTCTATAATCTCATTCCGTAGCGTAACTCTCGTCCTCAGGGACTGAAGAGCCATTATCTGTTGGAGGACACTGCTCGACAGGGAACAATTCATGCAATCCTAGAAAACGAACCGAAGTCTTTGTTAGCAAATTGTCTTGTTGGCAGATCACTATGCATTTCATAATAATGAACTTATAATTAGTGTGGTTTACAAAGACATGAAACATCACACAGCAATTTATTTTTCTCATCTGTAGCCAGTCCTATAGATGTACGAGGACTCGAACCATAGGGTCTCAAAACCACTGTTTGTTTTGAGAAAGGAGTATACAATGGACTAATCGACGTTTTAACTTTTCAGACCCTAGAGGTGCTGGTTCACGGCGAGGGTCCCGACGTGACCCCTGTCAAAGTGCTGAACTGCGACACCATCTCCCAAGTGAAAGAGAAGATCATTGAGCAAGTGTACAGGAACCTGCCGTACTCTCAGAGACCCACGGTGGACAGCGTCGCCTTGGGTTAGACATCATTTTCCACGATTTAATGCACTTTCATTTCCCCAACATTTAGAAATTATGAGCAGGCTTGCATAACGTCTGCCCAAATGGAAGTTAATAGAAACCTCAGCAGACTTCCACCGAATGTTGTTTCTAAAGTCATACAGTCCCCTTTGCTTTATCGCTGTTTGTTTATTAAATATTTTAGGCTTATTTGATTTTGCTTGTAGCTATCGATAACAGCGCAGCACTCTTAAGTCATTTTAACGCAAACTATTACATTTAAATCCATTAGACGGATTTGTCTTTCAAAATAGCAATAAACGTCTGCAGGTTTCTCTGGGCCTTGATTTATTACCATCTATAAAGTTGGCAACGGATAAAGTCTCCAACTTCATTTAAAGCAACACGCATAAATAGTTGTTTTATAAACAACGCACTACATATTACAAAAAAAACGAAGGACGACGCGCCTCGTCTCGGCTCCGAGCAGATAGCGGTTTGATTAATGGCGGATCCTGTTCGTGTCAGCCGGCTCTTCTGCGCTTCTTAATGAGTTGTTCTTGCAAATGTGCTGAATCGTTAAAGCCGATGTATCGCATCATCCATCAGACAGATAAATCTGGTTAAAGAACTGTAGGGAAGAAACAGACACTCTTTTTCAATCTCAGCTTGTCATGGGTGATATGTGCAGCGTCGGCGTTTTTTTTAAGAGCAGTGATGTCAAGTGTACTTTCTTTTCTCGCCACAGAGTGGCGCCCCGGCTCCACAGGGCAGATTCTGTCGGACATGGATTTGACATCGCAGAAAGAGGGGAGATGGAAACGCATCAACACGCTGGCCCACTATAATGTGAGTGTTTGCTCAAATGACACCGACACCACTATTAAGCACTTATATATTTTAATTATATATAAGGTCGTTATTTAAATCTAAACGTGTCTGTGTATTTTGTGTGTGTTAGGTCAGAGACGGCGCCACGCTGGTCTTGTCCAGAGTTCTGCACACTCAGCAGTCTTTCGACCAGAACCAAGACAACCACGAAGAAAGTTGGTGCCGTTTAATCTTACCGGCGGCTTAAAACATGAACAAATGATCCAATTTAATTTCTAGCAAGAGCGGTGCTTTGCTATTCCTTAATAGTCCAAAAATATTGACATTCCGTAATGATAAAGTAAATAAAGGAAAAATGTGGAGTGCACTGGAACTGAACTGAACAAATAGCTCAATCAGCCGATCAAAAATAAAGCTCTCTCCAAATAGCAAAAACAAGCAACCCTCCTATTGTACTTGTATTGTGTTACGCAGGAAATGCTTTGCTGGAGGATGATGATAAAGTATTTCATCTGGTGAGACCTGCAGACGAAATGGACGATATCAAATCTAAAAGAGGGAGTATGAAAGACAAGTCGACCACTAAAGCCATCACTGAGATCTACCTGACCAGACTCCTCTCCATGAAGGTAATACATATTCTTTACTTTTGTTTTGTTAAAGAGAACGCATGACATGGAAATATTTTGAAGAAAAATGTCTGTAGCTCAGCTGGTTGAGAGATAAGTTACCAGCTCAAAGGTCATAGGTTTTGATTTTCACACACATACTGTGCATACAAGAGAGAGTTCGCCAAAAAGGAAAATTCTGTCACCATTTACTCGCCCTCAAGTGGTCCATACCTGTATAAATGTTGTTGTTCTGCCGCATGCAAAGAAAGATATTGTAACCAAACCTATTCCACATTGTTCAAAACATCATCTTTTGTGCTCAACAAAACAAAGAAATTAATTCAAGTCTGGAAAAACTTGAGGCTTAGAGAATTCGATATTTGTTTGTGTAAACTATAATGTATGCTTTGAATGCACTGTACATGTATGTCCCTTTGGATAAAAGCATTTGCCAGATGAATAAATCTAAATATAGCTTTCTAGTATTTAAGTTACATTTAAAAGTGATGTCAAATTCCTTTTACAGGGCACGTTGCAGCAGTTTGTAGATGATTTCTTCCGCAGCGTGTTGTGTTATGAAAACATGGTTCCTCCTGCAGTGAAGTATTTCTTTGACTTCCTGGACGAACAAGCGGCTAAACATGACAACGTCGATGATGAAACCATCCATATATGGAAGACCAACAGGTATCTCATTCCGTAACGCTCGGCTATATTCATACAACAATAGATGCATATCTCCACTATGTTTATCAGGGTTTCCGTGTGCATGTTGAAAGATTTTTATACACTTAACTATACAAAATTATCCATGGAGCTACATGAGCATAATATGTTAGTGTATAACTTTTGGGTGCACTGTCCCTTTAAAGTTTGCCTCAAGTAACCCAAAAAAGAATCATCATCGCATCACAACAAAACACTTGATACCGACATAATAAACCATTAGCTTTAGTGTCACAGAGTTTTGAAATCTCTCTGGGAATTGCTCAGCACCCCCTTTAGTTTAGCAGATTAAATTATTCAAGCTTTGTTGAGTCCGGATTAAATATTCACGTCTTGTCGTTCAGTGAGCAGAGATTGACGGCGGAGATCTGCATCAGCCCGCGCTTCGCTGTCGCTTCTGCCATCTGCCGTCATCAACAACCCATTAAATTGCCCATCTCACGATTGTTTTTCTGAAGAGCCATAATGAGTCACGAACATGGTTTTGATTTGTTTTGAGGATTTGTTCTGAGTCGGGGCCTCGGGACTCTGGGTATTGACTCGGTATGGATTGTAAGCCCCATAAGTGCCGGTGAGACGTTGTTTTATAAAAATCTCACTCTTGAATCTAAGGACCATTTCTGAGCATCTTGTTTTAATGATAGGGGGCGGCGTTGGGAATTACTGACGGGGCGAGTTAGTTACTGCCTAGCAACCACCCACAACATCCTGTTATGCTTAAATCTTTTAGTAATATAATGTATGTGGTTGTTTCTGCAGTCTGCCTCTACGGTTCTGGGTGAACATCTTGAAGAACCCTCACTTCATCTTTGACGTCCACGTGACGGAGGTGGTGGACGCGTCGCTGTCCGTCATCGCTCAGACCTTCATGGACGCCTGCACCAAGACTGAGCACAAGCTGACCCGGGTGAGCATCGGTTTTAGTGTTTACCAATGCTTTGGTTGTATTGGCGAGTAACGTTCTCTCTATTTGTATGTCGTCTTGACAGGAATCCCCGAGCAACAAGCTGCTCTATGCAAAAGAAATTTCCGCCTATAAGAAGATGGTCGACGAGTATGTCTCTTATCTGTTGTACATTTTTGTAATGTGTGTGTGACCGCAGAAATAGTAATTTACATTCTTTCTCCATTCTTCTTTCATCAGTTATTACATAGGCATCCGTCAGATGGTTCCAGTCAGTGACCAGGATATGAACACACATCTAGCAGAGGTTTCACGGGTATGTTTGTTTCGTGAAGGCAAACCTCACTATGACTTCTGCTCAAGCGTTAGGTCACTTTCAACCATTTTGACTCCTTTATCTTTTGCAGTCTCACACCGATAAGTTGAATACCCAAGCTGCATTGCACCAGCTTTACCAGTATGCCAGCAAGTACTATGATGGGGTAAGTAACATTAACACTTAGATTTTAGTCGTAGTTGTCAAGGAAGGCGAAGACATCTTTCTCGTTCTTGCATCATCTCTGCAGATAATATCGTCGCTGGAGGACGACCCTGCCGCCCAGAGCAAACAGCTTACACTCAGACTCCAGCAGATCGCCGCCGCGTTGGAGAATAAAGTGACGGATCTTTAGTGTCGGGCTTGACTGAGAAAAACAATGTGCCACTAAACCCAGGACACGGCAAGCTTTAGTGGGCTACAAAATCGAGAACCCATTCCACGGGACTCCCTTGCGTAGAGTAAAAGAGAAAAGCGAGAGACTTGTGTCTGATTTTTCTCTTCCCAGGTGGCTTTCGGTTTGGTTTATGTTTCAGTGGATCCGATATAAACTCTGAGGTTCTTCCTCAACTTTGAGTTGAGAAGATTGAAAAATGTATGATGGTACTCTTCGGATCAGCACCTGCACATAGGAAAATCCAGCGTTTATTTTTTTTCCTGCTTTGTCAATAATCAGATGTTCAGTATATTCTTCCTCTGTAGATGAGATGAAATAGTATTATATGTACATATATTTTTACACAGAAAGCGAGGCTTTAAAACAGATTATCGTTCCTGTGGACTTTTTGGTTTCCTGTGTATCTTAAGTGCCACTCAATCCTGCGCGGTGATGTCACATCCTGTGGGTTCTGTGACGTCACCGGCTCGCGGTTCAGCTGTGGTACATTATAGAACGTATAGGTGTTCGTGATGCCGACGTCAACGCTTCTGTTATGTCCCTCCCAAGTATTTTGATTGTATTTTTACTGGTGATCACGTAAAGTAATTTAGCCACTATGGATGTCATTGAAAAAGAACAGAGGCCGTGATTGTTCAGTGTCCACAGAGTGCAAGCACATTTGATCCACAACACTCAGAACAAAGACCACGCAAGCTTTCATCTGCCTTTGATTTGGTGTTTTGGGGGTCCTGATGCGACAGTCCCGTTTTGATATCTTTTGTACCATCTGATCTTTTATACGTGCACTTCAACACATAGCTTACCTTATTTTATGACACAATTATGATCTTGTATTATAAATCAATTTAAGACTGATTAAGGAGAATTTTAGGTTGCGGATGCCTTTTTTAAAATGGATATGTACAAGAAAAGGTACCAGAAGGTCTTTCTCGTAATGTACTGTTTCGGATTAACAGCAGTGGTTTGGACTGAGACTCGTATGCCATTTACTGATACAGATCATTTTATCGGTTAATTATAAATATATACTTTTATTATCCTGGTACTATTCTTACCTGTAAAACCTGGAGTTTCTGCAGTAAGTATAATGGATTCAGGTGTTTTTGGGTGGAGCTTACCAAAGCTGAAAGAGTTTTTTTCTTAGCTGTCCACAATCATCTATTCTTCTAGCCTCTGTATTTTATATATGTTAAGTTGTTTGAATCAGCTTTACATGAAATTAATTATGCTAATGTGTAATTAAGGAAAGATTTGGATTTTTTAAATCTTTTTTTTAAATCTGTAAATGGTACTGATTGTCCTTCATGTATGTTCTGACTCAAATGTGCCAAACACTAATAAGAAATTGGGAACATGGAATGTGTTTTTTGTTCGTGAACTTTATAGTGTGCGTGTATGACTCGTGTTGCGTAGCAAACGTACAGCCAATCAGAGGCTGGCACCGCCCATTCTGAGCATGATGGACACGGCAGGAAATGTCTTCAGCTTGTAAATATAGCCATACTGCCACGTAAATTTTTTATATTGCTCTTTCTCGCTCTTGTCAGTTCTCCTGTGTGGTCAAGCTATGATCGTGTCAGCTTCTTTGCCTTTATTTACCACGTAGTGCCTTAAAGGAATCTGAGTAATAATGATGAATTGTGTGGTAATTGTGTCTGCATTAAAAATTGCAATAGGGACTTTAGAAAATGTTTCTATGTTTTTGCACAATATCACACATGAACCCCACCCCGTAAAAGCAGATAGTCTGAAAACAGTACATAATTCCAGGGTTTCAAATGAAAAGAAGTTTGTTATTCTAGACCGATGTGTTGATGCAGTAGATTATTATTAGTTTATTAAATAAGAATTATGTAATATTATTTAACGTGTGAGAGAGTTAAACAATCCTCATCATTTATTTACGCTCGTTTGGCTCAAAACCTGTATATGACACTTGTGGGACACAAAAGAAGATATTTAGATACATTTCTGTGTGGTTTTGTGTCCATCCAATGGAAGTCAATGGTCAACGTTGTTTGGTTAACAAGGTTCTTCAAAATATCTAAAATTCAAATTTTGGGATCCCTTTAAGGATTATCACCAGAGATACCTTAAATTCAAATCTTTTTTTATGGTAAATTACTTTTTTCAAATGTTTTTCATGGTGAAACCTGGTGAAATGAGTCTTAGCTCTCATATTATGTAGGTTGGAGAGAATTTCTGCGGGACAATATCTTGACTTTATAGTGTAGCTTTATAGAAAGAGCTTAAACCTAGTCACAAGAGGTGTATCGATTGATAACATTTGCACTGTGACGCGTCTTAAAATATATCAGCGCAATTGTTTGTCTCAAGATGCTCACCAGTAATGTTTTTTTAATAATGTATGTTTTTAAAAATGACTTAAAGATATCATTTAACTTAATTAGCCTCCTCCTTGTTTTAGATAATCCCTGTCTGGGAAACTGCCCCTATGCCAAAGGCATCGCTCTCACTGTTAAAATGTTGCAGAATTAAAAGCAGTCAAAGTGAAAAATGACATGAAGCAGGGACAACATCAGAAGGGTACAACTAGGAATGATGACCCCTGTGATGAGGGGTCTGGACTATTCCTAGCCCACCATTTTTAATGCATGGCCAGGGATGGTTTACAGGAAGAGAAATAATTGTAAACAATCAATTAAGATGGAAGTAAATTGTGCAACCCTGGTTCTTTTGTGTGTTTTGCTTCTCCCTACCTCTTCCACCCTTTAATTTATTATTTATTAAGTGGTGGACATTGGCGCTTGTTTGGTACTGATCGGTCCTTGCCTGAAGGCTTGATAGCTTTTGCTATATACGTTTTTCTTCCAAGTGTGTGTCCCTCTAACCAAAGGACAACAAGTTAAAGGACATGAGATTGGATTAAATGCACCGGAGCTGTTTGTTTGCGTTTGATGGCTGTTTTTGCACATTCAGCTCGGGCACTTCTGTCACTTGAACCTCTTTATGCATTTCATGTGATTTAATTGATTTCTTAATCATGTTTCTGTGTATTTGTACTATGAGCTTTTTACCCTATCACCTGATAAACACTACGTGAATGTGCTGCCCTCTATTGTCCAAATGTTTTTCTACAGGCTTTCTAGATGGGGTTAAAACAGGACAAGTGTTCCCTAGAGAAATATTAATGATGTTCCAGTGATATTAGGAAATTCTCCTGTGATGGCAAACAGCAAAGCACATACGTTTTAAAGCAAAGAAATCTGGTTTCTCATGACTCGGAATAGGACTGACTTTAAGGTCTAAATAAAAGAGCCGACTGGCCTAATGACTCTACACCACTAAATGTTCTCAGGAAGTTTTACATCTAAGTGGAGGCACATGGTGCATGTACAGTAGAAGAGCACAAGTGACGCACTACCGGCGAAATACAGAGAGATGGTGAAATAAGTGGGTTTTTTTTACTCGATATAATGTTTGAGTTCATTTTGTTTGAGTTTGCTTGTTTCGGGCTATGTCATTTTGACTGCTCTCGCAATGTTTTTGAATGGCTTTACATTACAGGATATCCAACGTGAACAGCATGATTCATGCACTTAAATCTATTTTTCTCTGGTCTTTAAATTTTTTTTAATCCAATGTTCTGCCTGCAATAATTTAAAAACTTTTTTATAACGTTCTTTTTTACTTATAGTTTGCTTTTACTTTTAGCCTACTTTTTGCTTTGGTTAACAAAATATTAAGGGGAATTTTAAACCCACCACAAAACACAATTTTTAATCGAAACGATACATAATAAAAAACAAACAAGATTTTCTAGCCCTTGGTGTAATATTTTAAAGAACAATTGTGTGGTCATATTTTGCAGAAATATATTTGGGTCGAATGTTGATAACTGAACAACTGCCGTACCAAAACCAATGCAAGTCAATGGGTACCACCGTTGTTCTGTTACCATCATTCTTCAAAATATCTTCTTTTGTAGTTTGCAGAAGAAAGTCATGCAGCATTGAAATGGCAAGAGGGTGATTGGAAATGGTGAAAGAATTTCACTTTTTGGACAAACTACACCTTCAGTTTCAGAATGGATTTCTTATCAGCATTTGCAATCTGTTATCAGCTAATGCATGCTGTACTTTTCTTAATCTTCACGAAAGCTGTCTTTAGTTCTACTGTGTCGTTTTGCATAGACACTTTTGTGTAGTGATGTCGTCCCCTTTTTGAGTTCACAGTGAACACATGAAACCGTATGTTTTTAACTGTATGAACAGTAGGTCCCACATTTTTATTTGGTCCCACTATCGGTTTGCCATCAAATGAAAATCACTGTACAAATAACACTTCAACCATTACAATGTAGTTCACAGCTGATTATGATGTCTACAATCTTGGTTTAATATTAATATCAAAATGTATTAAGACTTTAGACAAATCAAAAGTTGTATCTGGTAGTTATAACTATGTTAATATTTAAATGCTGAAAAATCTTTCTCATTGTAAGTTCATGTAAGCCAATATGTTAACAAATGTTATTGAATAGAACCTTCCTGTAAATGTTATCGAACTTTTGTTGTTGTTTAAGTACTTCCTTAGCGTTTATAAGTGTTGCAGTCCTCTTTGAAAGTTTACTGCAGCTGTCAGGACTGAGGACTTGCACGCTTTGCATTTTTATTCATTTCATTAGCGCTGCCTTTCTGAAACAGAGCTGTTATCAGGCGTGTTCCCAACATACACACACACAATCTCTGTTACCTGGGCAACCCAGTCAGGGTGGAGGAACACCTCTTACCACCTACATCTCTCTCTCGCTCTCTCACTCTCTCACTGTAAAAGCGTTTTGCTGTCAGACTCTAAGGGCAGGGAAGTCTTGCATCTCAGACACATTCACACACGGCCATCAGGCTGCTCCTCCAACATCTGTACTCTCTCTCCCCTCCATCTCTCCCTCTGTAATCCTGCCTCTGCTTTAGTGTGCCATCTCTCCTTCCTTGCACTTCCCTCTTGTCTTCTCCTATCTCTTTCAGTCACTTTTTCAAAGTGTCAGAATATGGGCTGTGGAAATTCAACAGCTACCACCCCCGCTGCAGGTGAGTGTCATTTCCTTTCTTTATTTTTGATGTGCAAGAGCCTGTACGTCTCTCTCTCTCTCTCTCTCTCTCTCTCTCTCTCTCTCTCTGTTGTGTTTGTGTGAACTCTGCAAACAAACCCGTGCCTCCTAATGCGAGTACAGACTTTTTTTGTCTACCGATTGGCTGCTGGCCGGATGCGGTTGTTTTGTGAATGGAAGATCTCTGTGCCTGTCAGAAGTGAATCTGTCAGACTGAAAGCATCTTTCACACCGATCCACAGAAATGTATTGATTCTGGTGATGTGTGTTATATGCTTTCATCCTAACCCATCATCAGAATCATTTAGAGAATAACTAAAGACTACTTCATTTTTACATCATGTGCTGCTTTTATTTTCCTCCATGTCCACCGATTATATTCACAAAGATTTTTTTTATACCACTTGGAGCATCATTTGGGAAAACTGAGGACATTGTACTGATGTGTCGATGTGTCCATCGGTCCTTGGTTGGACACAGGTTTGTATGTGAACATTTTGTCTCTATCTCAGGAGTTAAACGGCGATCTGAGCAGCGCTTCAGCATGACTCATCTCACTTGGGCAAACACACAAACAAATAACTGAGCCAAGGCAGGAATCAATATGTGCTGCTTTAAAAGGGTCTTATTAAAAGCTGTGTTTGTCAATTGGGTGTTATTTGTATTATAAATCATGCTCGTGTATGCAGGAATTCACAAATGCACATGTACTTTAAAACATCTCTGATGTCTTATTTGACTTGATCACAGTGGTTTTAGATGTATATATAGATGTATTTGTTGTACATTCATTCAAGTTCATTCATGTTACTTTTATAAGCTGTAGTTAGTGTATAGCCTAGCAGAATGTTGAATGAGGGAGACTGGGTCTGATATGCCACGTTCTTCACCTGTCATTTATATAAACTATTAATAGACTTTTGTGAAAGAACTTGCACAAAGCATACGGAGTGTGCATTTAATGACTCAGTTTGATTGACATCAAGTGGTTAGACGCGTGGACTGAGGCAAGAGACCTTTCCCTTTAGGACTTATACAACACTGTACTGCTGTACATTTTACTCTCAATCAATAAAATATGTATTGTCTATTATTACTTCAACTTTATTCATTTGTGTGTTTACTTGTACAGGTGCAGCTGAATCGTCCAACAATGTGTGAGTATTAGTAGAACATCCTGTGCCGTTATTTTACGAAATATAAGTCGTTCCTTGAACGAAACTACATTTTCAAGTGGAGCTCAGTATCCACCACTTAATAATAACAACGAAAGAATCAAAAGCATCTGACACTGTAAGAGGAGTTGTTATAGTGGACAGTAACTGCCATGTCGGATTATTGAAGCTCTTGACATTTTCTTTACAAAAGCTTCACAGTTTTAAAGCGTTAATGAGCAGACATGGAAGGTACTAGCAATTCTAACTGTGTTTCTTTAGTTTTTAGAACCGCCTGTCGATCATTTTCACTTCAGAGGAAAAGCATAGGGGGTTTGAACGCTGCAGTCATTTTCCAAACAGTTCCCGGAATTACTCTCCCACATACAAACATCAAGCGTTCGCTCAGCAGGAGAGAGTCTCGCACCAGATATCAGGGATCTGACTGCCAAAGAAAATCTCGTTTACCACAATAACACACCACATAAAAAATCTCCTTGAATAATAACCCGACAGTGCCAGCACTGTTAACAACATAATCAGCTCAAAAATGATGCCCTGCCGGCCCATAATTCGTAGCCTATCTGCCTTCACAGATTCGTATCTTATAAACTTTTCAAATCTGAAGACCTGAATAAAGTTAATTATTTAAGGAAATGAGTTAAAATGGCAGGTAATAATGCTGAAAAGTTGTTAGATCATGAAAAGGTTGCTAAGCATCGTATAGTTTTCAGATCAACCTTTCGGAAATCTGGTAAAACAATTTAGCCTCTTTGCATGACTCATTTCATGGTTCTTGGTTTACAGACAAGATGATTCATCTGTAGATGATGAGAAGAGGCAAAACTATGGTGGAGTTTATGTTGGCATACCTGCAGACCTTAGTAATGTGGCTCCTGGCCAGATACCTTCTTCACACAAAGGTGAGATAAAGACTTTGTCTGTTTTTGCTGATTTGAATCATTATAAGTTGTTGTTCTTTCATCCTAATTCAGTGCTTTTGGCACCAATTTAGCAAGTTTTACTTTTTATTTCCATCTGTATGAAAATGTCTTAGAAAATCGGTGAGCCGAAGAGTAATCGTTTACTTGCACAATGAAAACCAATTTCTTTAATTGTCTCTGGTCCCCTGTCGGGTCAGTCTAAAACATCTTAAATGAAAGCAATGAATTATATTTAGGTCTGTGGTGTGAATTAGGGCAATGTGTGTGGGTGTGTGTGTGTCTCCGGTTGTGTCTTAAGGCTCTGGGATGTGTTAATTGGAGGAACATATCTCCATAGGGAAATCGGAAACTGCTGAGTGCCAGAGAGAGCACTAATAAAGCCAGCTGTACTGTATGTGTGTGTTTGTGAGGACACATGTGTATTTGTGTGTATTTGCCGAGATTGCTCACGAGCGTTGCATGGCTGCATCAATTAACCCATTATTTCACCAACAGAATAATGACATTCAGAACGGAACGTGCAGATCAAGGTAAGCATGTTCTTGTTGTCTTATACAAAGGCCAAAGTAGGCTATCTCAGTTTCGTGAAGCATGTTATTGATCAAATATCAATACCCTCATGTATACCTTACTTTTGCCGCAGAACACAAAAGGAGATATTTTGAAGAATGTTGGTAGCCGAACAGCGCCTGTACCTGTTCACTTCTATTATATGGACACCAATGCAAGTGCCGGTAAACAGCATTCTACACAACATCGTCTTTTGTGTTCTGCAGAAGAAAGATAGTCAAACAGGTTTGAAATGACATGAGGGTGAGTAAATGATGACAGAATTCTTCTTTTGGGGTGAACTACCACTTTAAATATGACACAATATCAACACACGGTTAGAGTTTGGAGTTAGCATGTTGCTAAGCTAACATAAGCATGAAAATGTGCAGCGCACACAAATTTGATTCAAAATATGATTTGCTAAAACAGTTGATCATTATTTTTGTCAACATCAAATGAACTGTACTTCTGAACAATATTTTTTCGCTTAGTCCACCCTGGTTTTTCCCCAATTATATGTCACAGTGCATTCTGGGATTGCGTGCATTCTATGGCAGTGCCAACGAGGAGTTATTTTAGGTTCCCCAAAGGAAGTTTTGTATTAAACTTCCCTAAAATGTTCCTCTGCAAAAACCCCTTTGCACAATAAAGGTTCTGGACTTTAAAAGTTCTTAAAACCATGCAGCTCGGCAATACTCCGTCAAAGTATTGAATAGATTGACGGAGCATATTGTATACATAAACGTTAATTTTGTTTTGCTATAGAGTGAATGTTTCTGTTTTCGTGTACATGGATTGCACTTTGTTTATTTGCAGGGCTGTCCGAAGGGAATCTAGGCTGAAAAAGTGCTGCGTGATATTCTCAACAGGACAGAATCTTCATTGTTGATTGACTCACCGGAACATGATGGAGTCCTGCGAGAGCCAATCGTGTCATTTAACTCTCTGGAGACTCAACTGGAATTAGTTCTGCTAACAAGATCACAGTTAAGAGAAATAGCTGCATTTCTTAGCGACACTTTCAGAGCATTATTTTTGAGCAATTGCTACCAGCACCTGGTTTCTCAGGACAGAGATGCACAAGTATTACGACAATCATTGAGCCACTTATACTCAGACACTGGAGGACGGGGTATTTTGTGATATTAAATTTGAAAGGCTCCACAGTCTTGGTCTGTCATAATGTCATGTGTTGGTTGTTACGGGGCAAAGCTATTTTTAAGGGACTTAAAGGACACTTTGTCAGGTTTTTTTCATGTTTCTTGCATTGACCATCTCCTCTGAAACACTCTTCTATAATCTTATTAAAGTATGTCTTTTGACGTGAGACTCTCTATAGATGGACTCTGAAGTCTGAAGACACTGAAGTATTTTCGGATAAGCTTGTTGGTGAAGTAATGGTCTGTTATGTCATAGATTGCTTGTTCAAAGGTGAAAACAGGGGTTATGTGGTTATAAATGAATTACAGTTGTATTCTTTAGCCTTTTTTCCAATTACTGTAGACTGCTCCAGGGAGAGACGGTACAGTTTTTTTTAAATAAGGACATCTGTGCTTGAAGCACATGACATTAGAGCAGCACTCCAAGTACTGTGTATGTAGGTCAGCACTTTTTAGCATCAGGTATAATTGAATACACAAT
The DNA here is from genome assembly GCF_947034865.1 of Barbatula barbatula. Taxonomy (NCBI): domain Eukaryota; kingdom Metazoa; phylum Chordata; class Actinopteri; order Cypriniformes; family Nemacheilidae; genus Barbatula; species Barbatula barbatula. The sequence continues at coordinate 6,180,392 of NC_136768.1, read as the reverse complement.
TTTGAGATCAAGGAAGAAAGATGAGGAGTTTGGCAATAAGTGTGACAAAGAGAAAAAGAGATGCGAATCACGTACCAGCGGGTGACCGGTTTATGTGGGATGTGAGCATTGTCTGTATCTCTGGGAGGACATCTGAGATGTTTATTTCTAGCTTTATTTCTCTTTATATATGAAGTCATTACATTAGTATCTTAAAACAAGTCCTTGGTCTTATTGTGATTGATTTATCAGTGCATTGTGTTCCTGTAGATGGGTAGAGCATTGTGTTAGCAGCGCAAATGTGATGGGTTTTATTCCCAGGGAACGCACACACACACATGGATAAAATGTAATGCGTAAATCACTTTGGATTAAAGCATCTGCCAAATGCGTAAAGTACTTTAAGTGTAAATGCATATTATTAAGAATTCATAACACTGGGTTACATTTGATTACTGTATTTATAAAAGTTAATATTATAATGCTACATAATATCTAGGACAACATAAGATAAGGAATGAAGTTCAGCTTTGTAATCGAGGAATGTGTACTTGAGCCTTACCAATGGGGATTAGGTGGTTTACATACAAAAAACACATTTGAAAACATACCGTTACATTCCAATAACCTTATGAATGAATGAATTTAGCTCAGATGGATAAATTCATGTATTTTTCTCATTTCAAATCATCACATTATGGAAGTAAAATTATGGAAGTGTGACGGAATACGCACCTGCATCCCCCGCCCACACACACACCTTTCAAGTGTTTGTGAAAACGCGTTCGCACATCACGGACTGCATGATCGAAAATGTGAGTGTTGTTGTCAGGTATAGTTCTCACCAGCAGCAGCTTCTCATGTAAAGCAGCGGTTTCCTGGAAAACATTATTCTCTAATCCAATTTCTTTCTTTTTTGATGGAGTGGGCTCCATGCAGGCCCTCCCCTGGTGTCAGTGTTCAAATGTAAAACGTCATTGTGTGATTGTTCCGGCGATTCTCGTTTAATAATTGATATGAGAAGTGGGTAATTTTTAGGAGTTTTTACAGGTTAAAACACTCATTTGTCAGCTTTTTATGCAAGGCTATGTGCAAATAGCCTGACAACTAAGTGGTCTCAACAAATGGAATGAGTTTAGGGTGTGACATTCCCAAATTCCAACAAATGGCAAACATTATTTTGGTGATGCCACATGCCAGTAGCACAGAAATTACACACTTTAGATGTAAATAAACCGTTAAAGCGTAATTAATACTTAAAATAACATCACTTAACTAATTTTGGAAACGTGATAAGGTCACTTTTTTATTTAAAACTCTTAAAATTAAACAAATCAACACTTATGTTATCACACTGTTGTTATGCGTTTAATAGTATCTCTATAGTTGGCTACGAATATAAACAAAACTGATTATAAATGGCATTTCAAAATGCAATTACGGCCGCTTATGTACTCGGGAATTAAGAAGCCAATTCTAAAGTCATATTAAAACAATTGAGACACAGCATGAGTGTCTCTAAATTAAAATATTACATAATGTTATTTAATATTACACACTTTTAATTTACTTTCAGCGTGATGATGAACTAAAATGTCAGATCGCCGCCTCTCAAACGCGTGTGACTAAATCCAGTTATTTCTGTCATCTATTCAGGATAGTTTGTGTCTGACTCTGATTTTGCTGTAAATGTAATTTACCCATTTCCTGTTTTACAGTCACACAAGATCACAGATGAACTTCACATAAATGTTCATATATTGTTCTCTCAATTAAATTGACTTCATTCTTCCAAATGTTTTTGCTGACTTTTTTTTGTCTCCCACACAAAATGTGTTATTAGTTCAGTAGGCTATGATCTTTGCGGATGAAATTGAACCTTGGTCTCCATCACCTGTAAGTGTTGTTCTGTCAGGTAATGACCGTATGCTTTAATAATGGAGCTGGCAGAACATGACACAATGAGCTCTCTCTCTTTTTCACAAATGTGAGCTGTAATCTAACATCAGAAATGCATTGTGAACAAGCCATTTCTGGTATTGCATTTTATTAAATCTGCCAGTGGATTGGGTTTTTATTTTACAAAAAAGTTGTATAATGGGGCCATCTTGGTTGAATAAGCCACAGCCTATACACTATTATATTATTCTCTCTCCCTCGTTCTCTCTTGTCCTTGATACTTGTTGTATAACATAAAACGGTGTAAATGAAGTGATATTAAAAATAAGTGGTAGCCGAAAGTAATTTGAAATAAAACGAATTAAGTGTACATTGAAGATAGAAATGAACAATTCAATTAAACAATTAATATCCCAATGTGTACGCTATTTTTTTATTTATTTAACTTTGTCTTCAGTATGAATTGGAAACAAGTCTTCAGCACAGATGAGAATACTCTCCTTTTCTCTGTCTTCCGCTCTCCGTTGAGATCACTATCCTGACTTTATTACAGAACTGGTTGAAACAAGTCAGTGGTGAGGTTGGGGGTCTATTTGCTCTCTGCAGGGGCTTTGGGTCTGCCATAGGCCAGTGCTCAACCAGGGACCAAGCAATTACGGAATCTGCAATGACTGTAACCTTTTCCTGCGGCTGCAGTACATTTGATGCTTTCCATACATTAACTTTGACATTCTACACAGATTAGTTTCAAGCGTTTGCAGTATACAACCTTCTGACAGTTGACACCCTCCATCATAACAATTAATGAATTGTTGCAACTACATTACTCCACCACGTGGTGGTGCTATCGTATCATTGTACAATTATTTCCTACCTGCACGTTGACTTAAATGCAACCATAAGGCCTTCTAGGAATGTATTTAGGAAAAATACTTTATGATTGACACCTGCCGCCTCAACAATTAAATAGTTTCTTTGGTTGTTGAAGGACATGTTGTGCGGATGCCGAGCCCAGTGAGGTCGAGAGGTTCAAGTGTTTAGTGAGAGACCGGAAACACTATGTGTCAGGTTTAGGCTGTAATTGGCTATTCTATGTCTCTTGAGTGGCCCTTGACAGGTACTTTTTTACCGCTAACCCACATAGAGGCTTACCAATGGCCCTTGAGATGGTCAGAGCGATGCCGTTGCTCAAAATAGACAAGCAGAGTTAAATTCGTTTTTTAGGTTCGTCGCTTCTGATTTAAAATATGTTGGTTTAGACATGGGGATAGAGGAGAGGTTGAGCAAGACTGTTCCGTTTACCCAGTTAAAGCAAGACCTTATTTTCCTTTAAAATACATCGACGTTCAACCAACAAAACATGTTTGTTTTCTGTGCCCATCGTTCAACAGACCAATAAGACATACAGCAACTTTGTAATCTATTATATAAAGCGTCTTGGTTCGATTAAAATAAGTTGCTAGGTTTAAAACATTGGACATCACATGGTGTGTCATTCAAAGTAAACTAAAATCATGACCCGCATAGGTTCAACAATGCAAAAAAATATTAACATGACGGTATGAATAGATAGTATTCTCGGAGTAGAGCCGCTGCTCCTCCACATCGAGAGGGGTCAGCTGAGGTGGCTTGGGCATCTGTTACGGATGCCTACTGGACGCCTTCCCCGGAAGGTGTTCCGGGCCAGTCCGACTGGGAGGAGACCCCGGGGAAGACCTAGGACACGCTGGTGGGAACGCCTCGGTGTCCCCCCGGAAGAGCTGGAGGAAGTGTCTAGGGTGAGGGATGTCTGGGCATCTCTGCTTAGACTGCTGCCCCCGCGACCCGGCCCCGGATAAGCGGTAGAAAATGGATGGATGGATGGTATGAATAGAAAAAATCACAAAAACGTGTTCTGCACAAACTATGCTTATCCTCACTAAGTGAAGCCATATTTATTGATGTCTGCATGTTTTATTTTACATTGCATAGTTTTGTTCCTGGTTCTCTAGAATGAGGGCATGTCACGCATGTCTGAATCACAAATTAGTTTGATTGAAAATGCTTTTGCACAACCTATAAAAGTTGCCTGTTGTTTACACTTAGAATTGTTTTCCCTGCGGCCTTATCGATGCAAACCCAAGGCGTAGGTTACGAGCTGTCGAGTGTTGTTTGGGGAAACAGATTACCGAGTTTATTTTGTTGATATTGTCAGGAAACTGTTCAGCAACAGTGTTTCATGCACTTTCTTTTGCACATTTGACTTTTTTACAATGTTAAACATGCTGGCTTCTCTTGCTTAAAGGGATAGTTCACCCAAAAATAAAACTTCTGTCATTTACTCACCCCAGGCTGCTCCCAACCTATACAAATGGCTTTGTTCCGTTAAACACAAAGAAAGATATTTGTAAGAATTAGCAATTTTCAGTCATTTGACATCATCCGCTACCATTGTAGGAAACATTTTTTATTTTGATGTTCTGTTGAACACAAATTGAGATATTTTGAAGAATTTAAGAACAAACAGTCCTGGGGCACCTTTGACTACCATTGCATTTTTCCTACTATGGCAGTCAATGATGTCACAGAATTGAAAATTGTAAACATTCAAATATCTCTTTCAGTGTGATTGTGTAATTTATACAGGTATAAAATGACATGAGGGTGAGCAAAAGATTTCATTTTTGGGTGAAGGTTGGCTTTGCTGCGTCAAGATTGCCGCGCTGTTGGCCTGCAGCAACAGCTTGTTACTCTTGCGAAAACGTCTTTTCTCTGGAAGTGAAAATCAAATCTAGTTTAGCATAATTCAAATGAGCATACTACAAATTGCATTACTACAAATGTGACCAATGACTTGCTTAATAAAAAAAGATTAAAATCATTTTTTGGGTATCCTCCATATTAAGTATTTCATATCATGCATTATAGATAAAACAAGATCAAAAGACCAAAAGCCCTCTCTAAAATTAGCTGTGGAGCATAGCGGAAAATAAGAGCAGGTCAGATATATCTGATTCTCTAGCAGATGGTGCTGTTGTGCTTACTGGGTCCTCACAAACTCATAACGCTGTAATCTGGCCCGTTTCCTGTTCCTAATGAGGCCGCTGTAAAGCTCCCATGGGCTTCTGTGATTTGTGTTTTAAATCAAGATCAGGCCGAAGAGATGAGATGAGTTTAACCCCTCTGCAACAGGCGGCAATGTAGAATTAATAGGTTCGGGTGCTATAAATAGTTTTATTAGCTATGTCTATATTCTGGACCCGATGTTCACGCGAAACCAATGAATGTTTGTTTTTAATGTCAATTTGTCAAAATATTGAAATATCAAGTCTGTCCACATTCAAATAAATTAGAGCTGTATTTATATTCATACAATGAAAACGGCTTACAATGGTGATGTTGTTATTACAGATGTAGGAAATGGTAACCGGCTTCTGCCAAGTGAAAATGACTGTGTGTTAGAATTAGGCTTAAAGTAAATCAAATTAGGGAATGTGTAAGCACCAGTGTAAGTGATGACAGGAGATCTTGGGTTAATAGGCGGACGATTGTGCATCGTGTGTGTGAGTCAGAATGACTGTGAACGTATTTTGCAACGAGCATGCATGTGCTGAGGGTGTGTCACAGGGTTCATAGGTCAACAGAGATCACAGAAGAAGATCTGGGCTCATGAGTGAATTTCCCAGAAGCTGTAGAGGTGCGTATATACCTCAGGTCATGTTAAGGTCAACCTGCTGTATTTTTACTTATGTTCTTTTTTTATGTGTTTCTGTAATAGCCAGAAAATGAGTCTTGTGGGCCTCAATAGCAAGGGTACATAATCTTACTCGCTCATTAAAACATTTATTCACACACGCTACCTGAACCTTCCTTTCTAACAAATATGAATTTTCATTTTGACTTTGACACCGAATTGAGAAAATTAAGTCAAGTTTCAGGTTAACGGACATAAAGCTGTTCCAGGTTAGCAACCTCTCCTTGTAATGGGCTTAAAACAATCCGCTCAAATTCAACGTTATTACACAATTTGGGGTTTAACCGAATTGCAACGCATTGAGAAAGTCCAGAGAATGACATCAGTCCCATAGCTGAACTCCTTTTTTTGTCTTTGATTCATTGAACCGAAAAGCTTTGAGACGTTGTGTGTATTAACAGCTGTCAAAGAAGTAATTATTTCTGCGCCTTGTGTTAGAAATAAGTATCAGTTCAGTTTACTTAAATAATTTCCGGATCTTACAGACGTTATTTTTCCTCGGGGCTGTTCAACGATTATTCGTGATCACTCGCATCCAGAATAAAAGTTTGTGTTTGCGTACGTCTGTGTTTATATATTTTAGATCCATAAACACGTAAACATACATGTATATATTTAAGAAATATTTGGACGTTTTAATGAATATTTCTATGTAGTTTAAATTATATTTTTATTCTGGATGCAATGAACAGCCCTACTCTGCATAGCACTGTGGATCCCCGACTCGCCGATAAGGTTAGATCAACACATTGCAGAGACCAAGAGATGCATTGTATCTTTTAATTCACGGATAGAATTGAAAAGCGAAATAAAAGAAATGTTCCTTTGTGTTACATCACTTATCTTCGTTCGTCTTAGGTTAAGGTGCTATCAAAACACGCATTCCTTCCTGATCCCCGCTAATGGAAGCCAGAGCCGGGTCTGCAAGAGCTTTCTTTAATGTTTCTCAGGCTTTTAAAACATATCCGATTGCAATTTCTTATGTAACGTTTTGTTAACTGATTGGCATCTCAATTAATTTCTCCTTAGTACTTTCACGTGTTTAAGACCGTTTAGTAATAATTGAGTTTGACTCCTGCAGGAGTCGGTCACCCGAAATCCAGAAAGGGGGCACTTATGTAACCAGAGACTGGAGCAGCATCCATTAAAAATTATAACGGCTCAGGTAATAATCTCTTTTACTGCACTATTACTAAGCTTCTCTTCCACTCTCAGGTATGTGAGCTAAAGTGTATGAGGTAAAGTATCTTTTCATTACTGAATTCCATTCCATTTGCCAGAAAAAGGAACACAGTCTCACAATGACATCTGGATATATGGTAATGTTGTTTTCACCTGTATTAGAAAAATTGGTAATACTCTCCTTATGGCCCAACCCACATTTGACTCCGATATGCTATAGGGTTTGATATCTGAAAAAAATGAAAGTAAAGCACCTTTACGAAACTTGCTCAAAATCTCTCGCCGTCATAGGCTACTGGTGATGTATTTAGTATTGCCAGAAAATGACAGCAGGGTATTTGCACATACAAAAGGTTCATTGATGAAACGAACCAAAAGATTTATTGTGCCATTCATCACCTTTGGTCGTGTTTGTCATGTTTTTACGCATTCACTTCGTAACCGTGGTTACAGGGCCCTATGGCGGTACACCTGGTACATGCAATGGTTGACGTCTTTTATATGAACCCACATGTGTGCAGCTTGCTTGTACGACACCGGGATTCAGCAGATGTTATGTAATACCATATGGTTACAATATTGAACACATGCAGCTGCACCTGCACATGTAAATCTCTGCATACCTTTGTAACCTGCCCTGTCCAACTAAACTATTACTTACAAGGAGAAGCCATGTAATGATAAGGAATGATAGGATAAACTGTGGGATTAGACTATTTTGTCTGTTTATATGAAGGCGGTTGTAATGGTTAATATAAAAATATCTGATAAAATGATCCTCTATGCCATAATCAGATCATCTCCAAATATCTGAAAATCTGAGAGCAGGGGCAAAAACCAAATAAAATGTTCACAACTTTGAAAGGATAATGTTAAGATGCAAAATAATTTAGTTTTTTTTTTCGTCAATTCGTCCAAATCCACCAGAGGGAAATCGGTTTATTATTAGGAACAATCAAGCCATTATTATTAGTGTTATGTACACCAAAATGATTTTAATCATAAAAGTGATAAAAAAAGATTAATCTAAAAATATTGATAAGGAGACGGGATCTGAAATGATGCAAGTTCTCCCAACTGTGGGTCCAAGTTCAGCTGCAAGTTGGAACAAGTGTCTTTTCAGATCCTCCCAGGAGAAGACTTTACCCTTTCACAGAATGTTTGACCGTTCACCTCCTGTGGCCGACCACACTTCAACCCTCTACCGGTTTTGCGTCACATGTTGGCGATGTCGTCGGGGTGGAACACTGGCCTCCTGTACGCTTTGCCAGTTATGTTTGACCTTGAAAGTGCAGTGTACAGATTCACACTGTACTGGGATGTGTGTGAGCAATGTTTCTGACGTACATCTGTTCGTGTGCATGCTTAAGGTGTGGTTGTACGCTGACCAGATATCGGTCTCTGAAGGCCAGATATCCTTCACTGTCCCTCTCCAGCAGTACTGCAGGATTTCCCTCTCACCTCTGTGGGAAATTGAAAGCATGGGTTGTCTTCCGTCTCTGTGTGCATCGACATCTGATTTCCTGTATATCTCATCGCTTAGGTTGGGATTTAGGAAGTGGGAATCCGGTTTTAGTTCTTTATAAAAGAAAAGCTGACACATTATCACTTACGTTTTTATTTATACTTTACATTGAGTTCTCATTCATTAACAAAGGATATTTTATTAGCTAACATGAACAATATTGTTGAATATAAATGTTTTAAATCTTTATTAAAATAGTTGTACCACAATTGTCCAGTTTATTGAAGTCCGTTTTGCGTGAGCTAATGTTAACGAATACAACTTTTAATTTAAAAAAATATATACAAGTAAATGTTAAAAATAATAATATTTAGGATTAATCAATGGTGTAAATGTATTATTATTATTATTAGTTAACTAATGTAAACATGGATCCTTTTCCTTTTGATTGACTTCTTTCTTTTTAATCTTTTAACATTACACTGTTATTATGAATATATCCATACTATATTATAGTATAAAAAATATTTTTATACTATAATATTATTTTAGGAGTTGTTTATAAGTATGTAATACTATAATAATAATCTGAATAAATAAGCTGAACTTGTTTTTACAACAACATTATACACCCACTTCATTCTGTGTAAAGATTATATTATTTATTTAACATTATTTACATCATTTGTTTAGAATTGTTGAAAAAACGTACACCCTAATTCTGTGTAATGAACAGCACCCCTTGAGTGCCATTGTGATTCCACTTAGCATTGTCATGCTCTTGTTATTCTTCACTAGACGTGACTAAGAGATCCTGGCGACCCCAATTTGCACTTAATCTTGTGAATGAGAGATCTGGTAGTGTTTGTGGGGTCATTGTGTGTCAGACTTGTGTGAGGGAGCTTGTGTGTGGCCCCCGAGTTGTAAAATGTTTTGCATTCCACGGATTAAACAAATCGTACACAGGCATTCGTCTCTCTGCTTTCTCACTCGCACACGAACATGCGATAAGGATTCTGTCGGATCGAGCCTCATTCATAACCCGCAGGGGCTTACGTCTGTCACAAGCAGACACAGCAGCGTAGGTCAGAGATGTTGCCCTGTTACATATGGGGTTGAAATTCCAACGTATTGCATGCCCATCATTTATAAGTACATATATGTGCATCCACCTGCACTTTTTTATTGTTTTTTCTAGCTGTATGTGTTTGATGGCTGTCTTGGACCACTAAAAACACATTTTTATTTATATTGTACCTGTCCAACTGACAGCTGGGTAAAGCCAGTAAACCAGACCAGGCTGGCAAAACAGCTGTTTTTTAAGCATTGCTGTGCAAGTTTACATAGAAACGCATTTTAAAAACACTGCAGGCACACAAGAATGCGTCTTTAGTGAAAGTCCCCCAAGTCTTGTGTTCGTTATTGTCATGCTTCGCTGTAATAAAATTAAGCGCCAATCGAATTAACGCTTTGCCCAGACTGTGCTTGGACAAATGATATTAACTGGTCACATGCTAACGTTCCCAGCATTTTTCAAAATGCGGGAAAGGACTGGGTTGAGTCGCTCTGGTGGGCAGGAGGCTGAGTCCGGTAGTTTTTCTTCTCTGTGGTGGTCTGTGGCCCGGGGGCTTGCTGCTGCGGCTTCATGGGAGGTCCATTACCGGTCCTTCGTGTGGTCTTGCTGCCTCGTGTTCTGTACTGTCACGGGTGGATGGAGATTTTACTTATTGCAGAGTTAGACACATGAGGCTGAAGTAAGCTAATGGAAGGAAGCAAGACGGGAGCTTTATTTTGTGTGCGTGTTCCTGTAGCTAGGTTGGTAGAGCATTGTGCTTAGGTTGTGAATGGCTTTGTCTTGCCCTCGTGTACATACCTCATGTATTACATGATACTGAATATTAATATTTGCTTAGCACTTAGAGAAAGAATATTCCAAGATACTTTAAAAGCAAATGTTACAAAAAGTAGCTTTAGATGGCAATATGATTAAATAACAAGCTATATTATTTAAAAAATGTTGTTGTTAAAGAACCGTAGCCTACTGAACTTGTCATATTGACAGCCCTAGTTGTTTCTGTCAATTTTTGTCACCTTTTTGCACATCCCTATTGTTGAAAGGCTTTAACAATAGTAAGCTTCAGATGTGGGTGTGGTTAGGAGCCTGTCAATCATCCCCTTTCACTCTAAGTGACTCCACACAAAAGACATCTCGCCATCACTGTCAGGGCACGCTGTCCTGAGTCCTCCATTCCTTTGAAAAGGCCTAAATATAGTTTCGCTTCCCGATCTTTCCTGCCTAAAGAAAAGAGCTAAACTCTGAACAAACAGAGGTATATCAACCATCCTTCAGGCTAATGCAGTTCCGCTTTCTCTGGGTGGCCTTTGTCACAGATCACTTTACACAGTCTTTTTTTTTTGCACGCAGAAAATAAATCGTTGCTCTAATAATTCTGAGTCTGTGTTTTTCACAGATCTTTAATACATTAATAAAAGCTCGCAGGGGAAATCTGAACGGTGTTTTATTTCAGATTAGTTTGAGAGTTTTTTGGCCCTTGCATAAAGCCTCGAGTGATTTTGCTGATTTGAAACTAAGCTGATTAAAATCACCCCGGTCGACTAGAAGCCTGGCTACACTTTTATTTAGGCTTAATGTGGTAGCATGCTAAATGTGCAATCCTGCATATTTTTTTATATAAGCTTTAGCGTACACATATTAATGTATATGCAAGGAAATCACGACATGCAAAAAGAAAACCAAATATTATTTAGCATTATTTCCAGGTCACTATATGAATAAACACATTTATGATGACCATGTAAACTTTACTTAGTCAGTGGAGTATTGGACCCCATTGTATATATTTAACAAATCTCTCTGTGTGTGTGTGTGTCTGCACATTCCTGAGATTTGACTCACGGACATCATTTATCTGAGGCCTGGGATTCCATAGAGCTGAAATTAGATTCCTGTTATGTAAAATCTAATTAGCCTGCAGCCTTTATTACTTTCATACATTTAAGGTCGCCACATGTGAACTACCGTTGACTTCTTTCAAGACTTTCCTTGCCTGACCTACTTGATGAGGAGTTGAGTGTATCAAAACAAACTTTACTCTCACATTCTAAAGTCCCCAAACGCGTTCTGGACTCTGGAGATTGGCGATGGGGTCATTTTGGCCTCAAGTAAGAGAAGACCTGCTGTGATGTATTTTGATGGGTCTCTATGCGGGTGACTTTTAAACTCAATGACACCAAAACCTCATTGTCGGGGCTCTTGCTGTACTTTTGAACTGAGTGTGCCTTGTGTAATAAGTGGGTTGGGTTTGAAGGCATAGACTTGACAGTGTTGGGCAAAGGTGATGTCATCTGTCATACTTGAGTTTGTATGTTGGTACATGTGCTAGTCTGAGGCAGAGAAAAGTATATATGAGATCATAAAGTAAAAACATGACCTGATCTCAGTTCTACCTAAAATTAAAATGATTTATGGCTCTCTGGAATACTGGACTCTGATTGGTCAGGAAGACTGTTTTTCCATGATGACAAACTACAGTTAATAGACTGTAATCTCGACCGGTACTACAATTTTTAAGCACTCTGCTGTTTGCTCTGCCGCATAACCGACTCGTCCAGAACCGTTCTGTTTTGTTTTACATTTGGTGTGTTGGCTTCCCTTTTGGATCCCCTACTTAAGTCATTCTATTAGTATTTGTAGCCATTGGGTAAAATTAAATCCGAAAATGGTTTATCCCAACAATGGGTTCAAACAAACCATCATAGGTTAATTTACGCCCCAGTGGTTGGATTCGTCCCTTTTGACCCCAGCATTTTTAGGAGTGTGTTTATTGTTCCCAAAATCTCTAGTCTACACAAATCATTTTGTTAGTTTTTTCAACCCAGCGTTGTTTCAAAAGTAGACAAACCCAACTGTTGGCTCCAATGAACCCAAAAATGTTTAACAACTCAGCATTCTGTGTTTAAACAACCCAACAATAAAGTTTGTCAATTTTTGACCAAACGCTAGGTTGAATCTTGAAGTGTTACACTATTTCTAAACATTTCGGTTTATTCCTGAATTATTTTATTAGAATTTTTAATGTGGTCCTGTCAGATGTTGAGGATATGTTAATATTAGTAGAAATTTTCATTTTACGTAATACTCCTCAATGACAGCAGCATTTTAGGCAGAAAACGTCTATTGGCAAGTCATCCATTATGCTACTTCCCACCGCTGTCTGACCAGCTCTCCTCTTTGATTTCTACAGGCTTGTGTAATTGATGAGCATTAATGAGTACATGTTCCCGGAGCGCTTTTAGAGTTATGATGCCTCCATCTGACCTCCAGCGCTTTTAAAAGTCTCAGTTTGGTACAAACGATCAGTCACTCCTAGCTGCCTTTAAGCCACCTGAACAAACTCGACCCAACGCAATCAGCGTGTCAACGTGTGCGACTTTGTGATCGTGAGATGTTTATCTTTGTACAGTAAATCTACATGGCTGTTGTATGAGTCTCTGTCCAGACGCTGTCTGAAAATGCTTGAGAAAGAGGGTAGGGTGGATGCTCGGCATTGCTCATCTTTGAACTAAAATCACTGCGTGTTGGACTTTCCATCACTCCCCACCCCTTTCCCTGGTCGTAACCTTTCTCTGAAATGCCACCCATGGCGAGACGATCACCTTTGAAGGAAAGAGCTGACTGTGTGTAAAACAAACAGATGGACACGAACACAATCACATAGAGTTCAGACCGTCTGAGAGCTCTTCTGACATGCATATCAGTCATAGTTCGACACGCACGTGTATGTGTCACAGTTTCTGCTGACTTGAGCTTATTGAATCACCAATGAGACCTTCATCACAACACATTTATTTTCTAAATCAGAAAAACTTGTTGAGTCCTTGCAGTAAAAATATTTTACAATAACCTAATTACATTTTTTTTCTCTACAGGGTTCAATGAATCATTAAAGTGACGACAGATGAAAGTCTTATATATGCAATCTTCAACGGGCTTAATAATTAATAACCTATTAAAATCTGTCGTCCATAATTACCACTACCACAATTATGACATCAACTTCGTGACAAGGAAATTAAAGGTCACAAATATATCCCCTTTAATTAACCATGGACATTAAACATGGTTTAACTTTAGTAATAATAGTTGTTTTGTCGTAAAGCCATAATAACCAAATTAAAGGGACACTTCACTCAACTATAAAATGTATAATTTATCATTGTCGTCATTTATTCACCCTCATGTCAGGCAAAACCTGTATATTAGAAACACAAAATAACTGTCCTTACAATGGAAGTCAATGGGGGCCATTGGTGGCCAATGAAACGGGTTTGGATTGACATAAAGGGGGATTAGATGACACAATGATTTTACTCATACAATTAATCTTACTTTAAAAGTGTGATTGTTTGGATCTCTATAAAGGATGCTGGTGTTTATATGTATTGTTTTTACTGTAAGGTTTGGAAGGCTGTTGTCTTGCAGCAAGTGGACCTCAAGTGATTTTGCCTAAAATCCTGATAGGAATAGAGGAGGATTATGATGTCTGCGGTCTTTCAGTTGCTAATGGCTGCTTGGTGACTATGGAATCAAACCATCAGTATTATTATAAACAGCACTGGTCTTTAACTGATAGATCTACCTCCCTTTCACTTGGTCCACTAGATCTGATGTATAATTTACAGCCTCTTCCAGGTCTGACCTTTAATTCAGGAATTGGCTTTGCGTGGTTGACTGGGGCGGTAGCGTAACCTTTACACATCTCTTTCCTGGCCTCGCGATTTGGAAACTTGGCAGCAGGTGGAAGACCATAGGCTCAGTTTTCCTTCTCAGCCTGAAGACATTTGTTCTCTTTCACATGGCTATTCATAAGCATTAGTCTATCCACTTCTCAGTAACACATCTACACACATAAAGATACAAGCTATTCATTTCATTCAGACGATACCTGAGCACCTGCTCATAGGCCTGCTTTTGAAATCGGCCTCCCACTTCTCCCAGTCCTGTTATTGCCCTCGTGGGAATATTCTCAGTCAGACCAGACAGAGAGCTGTCCAGCAGATGTGAAACGGAAGTAGGAGCTGGAAGCGAGAAACCGATCACTCGGCAGATGATAAAGCTTCACCTGCTTGCCCCGGCTTGTGTCTTTCTCTTGTCTCTGGGTTCGGTGGGTGTGCCACGCAACATACCACTGAGCTGAAAGAAAACAATTGAGGTCAAGGGGGGGGGGGCTTCAGAGTTTTGTAGTGATTCCTGGATGGCTGACATGGAACTGATAATAGTTTTGTGTGTCCAAAAAGTACTTTGTGAAAGGAAATGCTAATCTCTACTTGAGCGGAGGAATCATTTACCATTTATACTGTACGAGATTCAGATTTCTCTTTCACAGCTCAGTTCAATCTCAGTTTTTATAACTAACTTACAACTTTTTCATTTTAAAATTGCTTAGAAATCGAACAAACTGATGTACAGTAAGAAACATAAAACTACTTTTGACAATGCCGCTCGGCAAGGACTTTCGATTTTAAGATTTTAATCCGAGCAGCACTATTGACTATTTTTGAACTAAGGATTTTAAATGTATTACATTTTATAAACATAATTATCAGATCAATTAATATTTACAATAGATCCTCCTCTCAGCTTAACAAGCTTCATATTTTCACAGAACATACATTGCCACCCAAGGGTCCACAAAGAAGCTTCTCTTTTGACCCAACCCGCCATTTTGACGTAATTCTAAACATGAACTGGGCAAATGGGAGTGCCCGAATGTCGCAGTTCATTAAACCTAAACACAGACCCAATTAAAGCTCAGACAGGCTCAGTCTCTCCAGGACATGGCTGCTTTGAATGAAGCCCTTCATTGGCTCTAATGAAGGGAACATACTGAATGTGACCTTGAATTCTCCTTTGAGACATGGCTATAGATCAGTCCCTCGCATGAAGCTTTAGGAGGGAAAGAGTTGCCATGCTTAAAATATTATTTTTTAAGAAATATGTCAAATTCTCTTGAACATTAAATGTGTGAATCTTTATTGTTTCGAAAGTGTTGCTTTCATTTAGATTTCTCATCCTTTCTGCATCATTCTACTTGCTTCTTGTGAGGATGTAAAGTCAACTCCTTGTTGCAGCAAAGATCCTGACGTGACTCCTAAAAAATTCGGCAAATGGGATTTATAGAGCGATTATAGGAACTCTCACCTACGTGCATTCCGGAGAATTAGTGATCCAATAAGTCTAAGTGGAGAACTTTGGTGAAGGCGTATGTGAATACCAGCATGTGTGTGTTTGAGCGTGTAATTGCATACCTGGAAGTGTTTACAGCCATTAAAAATTCCCTCTGAAACTATTTGCATTTGTTTTTGGTATGATGAACCTATAACTTGCACTAACATTAAGTGTAACTACCTGTTTACTATTTATTTACTATTTATACATTCATACATACATTAACGATGCTGAAATATGTGAAAGTTGATATGTTGACACAATTTCAAAGTCAAATTCTTTGACAAATGTCAAAGTTGGGTAGTTCTTCAATATGCTTTTTTAACCTTAAGTTCATGCTAAACATTCTATTTGTTCTGTTCTGGGTGTATGATTATTTGTGCTCACTAAAGTAAAGTTTACAGATTTAAGAGATGGAATGAGGCATAGGTCAAAAATCTCTCTCACATATATGAAATGTGCGAAGTTGGCATGTATGTTGAGTAGTTATGCAGAAATGTATAACCGCCTGAATGTCATGTCAGCTCTTACAGTATGCATACCGAAAAGGTCCAAACTCTCATCGTCACGCACCACGATTCTCAAAAAACTTTCATAATGTTCCAACCACCACAAGGGCTTTGCGATATTAAAAATGAAAGAAAATGCACATGGGGAAGACATTTCTCTCGGCTGTTCTCATGCAAATGTTCGTATTTATGTATAAATACACACTTGTCCGTTTCACCTTCTCTCTTTCTTTCCACCCCACACAATCAATCTTTATTACACAAGACCAGGTGGCAAACTGCTCTCGTTCCAAAAACATTTCAGTTCATTACTTACCAAAACAAACAGTTCGCTCACTGCACTTTTCTCATAAAACTCCTGTTTTCATAATCATTTATTTTGGTAGAAATGGGACCTGCGTTTCATCAAAGGTCCCCTGAACGTCCTGCATAAACATAAACCTGCCAATAGAGGGCACCTGTGTATATTTGATGACCTAATTGTGCAAACTTTCGTGTCCGAAAGCCTGCTTTGCCTCTAAGCGCAGAAGTCCCCTGTACTGCTAGAAATAATATTTAATGTTTGATTTGGGTCTTCGTATTAATGCCTCACATTGTTTTATATTAAAGACACGTTCTTGTTCGGTTCCTTTCTTATTTACCATGAGCTATCAATGATGTCCACAGGCCTTGCCCAAAGTTGACAGCATTTCTTTTTACAGAAACCAAACGCTTAAATTAGTTTTTTTATTGTTCATTTACCTCTCAGCATGGCTCATATCTATCATCCAATGACAAATCACATGACATCATTAGGTAAACTTCTTGACAAACCCGGTCATACTTAAGTGGCATGTTTTGCCTCAGAGAGCAATTACTCCTTATCAACAGTCTAAATGGACCGTCTACATATGTGAACATATGCCATAATGCTTATCCAAATGTTAACCTAGACGAAAGCTCATAACTCATAATTCTAATCTCAGATCGTACTCTCGCTAAAACTTTCAGCACTTTCTGTCCCCCATTTGCTGACACTTATCCCATTTTAGACAATTTTACCCTGAATGGAATATGTTTTTGGGGGTTGGTTAAATCCCTTACCTTTAAAGAGATTGTTCACCCAAAAATATAAATTCTGTCATTTGTTTTCTACAAAACTGAAAGTCAATGGGTGCTTATTTAAAATATCTTCCTTTGTTTACTGCAGAAGAATGAAAGTCATAAGTTTGGAATGACACGAGGAAGAATAAACAATGAACGAAATTTCATTTTCAAGTGAACAATTACTTTAAGTATAAAAATAGCCCTGTATATCACTATTCCACTAATGGTGTCAAATCCACGGCACTGGGGTTCAAAATAAGTGGATTTTTTCACAGTTCGTCCTTTGTTGTTTTCCTTCAGAAAGCCTAATTATTCAAAATGTCGTAGAGATAAAACCTAATTCATGCTGTGCAATAACAAGTTATCAGTGCGTTCATATGGTTTCCAATATTCTGCCAATACTTGTATTAAACCATTATCAACACCGTGCTGTTCTTATGTAATTTCCCAAAACTCCAAACAAATCGAGTGCTTCGATAGTGAAAGAACTCATTATTTTCCTTTAATGTGGAATATTTATATTAACGGGAAACTGTATGCATCCATTTGGCCAAATACTGTGTGATGGTCTGACAGAGTTGGCAGGCATTGCTGGACTCTGACCCGTCTGTGCGTTTGTGTGCAAAACTGCTATTTAGCATTTCCTTTAATGGCAAAATCAGTGGGCACAGACTGTGGAAGTGTTAGCATAATAGCGGAATGAAAATAGCGTATGTAGAACAACCACATTCCAATGCTTTGACTTTCGCCCTGTCAGTGGAATTGTGGTTATGCAGGCATGGTGGTCAGAAGATAAAGTGATAAAAAGCCAGTGATAAAGAAACAGGAGATGAATGTGCTGTTGAGGAGACGGGGGCATTATTTGTTTTCTATTTTAATCTATCAGCAGATAATCAAGCAGGTTCCCATGATTACACCCATATCCTTCCTGGTTTCTGGAAAGTAGATGATGTTTGGATTCGGTTTGGGAAGTGTGAACAAATAAACAGTTGATTGGAAAATTGCATTAATCGCCATGTTGTTTCTATAGTATCCCTAAATAGACAAACGGATATACAGAGCGCATTTCGTAAATACATTTTCTCCTTCGGCAAGGAAGCGGAAAAGTGACGATATCTTAATTCCGTGTCAGTCTCCGTAGTGCTTCGAAAGTGAGGGATGGAGTGAGCCGCTAGATGCAGCTAAATTTCATACACCAGACCTTTAAATTCTAAATAATAATTATAAGCTTGCCATTGGGAACTGTGATAAGGTAAATAGGAATTTTTTTAACACTTGTTTATGTACTTTCTCAATAAATCTTTTCGTATATCTTTAACCAAATAACGTTACAGATGGCATCTTTAAGGTGTAAGAATAAGAATATTTTGGAAAAGCATTCAACCGTGTTTTTAAGTACTGTCTGTAGTTTGCATTCAATGCATTTGCTGTTTCTAATAATGAACCACGCACAACAACTCACAGGTTGAATCATGTATCCCAGAATGCAATGCTTGCAATCTTCCAATGTGGTTAAATTAGCTGTCGTCACTTTTTGGGCTTGTTTGATCAAACAAAGCAAATTTAACAAGAAAAATAGATCTGTAATTCAGGATAATCGTTCACCTTCCCAAGTTGAACCACACATGCAATGTAATGAGGCCATGTGACCACAAAGTAGCTACATTATACACTCTGTAACGGGTCTTTCTGAATTCACGCTGGATTAAAAAATACAAACAGATATTAACAACAAGTCTTCCTGCTTTAGCACTATTTATGGCACGCATCCTGACCGGCCGTGCGGAAGCGGACAGCTTTTTAATAGAGTCTGGGGAGCCAGATTAAGAACCGAAGGGGCTATGCAGAAGAGAATAGATTACTTAAAAGCCACTCTCTTCATCCCCTGATGCATCTCGCTGAGTTCAGGCACTAGGCTGACCTACTGATTGGTCACAGAGGAATGCGAGGAATGCCCGTTCTCTCTGATCGCCACAGGGCAATATACTGGCTTGGGAATCTTAAGTCAACTTCCATACATCCTGAGATATCTTTAAACATCTTGGAATGTAGCCCCCCTCTATGTGTCCACAGACCTGCTTGGAATTCTCAGGTTTTCTTTCCTGTTCGGCTTAATGTCCATAGCAAGACATATCTGACCGTTTGAATGTCGACCCACTGTTGCTTTTGGCCTGCGTTGGAGGGTAAATATTCATCAGAACAAGTTAGGCATGGCACGATTCAAAGCACACCAATGAAATGTTTGCAAATCCGAGACAAAACAGGGAAAAGAAGGGTGTAGTATTTAAAGGTTTGGGCAGTGAGTTTTCCCACTCGTTGTTGCCTGTTTTGGCAAAATCACTCTTTCTTAGTGCTACGAAAAAAAGGGTGCTGGTTACCAACCGTCTGAGGACAATCAATATCCTTCCTAGTACATTCTTTACTTACAGTATTCATCCGTATACATCTAGATTAGGAATGTTGACATGAATGGTCATTCTTGCATACCACACTTAATTTCTGTTTAATTCTTAAATTCAGTTTTAAACCTAATGGTTTTATACTGATGAGTATAATGATGCTGAGACAACAAATAAAACAATGTATTACATTTCCAGCTCAGCACAATCATGTAATTTGACTTTTTGGATTTGTGAGTATCCTTCTAATATCTTGTTTTAAGTATTGAAGTATTGAACTTGATGAAGGATGCTGAGTTGATGGGTGCTGTCCAAAATCTATTGTTCATGTTTTTTTACCCCAAGGATAAAAGGTTGAAATTTGGATTACATTAGCCAATAAAATTTAAACTTTAATGCTTTGAACGCACAGTGTAGGTTCAGAAGCTTCAGCACGGCCGACTCTTACCCATCCTGTCCTTTGTTTCTATCATTTTCTTTAATCTGATTTCGATTGTGTACATCTGTTTTAAAATGCAACATATTCCACACATTTTTGGACAAATTTTTACCAAAAATGAAAATACATTTGTAAAATGATATAAATTTAGTAAATAAATAAAGATTTTTATATTTATTTAATTGTAAATTATATGTGTGTTGGTAAGGGTGAGATTATAGTGTTTATAGCTAGCGGTGTATAAAAACTATAGATAATGTCCTCATTTAGAAGTGTTTTTGTGTATGCGCGCGTGTGTGAATTGACCCTTTACATGACCAAAAATATACAGTATGTAAATGTGGTTCATTTAGTTGAATTTGAACGTTTATTTCAAACCCATGAAAGAGAAGATGTTTGTGTCTACAGAGTTTACCATGTCACACTGGGAGATGTTGTGTTTGTGTGTGTGCTTTGATATAAAGTCTCAATGTGCATGATGGGGTACAACTAGAACTACCTACACCAATAGCAACATTTTCAGCTGGATGTCAGCACTATACTGTTCGACTGACAATTCGCCCCAGTTCGCGGAATAAATGTTCAGGCATTTCGCCAGCGTCTGTTAACCCTGCTTTACATATAACATATCAGTGCAGCTAAGGTCAATTTATACCAGATTTATTTTCTTTCAACTAGGGAAACCTCTACAGAATGTTAATGGTCTTCAAGGTGGAAAGACAAAACAGCAGTCAAGAATGAGAGGAACTTGAGGAAAAATATTTGGAGTGCTTTGATATTAGCGTGAAAGCAGACACGGTAGAGGGGGATTATGGGATAGCAGAGAGGATGGAAGCACTTATTCGGTCTCCCCGTGGTTCATCTCACCTAAGAGGACATGGTTCGTGAATTTTAAGATAAAAGGCGGGGCCTCTGTAAATGTCAGCAGTTCAAGCTGACCTGAGAACGGTTCGGCAAAGTCTTTCTGTTACATAGTTTAGATTTGTGCTAAAAGAGTAAGCTGATCCTAATTCAGCAATAAAGGGCATCTATCTTTGATCTTGTTTCAATGCAACTCCTTGAGAACAAAAGGGGGTTGTTTTCAATCAAGACCAGATGGCTTATGCACTCTTTGGAATGAGAGAACTTTTTTCCTTTCTTTTTCTCTTGTTGTTGTTCTTCAACCATCAGTGTTCCTTCTGGAAGAAGTGGAAGAAGAGAGCTATCCCCTTACACATCCTATTTGGATTTGGACATTCTGTTTGGTGGGACCACACACAAACTTAAACACGATTTCACAAAAGGCAAAGAAATGTGTAGGAGTGAAAGCGTGAATCCTTTCTTTGCTCCTCTCGGCCTTCTTTTTTTCTAGTTCACTGCTGTCAGTAGCTGTGGTTTTGGTGAGGTCAGTATTTAAAACGAGGTTTTAACATCAGCTGTCTGACTAAAAGCAGTCTCACCTATTTTGTCCTTTTTTTTCTTTCCTTCCTGCTTTTTTACGTGGCTTTGTAGTGGTTGATGTGCAGAGGCCAGACATTCCTTTGAGTCGAGTCGCTTTGACTTCCAGTGGAGATCTTGCATACATGCAAACACTGGGCAGACGTTAAGCTAAAATTAGTTGAGATTTATGGGCTGGGTGTTTGTGTGGAGAGGAGGTGCAGACACGGATGATTTTTCACACATTCTTGCGCATAGCCACAAACATAAACATACACACACCTATACTTAGTCACCGCAGAAGGCATTAAGACAAAAATAATACATAAAACACTAATAGGGTGAACGTCAACTACAACAGTTATACACCCATATACACATAAACTCTGCTTTGCTGTGGCTGATGTGATTGTTTTTCCAGCCACGTGAAGAGCCAGTCATATGTTTGTTTGATGTCTTGCCTAGCCCATTCTTTTAACAAGCCTTGCGCATAGCCTTCCAAACTAGCAACTAACCTTTTATACCCGTCAGAAATTAAGCAATTGTTTGGTCATGCAGTATAGTATAACGGACTGAGCTGTTGGTTGCAATTCGCAAACCCGATCACTATAGATGCTGCTCGATTTCATACACCTGATCTCTGAATATAATATCCATGTGTTTTTGATATGTACTACATATTGCTTTTTTATTCCTTATTGACTCTAAATGTCTTTATGGTGCTGTTTTGGAAAACTGACAAGTGTAGTTGTGTTAAGTGTGCACTGGTGATCGTGCAGGTAGTGTAACAAACAACAACAAATATATGTGGTGTGGTCCGCAGCCAGAGAAAGAAGTCACTCTTTTTTATCATTATTTGTACTGATTCAGGAACAGCTGAGCTGTTGGAGCTTTGTCTTTAAACTTTTATGAGTACTTTGTGTTCTGCTTTAAATGGACTGAGTGGAGATGCAAACACGTGGTATTTAGATCGAGACATTTATTTAGAAGTCATTGAGTTTTGCGCTGAGCTCAGACAACAGAAGGCTTCATACACCACCTCACTGTGCACTTTGACAAATAATACAGAAAAAACAATTCTAGTGCCTAAAGTAGACGCCTTTAACTGTCTTCCACAATACTGTAAATCATTTAAGCTGAGAAAAACCTTACTGAGACGTGTTAATAAGGGCACAAAGCAAGAAATAAAAAAAATAATCTACAAAGAATAACAAATAGCCTCGACAATGTACAGTATATAATACAAGACACATTAAATAACACAATTTAAATATCCAGTCAAGTTTTTCAATGTCCTATAACAGAAATCTTATGGGACAAACACGTTCTTTTCCAGTTCATTTTGTACACTGCATGTTTACTGGTTACAGTACTGGACTGCCATGTTGATGCTAAGTTTGTTCAAAAATGTACATCTTCTCACAGATTTTATATTAAGCACATATTCACGTTTAGGCGACTATTAAAGTTGTACGCTTAACCCAATGTTTTAAACTGAAGCAGATATCTCTGTTGGCAATAAGCAGAAATAAAACAAACAGAAACGATATGCAATAGTATTTTCAGTTGAACATGACCTTTTGATTTCCCTAAATAAACCTTTCTTCATAATCCATTGCCTTCAAAACATTTGACCTTTAATACCTCGCCTAATAAAAAGAATAGTTTGGCGTCTCTGTGGGTCATTTCTGGAGCAGAATAACACCATAGGTTAAAGCTTGTCCTTCCACACTTTCATGCTTCAGAGAGCTCACACAATTGCACGTGAGCGTGCATGCTTGTGAGAGAGGAAAATGAACGGTGTCACAACATCGGTTCAACCTTTGCCCTTTTTATGTCCTTGGTATTCCTCTAGTTACCTAGCCGATTTCAGAGACAACATGGTTGTATTAAAAATGAGCTTTTACATTCTCTGGGTTGTTTTTGGTTTGCTTTCGGACATCTTGTCACTCTTCAAAATATTTTACACAAGAAAACGATAAACAAGGCTGTTTTTTGTATATTGAACTCAAATACTTCTCAACAACAATTGAATAGTTCAACCCAAAAAGAATTTTATTTTCATTTTGAGGTGAACTGTTTCTTTAAAATGACAGACAGACTGTTGTGTGTAGTTCATTGAAATCACTGTTATTAAAAATGTCTGTTTACTAGACAGATGTTGTAATGGCCTTTATCTGACTTATTCATAATGCATGACCTATACAGAGGAAAACGGCTCTCCCAAACATGAATGACCAATAAATAACTTAAATAACACGTTCCCAGCTGTCATATACATCAGCTGCATCGCAGAGAACAGCCGCTTTAAAGTGCTTCCGTTGTTCCCCATCAGTTGTCGAGTTTCAAACGAGAATATCATGAGAACTGTTCATCAACAAGAGTCGCTGAATAGAGATTTGAAATGTCCCGCCTCTCGATCTGTAAACATTACCCAGCAGCACTGTAACAGTGATGGGAGACCGTGCTGAGATCATTCACACTTCCAGTCTTTCTCCAAGAACAATGACTTCGAATGTTTTAAAAATGAAATGATTGTCTGTTCTTTGTTTCAGTCTCTCTGACCAAGTCTAGCTCAGCTTGCTGCTGATATCCAGGGCTTTCTGGTACACCTGGGTGACATCATCCATATCGCCCAGCAAGGAGAAGCTGCCGTTGTCTCCGGGTGAACCGGGAGGGCTGCGGGAGCCCTTTCCACCGTGATGTTGGGCAGCGGTCTGAAGACCCCTAAACCCAACCATCTGCAGTAAGTTTTCCGCCGACAAAGAGCCTCGTATGTTGGGTTTCGGAGATGCGGGCGGCCAGTCCAATCCCATACTGGAGAGACCCTTCTCTTCATACGCAATGCTGGAGGGTCTGCTTTGGCTCCGCGGGAGATTTGAGTCTACTGGCACTTCACCATTGGTAGGGACGGCATTGTGAGCAGAATACTTCCCATTGCGCTTCAGTATACCCTTCCTCCCTACAGTCCGTTTTGGTGGCGAGCTGTTCGGAGGTTGCACAGTGGCGCTCCCTAAGAGTTCAGAGGACTCACTGCGTTCTGGTGAGGAATAGTACCCCGACTCTCGCTGCTGATTGTTTTTTAGAATGCCTTTTTTGGGTAGCATGGAGACGATTTTTGCAGGCGAGCCACCCAGTGTGTCTTCTTGCTCCGGACTTGAAGCGGACTCAGCGTCTTGGTAACAAAGGGATCTCCTGAGCTCCACCTCGCACAGACTCTGGGAACGCTGGTCACTGCTGGTCGCTCGAGTCTTCAGGATGCTTTTTGGTCTCTTGAGACCCGTTTTCTCCTCTGCAACGCCCCACATGCCACCGTCATTCTCCTTCATGCACTTTCTTAAACGCCGTGCTGGAGTCAAGCCCGTATTTGGAACATTAGAGGTGTTACCAGACTCGGGACGCTGGCTCTTGCCTTGTCGGACGTCAGTGCGGTTCTGCCAGTCGATGAAGCGGGCCAACATCGGTGAGCTGTTTTCCTTTTGGGTTTGGCAGTCACACACGGTGGTCTTCCATCCCCAGTTCACCCACCAGTGATTTGCGATGTCTTCTACCGTAGCCCGCCGTTCTGGATTAACCATCAACATCCAGCGGATCAGACCACGAGCATCTATGTGAAATGAGGAGAGTTACAGTCGATAGTCAGATATTTCAATCTACTCCTATTCATTTCTTTATTCATTTGTGTATTTATGTGTTTTTACATATATGTATATGAACATGTGTTTGCTTTGACATAAAGACACATACCGGATGACTGTGGAGGTTCCCTATAATCGCCGTTGCTGATCTGACGAATGAGTCTTTGGTGATCTCCTCCGTCAAAGGGCATTGTTCCATATACAAGTGTGTACAGCAATACGCCCAGCGCCCAACTGTCAACCTGTCAAAACAACACCACAGGATTAAATCACTGCAAATTAGGCAGCTAATACCAGTATAAACTGGATTATGAAACATTTTAAACTAAATTTGCATTTCTAGAAGAAGAAAAAACGTTTTAAAAAGTTGTTTTAAGCTTAAAAGTGATGATAAATAAAATAAATAATAAATCTGTCGTCATTTACCCTTTTGTAAATTCAAACCTGTTTGACTTTCTTTCTTCTGCAGAACACAAAAGAAGACTTTTTAAAGAATGTTGGTAACCGAACAATAGTGGTACCCATTGACTTGCATTGGTTTTGTGTCTGTACAATAGAACGAATGAATGAATGGGTACCGCTGTTGTACGGTATTCTTCCTTATAGCTGTTTTTGAGTTCTGCAGAAGAAAGAAAGTCATACAGTGCTGGCCTGCAACCCCCATTCAGTCTTGCAGAAACACGTGCCGGCAAGACCAGTGGCCAACATTCTCCAATGAATTAAAAGGTTGTGTGATTTTATTTTCCATTTGGACCTTTTCATAAAGTCAACGCCACCTACATTTATGAACATTTGTACAAGCTTTTTTGTACACCTAAATCGTACGAGAACAATGGGTAATCTCACATATATCTGCGTGATAATTGCAGCGTGTTATTTAATCATTTCTCATGCTTGACCTCGTCTGCTCCCCACAGCACCTCCACTACACAAGAATGAGGAGGTATCGAGGGAAACAATGGCTGATTACAGAACAGGAAGTGTCCACTCCCCCGACACCAGACCTGCCTGACCCTGATGAGATGTGAGGAGCTCTGTGATTGTTGGCCCCGGTCCACTGATCTCTGACCAGCGAGAAGGAGACCACCGCCTTTCCCATGAACCGGGGGGTTGCAGTTATGTAAGTTTGATTGAGAAACCACAGAGAGCGTGGTGTGTGTGTATGATTGAATGTCCAGAGGTGTTTAGAGTTATAATTATACCGGAAAAGTATGGGAAAGATAAATATATTCCTGTGGTCCAGACAGGCTTAGTGTTTGGCTAGCCATAGACAGAATTTTAGGGATCGTGCAGAATGCTTAAGGTCCTGAAAAAACTCTGAGAGCATTCCTCATTACTTTTGGCATGGTTTTAGTTTCTCATTTGATCGTGAAGGATGTTGGGTAAGCTGACTTGGACTTTAAAATGATTCCTGTGTGGGAAGTGACTAAAGTTGGAGCCAATTGGGTTCCTTTTTAAAGTGGAATAAGGCGTGGGGGGTCTCACCTCCCATACATGTGAGTGGAAAGCTATCTTTTTCACTTTTGTTATCTGTTGGATGTTTTTGGTTGTCTCTTATCTAGGATGTCTGCGACACTCCCAGTCCTTGTTTTTCAAAGGTGAAATATGAAGATATTTTAAGACCCCTTTAAAGATGTGTCTACTGAGGTTGTGTTACTTCGTAATATTAGCTTATATCGTATATTATTTACCTCAGGACCTCGATATGGCCTTCCATTTACGATCTCTGGAGAGGCGTACAGTGGGCTGCCGCAGAACGTTTGAAGAAGCTTGTCCTTGTGGTAGAGGTTAGACAAACCGAAATCTGCAATCTATAAAAAAGACACTGTGAGCGTTAGCCAGAAATGTGTGGAACTTTAAATCCCCGGAGAAAAGTTATAACATACCTTGATGTTGCCGTTGTCATCTAGGAGAATGTTTTCCAGCTTTAGATCTCTATGTACAACTCCATTCTGTAAGACATAATAAGAAATAATTGTAACATTCTTTTATAACTATGGGAAAATCTAGCCTAGTCATCACCATTGTCATGGCCTACGTCCAGAGGATTCACATTAACATCCATACACGTGTACACACAAACGACATTTCCCTTCATACTGTGTCAGAACCCCTGTCATATGGCCTGATCTATGTATCCCCTCCCCTGTTTCCGTGACGACCTGTTGGCCTGCCCTGATCAGAAGGGCTGGGTTGGAATCCCCCAGCTGAGGTGATGACATCATCAGCCCAGCTGTATAGAAACAAAGGCCAAGCCCACCCCAAATTCCCCCAGGACTTCTGCTTTCCAACTGACGCAGCTCCGGGTGCGAGCTGACCTTTTGTACTGATCTAGGAACAGCGATTCCTCTAATTGTACGTAAAATCCCTATAAAACCAGAAAAACCTTTGCAATGCCAAAAAAGATCTAAAACGTGAAATGAAAGGGAAAACTATGACAGAAATTTGGGTTGGATCAGCGTGAAAGGCTAACTTGAAGAATAGTGTTTGGAAAGTGAGAAAAGATTAGGTGTGGTTTGGCACGGAGTGAGAAGAACGCAGCTGCTTTCTCGCTTCAAAACCTTTCATATCAAGACATTCTTCAAAGTTTAGTTTATCACCCTCACATCATGTCAAGTGCTCGGTTCATAAATCCTTTTATTTACTTCAGAGAGAGCTCAGTTTTTGTGCAAATCATGTCGATTGCACGTGCAGATTGTACAGATGTCAGTGGTTTTGAGAGGCCTTCATTTTAGCAGTATGGAAAAATGGGCCATGTTGTGATTACAGCTCATTCTTTCTGTTTTATTCCACCGCTAGAAGATATAATATATTCAGAAAGTTGCTATGCAATAAAAATAGTGATTCATTATGGGTTCTGTGTGGTAAGCAGATGTTTCATATCATAACTGTTATTATATACTGGCATTAATGGCTTTAAGCAATCTGTTAATGTATTTATTATTTTTAATATACATGTATATATAATATTAATGTACGTAATATAAATGAAGACAAGAATTTTTGAAAAATTTAATTTAATTTTCCTGTTTTTATTATTCTATTTCCCTTATTCCTTATTCCCTTTATATCCCTTAACTTTCAAAATTAAGCTCCCCTAATCCCAAAGTTTCGATATGTATGCCAATATAAAATAACATTCAGTGTAATTTATTTTGCTCTCCTTGAAGGGATAGTTCACCCAAAAATGAAAATTCTGTCATGAATGACTCACTCTCCAGTTGTTCCAAACCTGCGTACATTTCTTTGTTTGGATGAACACAGAGAAATATATTTGGACATGTTTGTAACCAAACAGTTCTTGGACCCCATTAACTACCACAAGCAAAAAAACGGTAGTCAAAAGTGCCCCAGAACTGTTTGCTCTCCTACCTTCTTCAACATTTTAGGTTATAAGCATTCTTCCAAATATCTTTCTCTGTGAAATGTATACCGATTTGTAACCACTCGATCCCTATGAATATCTTGTTAAGATGTCAAACCTTTCTATACAAATTTCTCATATAGATGCAATAATGCAAAATAAAAATTTAGCTCCGTAACATAATTACAAAAATTGAAGAATTGTCACTGGATGAGAAATAAGTGGCCCTTTAAATACCCTTTTGTTATGATTGCTTGTGTTCTTCTAATACGCTCCTCCCAAACCTTCTTTTAAGACTCCGTATTAAAGATAGTTGCACAAATTGCACATAGCCAGAGAAGTGATGCATGTTGGCGCCGCCCCTCACCTTATGACAGTAATGCACAGCAGACACAATCTGTCTGAAGAAGTGTCGCGTCTCTCTCTCGCTGAGCTTGCGACGCTCGCTTATGTAATCGTACAGCTCTCCCTTACTCGCATACTCCATCACAATCACGATCTTGTCCTTGTTCTCAAACACTGTAATGGGAGAAAGATACACAAATAAGAGCCATGACTCGATTACTCAACATTATTGCATTCTTCGCTGTCAGGTCCCTTGTGTGTGTACACGTGCGTGTTAAAGCGAGGACACATGGAAAGAGAAAACAGCTAATTTCCACTTCGTCTGCATCACTAGTTAACGCTCTCTGTCTCTTAACTGTTTCACTTAAGCTTTCGTTGGGCGGTCGCCAATACGTTAAGAGACAGAATGGCCAGCGAGTCTGGCTTCAATCAGGGTCATGTCGATTAGGAGCTGTCTTTGCGAGCGAGACCCACAACTGTTAACAGGTGTTAAGTGGAACGAGGAGGCGAGATTCTGTATGTGCGTGTGTCTGTGTGAGACAGGAGATGGTGGCGTAAACATTTCGGTTCCAAGAAAAGGTAGTGTTTTGGGAAACAAACAACACCAGTCAAGTATTCTAAGTAGGGACTGTAAGATTAATAGCTATCCTTCCAGCCAATCAGTGAAGTGTTTATACAGCGGATCTCAATGGAATCGAGTCATCAGCGACTTTTCAAGAGACTAGTATTGTTGCTCCATTTAGGTCCTCCATCTGCTGACACAGCAAGAGCATCTCCATGGCTACCCTTCGTGGTTTACCGCCCGTAGGGCGGTTGTCACGGCGACGGTCAGTGAAGCAAGCGGACAAAGAAGATTCCCGCTATTGAGGTGGGTGTCCTACAACTTCCTCGGTGTCACTTTCAACATGTGTATTTGGACACCTGAGTATGTATTGTCTGGGTCAGAAGTCTTAACTAACAAGGCTGTTGAGTTTTCCCATCATTGCAGCCTTAAAAAATGGGTGAAGTTCACATTCGAGACATTGAACCTGATCCCAGACCTGCTGATCGAGGCCAGCTGAGTAATTACCTCTCTCGGCTAATCCGTATTAGACACAGGAGACTGAGCGTGCCCAGTTTTGGCAGCGGCTCTCAGACTGATCCAGGGTCAGTAATAATGACCCCTGACGGAGCACGGTGTGAGTCCACAGCCACGCTGTCTCTCGCCGTTGGTGTGGAGATACAGCGGATTAGTCCGGGATTTGTTTTGAGTGTCCGGCTCATGCGTGTGGAACTAATTTGATGCGTTTTTGATTCATGTTTTAACATGCTCGGCAACATGCATGGGTTAGTTTAAACACTGAATGCTGCAGGACGCTAATGGATTTTATTTTAGCATGCACTTTAACTCCATTAGAGGGTTGACGTGCACAACAAGATGTTGCCTGATCAACATCTTTCAGCTATCAGATCATATAAATAAAGGATGAGGGTGGATGAGGCTGAAGCGAATTATTGACAGTTTTGATAAACCACGTAGCTTTGTACATTCTGAGAATCAACGTGGTTCAGACAACCTAGATGTAAAAAGTGAGCTTGGCTTTCTAAATAGATTTTATCGCTGTGAGATATGAGGGGCCTTGAAGCCGGGTTTTAGTGATTCTGAGTGTTTTTAGAGTCATTGAATTTAAGAGTTAAAAATAGTGTATAGGTGTGAAGAAAAACACAACTGGCCTACCTTCATGTATGGAGATGATATGGGGATGACGGAGAGAAGACATAATCTCGATCTCCCTGCGGATGTGCACCATGTCCTGTTCGTCTTTAATCTTCTCCTTACGGATGGATTTGATTGCCACCTGAGAAACAACAAACATTTATATCAGTTATTTGAAGAACATTTTCCTATGCAATCTGCAAAGGAAAATGAATGAGTGTTAAAGAAATGACCCGATACTATGGACAGTCGCGTTTCAGTGGCTTAGCTTGTCAGGTAGATCGAACAGTGTTCGTGGTGTCCGGACACTGGGGTCAAAGGTCAGAGAAACAGATCATCCTTCACCGTCGTGATGTCACGATAACGTCCACAGATAAAGTGTTTCCTACCTGAACCAGTCAAGTGGATCATAGAGCCACTAAACTACTTCAGACCCTGGTGACCTTCATTACAATCAGTCGTATACTGAACTGCATCATACTGTATGAAATTTAGATTTCTTTGAAAGCGCTGCAAGAAAGCATCTGAGAAATATGGAAGCTGTAAAGCCAAAAAAGATGATGGTCTAGATTCTCAGCGGGTGCCTGTAACCTTGAGCAAAAATGGGTTTGTGTGAAGGTGAGTGCTTTCTCAAGAGAAGGCGCAGGAGTTATTTTTAAACGTCCCATTTCCGAACTCTTAAACAAGCTCCATCACATACTGTAGACGTACTAGCGCTCACTAGCTGTCCTCAAAAGATTTGTATTTTCGCAATAAAACCCTGTGGGTACATTTGTTGACTTTATATTTTAGAATTGCGTCCCTTGTACCTTGTACTTATAAGATTTACCTTGGTTTTCTGGATCGGTCCTAAGGAGGGATCACAGTTACGGAAGTGTGGTGCTTGTTTCTCCAGTGACTCATAAAACACTCAAAAGGGGAAGTCGTACTGACAGGGTTGACTTCCTGTTCCCAATAACCCTCTTTGTACCAGTGCTTATGATAAAGACAGCAGAGATGTAAGACTCTGGAGCTAGTCTCTAGGATGAGGTTTTGAAGAGATTCTAAAACCGAGCCAGGGAGTGTTTTGCAAATAAACATGCACATCATCGAGCACAATGTTAGTGTCCATTGTGGTTATGAGCCACTTTAGCACATCACTGATGGATAACGTCTTGTTCTCCAAACCTTAATACAAGTGAAAGCATAATCTCATTAAAATTGTGTCGCAGTAGACTGGCACACTGGTGATCATTTGACCCCTGCTGAAGAGCCACATAGTACCCACAGACGAGCTCTATTGAGCTAACCTGTGTTTGATGCCTTTGCCAGCTGGTTCCATGCTTTGCTCTTCTCTAGCCCCTGGCTAAACCGAAGCCTTCTATTGTTTCACATATATAGACCAGCTCATTGTCTGAGCCTCACACAACAGGTGTGGTGTTTTACCTGTGTAGCATTTGGGTGGAAAGGGAGCAACTTTACTTACCGGAGTAGGCCTACTCATGTGGAATAAAAACTTACGACGACGTACCATAGTTTTTTTTTCATGGTGTCTATTTTCACTGAGTACAAATAGCAATTTACACTAGCTCCGCCCACCAATATGTGATTGGAATAGAGAGAGTGTAAGATTGACGCCATTTCAAACAGCGAATCGAGTGGAAGAAAGTGTAAAGTCTGTAGACTGAGACCGGGGTTCTAATCCCGCTGAAAACCTTCTTTAACCTTTTTTATTACTTTACAGATCATAATGGCTTTTGTTTTCAATAAAATTGCTTTTAGGCCAAAAATGCATTATTCATAAACTTTAGGGTAAGGTTAGGGGTAGGTATAGAGCTTTAATATCTCAATAATTTGCCATCATTATTATAAATATTATGATTTACTGCTGTTATTATTGCATAATGTTTCATGCACAACAATACTGAGGTGCAAATAGTAACGTTATCTGCCACTATTTAAAATAATCGAACTAATATTTAAACCCCTTAAAGTCTTGCAGTCATTGCATCACGCCTACCTCTGTTTTATAGTGTCCTGCCTGGAGTGTTGCATTTTGTAGATGGCATGTCGAGTTAAAAATAGTTTGTTTTATTTCGCTCTGTTTAGATTTTTCTGAACGCAAGAGTGCATCTCATGTAAACACTCCCGAAGAAGACGTCCGTCATTTAGACAACCTTATTTTTCAAAATAAGTTGTGATCTCTTACAAAACATACCAAATCACACACGGTTATTGTGAAGCAATGTTAATCTGACTGCTCTGGTTTAATCCCATCCACAATGTTATGAATTCTTCCCTCTTTCTACTAGTGTGAGTCATGCATTCTTTTCACTTCAAGCATCGGCCCATTGAGACGATGCCGTGTTTAATGATAGAGAATTGAAGATCCTGAATTTGCCAGTTCTGCTGAATCTGTTTGAGTCTGTACTTTCAAATCTGTCGCAGCCCACAATGTCTACCAGTTATTTATTTTTCCAGATGCTCAGGGGCATTAAAACAGAAAGCCAATGACAGAAGCTCGCTCGCACAGAATGCTTTAAGTAAGTTGTGTGATGCTGTCATGTTCCAAACAACTGGCATTTATTTGCTGCTGCCAAGTCTCCGCGCCGCCACTTAAGTTTATCTGAACACTACAGATTTAGCGTTGGCTATCGACACAGAAAACATGTCCTAGTCAAAAAAGTGAATTGTGTAATGTGTCGTTGTGGTTTCCTGCTATGCACAGTTTCTTTACGGTGTTGTCGAGTTTCAGACAGAGTTTTTGAGCAGCTGTTGACATCAGGGCACATCTCTTGCCCACAGATCTGACCCAACCGGTCCATTTCTGCGCCATTTAAAATGCAGATCGTCTTGGGATTAGTACTCTGACCTAGTTCTGTAAAGGCAGTAGTGGTTTATCCTAAATTCCCACTTATCTTTTTTTTACAGATGTCATCATTTCTTTAAGGTTACTATAATGCAGAGTCTAGACCGAAAAGCATGCAGTATTGAACCCATAGACAACTTGCAACATAAACATGCCTTTGATGCTTTGAAACCTTTGACCTGCTCTGTACCATGTATAGATGACCTAAATTAGCTGACCCCTATTTAGGGAGGACGGAAGGCACCAATTGTCCTGTGAAATTGTCTGTGTAATGATGGTCATCAGAAGCGCATCCATTTTCACCGTGTTTTAGAGGAATTTTAAATACAGTTTATTAACTGATATAGAATCACCAAAGGGCAAATCAAATGAGATCTCTTTATAATAACTCAATTATTTCCAAGACAGCAATTAGATTATATGAAAATTGCTTGTTATGAGAAGACCGTGTCAAAGCTTCTCCAAAAAAATTCAGAACAGATCCTAATAATGGCAAAACATCTTCAGATTTCCCAAAACCAGAATAAAAATGAACCATGGTTTAACTATTGCTAAAAATAGTATAACTAGTAAGCAAAGTTTTGTGGTTTTGTGCATAATAAAACCATTTAACCACAAGTATATCGTTAACGAAAATTTTCTCTGGGTATTCTAATTTCTAAGGTCATACTGTAAGTAGGCTGCCCATATTGTTGTTCAAGAGTATAGAGTCTTCTCGTAACTCAGTTGGTATGGGAAAGATTGTGTATTCCATTCCAGGGGAACATACTAATATAATGAATAGATTGAATGCACTGTAAATCGCTTTAGATAAACGTGTCTGACAAATGCTCTATCCTGCTCAACTCACCACTCGTCCAGTGTGCCTCTCTATCGCTTTCTTCACTTTCCCGTAAGTTCCTCTCCCGAGCGTCTCCAGCAGCTCGTAGCGGTGTTTCAGGTTGTGTTTGTGGTGATGTTTCTTCACGCTGGATCCTCTTCGCACGCCGAGAGAGGCCGGCATCTCTCCCCCTGGATAGTCCACCGGCAGTGGCTCAGGTTGATCCTCTCCGTTACTCCCCACCTGGGACGGTTCCGGGTGCGCGGATATCATCTCCATGCTTTGCGATCGTAGCTACTTCGCGTCCAAGTCTGTAAATTACTATTTAAAGCTACCCCGAAGTCAGCGTTGCCGTGAGTAGTTATTCAGGATGATGAATGCGTCTCGATATATGAAGGGAGATTCAGCGCTCTCGCTGCGTCTAAGGAGCGCGACGCATCATTGAATCACTGGTGAAGTCTCCTGTCGGGATGCGCGCTCGCCTCTGGCAGCTCAGAAATGCGCGCACTGACTCCATGCTTTACCGTCCGTCCCACTACCGGCGTGCTGCTCACCCCTCCTTTTTCTTCCCCCCTGTCAAGACTACAAGAAGAAAGAATGCAGACTGGATGAAGTTGGTCTCTCTCTCTCTCTCTCTCTCTCTCTCTCTCTCTCTCTCTCTCTCTCTCTCTGTGTATTTGCGTGTCTGGAACCTAACGGCATAACAGAGTAATGTGAACACTTAGGTGTATTATATTAGGATTGCGCAGTGCTTTTCCAATGATGTTTCATTTACAGCAGTGTTTTCATTGAGTTTATTTAGGGTGCTTTTTTGAATGTACATGTAATAACTGCACCTGTCCAAATTTGACATTTGCCCCAGCTGTTTTTAATTTGTATAAAACATTAACTCTGTGTATTGAGATAAAATGTGTGATACAACAATATAATAAATAAATACAAAAAAGAGAGTATAATGTATATTTCATACAAAGAAATTATGCACACTTGCAATTGTATTGCACACGTATCCAAGTTCTAGTAGAACGATTAAGTTATGCATCTTTAAGAAATCATTGTTTATCGCATTTAATTTAGGCCACCGTTGGATTTTGTAATAACAGTACTGGTTTATATTTTATTTAAATGCTTTAGACATGGCATCATATCCTCTTTCATAACCACTTCTGGTTCCTTTTCCTCTGGTTCCTTTGTTATTGTTTGTGTTGTGATCTTTAACTCATGTAAGTGTGTTCTCAGCACTACAAGCAAACAGTGTCCACATGAAGATGAATGTGGTGCAACAGCGACCTCAAGCCATCGGTCAACATATGTGCAGCAAACAGACGCATGTTCGGGATTCATTGCCGTTTTATGGAGGATGAACGGATGGCTAGGTTTATATGCAACTGTATTCATCGTGGTCTACTTGCAAGGATTTTTACCTTATTAGTTTTTGTCATTATTTGATCAGAAATGTTAGAGCATTTAAATTGATTCAATTTGATTGATTTCTTATTACAACTTTTAAAAAGTAAACGCATCAAACAGTGTAGACTATATGTGTGCATTTTTATGACAACAATAGTTTTCAAATAATATATATATATATTAATTGTTATATATTCCTTGATAATTCATGTCATTATATCATGATATACTGTATATACTACTGTGTATATGTGCAAGGCAGTGTGTAGTGCAAATGAATGTTCAGGGATTCCAACCTCAGAATTGTCACTAGAGGGGGCTGTTGGCCAGAGTAGAGAATTCTGCTCCGTGTCATTATAGGTCAAAAACAGGTCAAGTCTTTTAATATAATAGAAAAACAAACATAGGGTGCTGTGTGCCTCAGAAGTGGATTGCTGTCCATCAAAATGCAGGGCTATGTTATGATGGACAGTTTGTAAGATCTAACAAGACCGTTGACGTCTCAGCGTAACCCACCAGAATCAATCTACGAGCCGAGAATTCTGTGACTGACAGTTAGTAAAAGTCAGATAGCCAACGGCAAAATGACTGGCATGCTGATTTGCTGTGACTTTACAAAGATGTTAGAATGGATCAAATATAAACAGATGAAAACAATTCCTTCTAACAAAGTCCTCTCTAAAAAGTCCTCTATATGTTTCTGTATGATCAAAACAGACACAGAAATTGATGGTGTCACATTTGAGACAAGACAGATCATAATGATAAAGTAGCTCACAAAGGACAAGCACACAATGTTTGGGTAGATACAATAATTGGCTACTTTTTCTCGTTTTTCTCTTTGTTTATGTAGTTTTTCATACTTACTGTTATTTTAGAAATGCAGGGTTACCACAATTTAGATTTAATAAAGATATCCCCATATCTTAACCAATGTGGAGAATAGTCGTGATACAAAGTAAGTCGATGTGGCTTAATTTTGTGTGCTGGCAGTGCATTAGCCATATTGTATCTATAAGTAACTGTTTTCTTTGGTTACTGTTAGAGATAAAAACTATAAAGCCATTTATAACCCAGTGGATTAGTCAAACAAGCTATAAATCCAACAAAACCAACATGTTCGTCACAAGAAGGACAGTGAACATAGGGTGTAGCAATTTGTTTATAGTACTAACAGCATTATTAAAGATTTAGGAAATGTTCCTCAAAGTGAGATTGTGCTGATCTCGCTTACCCACAGACCCCTGAATGAGAGTCAAAGAGACAGGCTAGGACTGGAGTGACGCAATACTCACGCATATACCACAGTACCGGTTACATACGCGGACACCCTCCAGCTGTTTCAAGATTTCAGACGGACTGCAATGTCTAGATTTGCAGAAAAACCTATCAGATAGATAGAAAGACAGACAGACAGACAGACAGATAGATAGATTACTGTATGACGCTTGAATTGTGCAATGTTCTTGTGCCACAAGGCAAGTAATGCATCATGCTTACATCATCTGTGAT
The DNA here is from genome assembly GCF_947034865.1 of Barbatula barbatula. Classification (NCBI taxonomy): domain Eukaryota; kingdom Metazoa; phylum Chordata; class Actinopteri; order Cypriniformes; family Nemacheilidae; genus Barbatula; species Barbatula barbatula. The sequence goes on along the minus strand of NC_136768.1, from coordinate 6,143,403 downwards.
ATGCGTCAGCAATCGCTGCATAACGTCACAGTAAGAATAATCATACAGTACGTAGTGAACGGTGTATAGTGCAGTTTTTTTAAAAGACAGAACTGTTGTCTCATATCAAAGCTCTCTCTTATTGGAAAATGACAGCGCACCTGATTCTGTGACACATGTTCTGGTGAAATGGTAAAGTTCAGATTGAAGCTCTGGCCCTGGGCTAAGAGTGAACTCTATTCTAACTACAAGCTTTCATGTGAAGAGTAACCCGTCCATTCGTCCAGAGGTAAAATCACAGACAAGACAGAACTCCCAACCAGAATTGTAGACAATCCTAGATTAGATTGTCATGAAATATTTATTTACGCAGTATTTGCTCCATCCAAATCTGTCTTAAAAAAGACACCATGAAAATCATAGAGTTTGTCCTGAAACAAATAACTGCAGTGTATAATAATGTCTACTAGGAAAGTATAATTGTTTGTGTCAAAATAATTCTGTATTTTAGGATATTTTAAAGGGCCAGTGTATTAAATGTAGTGACATCTAGTGGTGAGGTTGTGAAATGCAACCAACCGCTCACTGCACCCCTACCATTCTAAGCGCTACGTTGGCTGACACAGAACAAAAATCACATCAAATTTACGCTTCTTTGCCGAAGGATATAACATAACAAATGCTCTCCGTACAACATGGCGAATACCATGCAAGGGGACCGGCGGTGTATGTAGATAAAATAGCTCATTCTAGGATGATAAAAACATAACGCTTTATTATGTAAGGACTGTATACACATCTGAAGACATAGTTATCCATATTAGATTGCATTTCTGTCAATAGATCCTCAAAAAATACACACAACAGCTTTAAGTTGTTTAATTTTTAGTTTACATGCATGTTGTGGGAAATGTTCTTGGAACAAAGTTTCAAGATAATAAATGATGAATACAGTAAACATTACTTTTCTGCTGGACTTTTTTTTTATTATAAGTTGACATTTTCAGCTCATTCCGTGAAATTTCATTTTGCTTTGCAAATGATATGGATAGAATTTAAAGCCAGTACAAATATGAACAAGATGAGTTTACTGTACATTTTGCAATAGAAAAACTAAGCACTTCGTAAATGCAGAATATGACAGTGGTGAAGTGTCAGGTCATTTTCTGTTGGCAAAGCAAGTTCCCCCCTATCCTCCTGCACATTATGTTTGTTTTGTTTACTGTAGCAACGACTCGATTTGAAGTGCTAGATAGCGTACCATTTACAAAAAGTGTATCTTTTCTGTCCATTGCGCTGCCTGTGTGAACGGATGAAAAGCCAGTGTTTTCCCTAACAGTCGTGCTCCGGTACGATCCTGCACTTAAGGATCTTTAGATAGTTCTGGACTTTGTTAGAGTCACGACGAAAGCAGTAGAGGAGCTCATAGTCGCTCATGGCTTCTTCGCTTTCAGACACAGGAACTATTACTTCCCGTGACGATATGGCTGGGACGGAATTACCCAGCATTCCTAGCACACTCATCTGGGGGAGTGGTAGAGACAGAGAGAAGGAAATTAGTACAGTATATTGTTGCAAATTAGTTACAATATTGTAGAACAATAACTTCGACTACAAAAGGTGCGTTTCTTGATAATTTGCCTGAATTGTCTCAAATCTCTAGCATGAGTAATAACGTTGAAGATCTGGACTTTACCATTGAAAATATTAATGCCACCTTCTCGGAAACGCTAGACATAGTTGCTCCTCTACGCTTAAAGAAGATTAAAAATGACAGACTGACACCGTGGAATAATGAACTCACTCAGGCTCTAAAGAAAGCGGCACGAAAAATGGAGCGCAACTTTAAGAAAACTAAATTAGAGGTATTTCGTACTGCCTGGAAGGATAGTATTAAAAATACAGGAAAGCCCTAAAAACGTCTAGATCTGCCTACCTTTCATCACTAATAGAAGAAAACCAGCATAACCCCAGGTTTTTATTTGATACAGTGGCTAAATTAACCAAAAATAAATCGTCAGCGACTTCTGATTCTGTATACCAGCATAGCAGTGATGATTTTATGAACTATTTCACAAATAAAATCCAAGTTATTGGAGAAAAAATTATAACTATGCAACCAGAAGTGAATCCCGCTGAACAAACGACTAACTACAGCGCCTCTAAGGAGAAATTACGTTTATTTTCTACTATAGATCACGATGAACTCTCTAAAATCATTAGATCATCTAAATCAACTTCATGCATGTTAGACCCTATACCTACAAATCTACTGAAAGAGATGCTCCCAGAAATTATAGATCCTCTACTTAGCATTATTAACTCATCTCTGACATTAGGACATGTGCCTAAAGCATATAAGGTGGCTGTTATAAGGCCCCTTGTCAAAAAACCCCATCTGGACCCTGGAGAACTAGTTAACTACAGACCTATTTCGAATCTACCTTTCTTATCTAAAGTTCTGGAAAAAGTAGTCTCAATTCAAATATGCTCCTTCCTCCAAAGGAATGAGATTAATGAAGATTTCCAGTCTGGATTTAGAGCACATCACAGTACAGAGACTGCTCTGATTAGAGTTACAAATGATCTGCTTATGGCGTCCGACCGAGGTTGTATCTCCTTATTGGTGCTGCTAGATCTTAGTGCTGCATTCGACACCATTGACCACAGCATGCTCCTACATAGACTCGAAAATGATGTCGGTATTAAGGAAATAGCTTTGAAATGGCTTGGATCTTATTTATGCGACCATTTTCAATATGTAGCAATAAACAATGAGGTATCACGCAAATCGCAAGTCCAGTACGGTGTACCACAGGGCTCAGTCTTAGGGCCTATGCTCTTCGCATTATACATGCTACCTCTAGGAGATATAATAAAGCGACACGGAGTAAGCTTTCACTGTTATGCCGATGATACGCAACTTTATATTTCCTCGAAGCCTCATGAAACACAGCAATTCCATCGAATAGTGGAATGCATTGTCGATATAAAAAAGTGGATGAGTAGCAATTTTTTATTACTGAACTCGGACAAAACTGAAGTGTTACTTATCGGACCGAAAACCGCCCTACGTAACAACCAAGAATACTGCTTAACTATTGATGGATCTAGGCTGCACTAGTTAGATCAATCGGAACCAGGGACACTTCCAATAACAACTGATGCATTTGTTGCATCAAAGAGTGCAGATAATAGTCTACTCTAATAGATAATAGTCTACTCTCAGCCAGTCTTGTCTCATTGTTCCAAGGTTACCAGAGCGGGCAGGATGCAGTCCAAGGTTACCGGAGCGGGCAGGGCGCAATCCATTCCCAGACCTGACAAATGCTGGACGAAGGACGTGGCGACTCTGCAAAACTTCAGTCGCTATTAGATTATTAATGATAATTTTAAATCTAACTTTTTTTATTTTGCCTTGTTGTGCAAGCACTGTCGAGCTTGTTCAGAGGCAGCAGTTTTTGCCAGAGGGGAACTGGAATCCCCTGGTTAGGCCTGGTTTCCCTTTGAGGTTTTTTTCTCCTCCAATGGAGTTTTGGGTTCCTCGCCACCGTTTGCATACTGTTTTGCACTGTTTGCCTGGCTGGGGGGGCTGCTAGAATTTGATAGTCTTATTTAATTAACACTGCATATAGGAATTTATTGTGTGTCTGATATTTGACCTGCGTTTTTTTGGATTGGATTCAATTTATTGTCATTACACACATACAAGTACAGTGCAACGAAATGTATTAATTCTGACTTCCATAACCTTTTATGTTTTACTTAGTCAATGTTTTCTTGTACAGCTGCTTTGTAACAATGAAAATTGTAAAAAGCGCTATATAAATAAAGCTGACTTGACTTGACTTGTTGCAGTGACGCAACATACAGCCATGCAATCAGAAACTCTTAGCTTTGAAATGTTTGATTCTGATTGGTCAATCATGGCTTTTAACAGTATATTATTATTCTTTCAATAATCTAAACTATTGCCCATTGTCAGAAACATACTGGAACTACATTAAAGTCTCAGTCTTAAAGATAGAACACCATGCTGCCGAAACTGTTACAATGCCTACTGACACTGGTAAAAACAGCCTAGGTGGGCACTTATATTTTTTATGCAAAAAGTGTAAAACATTTGATAGATGGCTAGCAGCTAATGGCTTAAGCAAACAATGATGGATTGATATCTAATTAGATAATAAGACAAGATAATAAACCACCTTTTCAGCTATTCTCTCCACTCCTCTCCTCAGCTCGTGAGCCATGTCACCCATCTCCAGGGCTTTGTTACTGCTGAAGCTGTTGAAATCTTGTTGGTGAGCCATGCTTTGATGGAGCTGGAACAAAGGGTCCCTCCAGGCCATCAGCAATTTTAGAATCACTTCTGTCAACTCCTCACGCTAAGACACGAAAGTTACTAGGTTAAGTGAGTTGTGAACGAATTAACAAAGTACTATATAAACATTAGTGAGTTAATTTTCATTTGTACACACATTTACAAGACAAAGGGTTTTAGGGTGAGGCAGTGGCTTGGTACTTAATTTAGCGGATGTGATTTTAAGAATTGCTCCAATTGAAAGTACAGTCCCCCTGAAGTGCCATAGCTCAAGACCACGGGTGATACGACAAGAAGGCATCAGAGTACACGGTCCATTAATGACAAGCAATGACAGTAGAGTAAAAAGTGCTCTGATACCTCAGAGACAGTATAAACAAGCGAGGGGGGTTTAAGTGACAGTTTTATTCAATTTATTTATTTACCCTCTTGTCATTTCAAACCTGTATGAAATTAATTCGACACAAAAGAAGATATTATGAAGAATGTTGGTAAGCAAACAACAGCAGTACCCATTCACTTCTACTGTATATAACCAATGTATAACAAATGCAAGTCAATGGGTACCGCCATTGTTCGGTTACCAACATTCTTCTTAATGTCGTCTTTTGTGTTGTGCTGAAGAAAGAAAGTCATACAGGTTTAAAATGACAGGAGGGTGAGTAAATGATGATAGAATTTCCATTTTTGGGTGAACTATACCTTTTATGAAGATGTTATACTCACTGCTAGTTTTTGTGCATTTTCTTTGCCATTTGGAGTCAGTATATTAGACGTGTGACATTTGCGATAAATCTTTCCTATATGGTTTTTGCTGGGCAGGAAATACTGTTCCTTTAAGAAAATACAGAGGAACACAATATGATAATTTGTAAGCAAACGATTTCCAAAAAACTTAAACGTTGTTCTGCAACATCTCATACACATCTCAAAGTAACATTCCTCTCTCATAAAAATATAATTCAGTGTGAGTCAAAAATAATGCAATAAGTAAAACTATTGAATAACTTTATTTTCCCTTACGAGATAAGAATTGTGTTTCATTGGAAATACATGTACAGTAGACTTGCTAAATGCTATTTATAAAAAGATTGATACATGTTTAATACATAAAATTATGCCTTATTTATGCCGGTAACATTGTTTTTCATTGTTCTACGACTTCTATTACATTTACAATAACTCTTGCATAAAACAATGGCTAGTTCTCTGTAGAAGACAGTGCAGATGGGACTTACAAACTCTGAGTGCAGATCGTTGGAGAGGCTGTGCATTCTGGCAGAGTGCTGAATGACCCTGTTGAAGAGATCTGCCAGAGATGGAACGTGGCACGCTGTCGGCCCATGCATGCAGATGGGTGCGGATCCCACGCGTCCGTCAGGATCCAGGCACAGCAGTGCTACAAGCAGCGTGGTCACTGCCGTGAGACACCAACCCAGAGAGAGAGAAATAAAGAGAGCGAGAGAAAAATAGACAGAGAGTGAGGAAAAATGGAGAATGGAAAATGTGAGCTTCTCTTTGATGCCCAGCATAAAAGAATTAAGAATTGTACAGTCCACAGATTAAGTAAGAGATGAAAATTTAAACTGCCACTTGAGCTGCTAGCAAGTCCTCTTAAAGAAGATGCTCTGTTGCTTCTTACAAATACCTTGCTTCAGGCTCCTGGTCATTCTGAGAGGAGGAGAGAGGTTATGGGAAAAGCAGGGGGTAGGACTGCTATTTAAAGTGTCCTGAGTTTAAGGCGAGAGGGGGTCGGTAGGTGCTGTTGGATGAATCTGCCCTTTAAAGAGAAGTACAGCAAGAAAGGGGCGGGCTGGAAAGGTATGCGTGCACAAGTGCGTGATTGTCAGAGTCTATCGAGTGTGTTCCTTCAATCAGAAAGTGACTAATGCCCCTTCCTTCCCAACTCCCTGCAGGCTTCCCGCTTCGGTTTCGTGTCATTTTGATATGCTTACTTTCAACCCTCAACATGACCCAAACCACAAATGAATCTGATTAAAATTGTAGAGAGGGATGAGTAGTTTTGCTCATCTGAAAGATTAGCCTTTGTAATGGAAAATTGTTAATACATTGTTTAGTGATGCATTAGAATAATTTAAATGAGAAAGATTGCAATATATGCTATGGCGAATCCTATTTGATTGTGCTACATCTTAATTTTCTATCACAGCATTTTTGCTCCAAAATGCTACAAATGTCTGGTAAAACTTTCCAAACACATGCCCTTAACATTAGCAGCACATTGGATCATTATTAGATCAAAGTTTGGGATGTTGGTCATTGACATCCATTGGCACTTTGGTCACCTGGTCTTCACCTCTATGATGTTGCCTTATAATTTAATCAGAAACCCAATCTGATATCAGCGTTTATGAATGCCCCCCCAGACGCTTATTGGGTAAAGACACTCATCTAGTAAAACCACAGATTTTTCTTAGTTAACTGTGATATACTATAACCCAGATAGCAAAATTCATCTGGTTTACATTTATTTGACGTCTGCATTTACATCTGCAAGACATCTGCAATACGTCTCTGAGACGTCTGTAATACGTCTGCTAAAGATCTGGAGATCTGGAAACATCTGCTGCGTAAAAACATCTGCTAAACATCTTCGAAAGAGCTGTTGTTCATCCATTCTAAATCATAAACTTTTAGAGGTCTATCTGACAGCAGGCATCTCAGAGACGTATTGCAGAAGAGCAAACTATGTGCTGTAGATGTCTTGCAGATGTAAATGCAGAAATTGCATGTGCTGAACTGGTGAGGTCTCGTAACAAACCTCTTGACCTCAGACATTTGTTGTGTGTACACGTGTGTGTCTGAGAGTGCGATTGGTTGTTCAGTACCAACCGCTGTGACGAAGACTGCACGCCACCTCACCGTCAAGGCACGATATTTATGGCTAGATGACAGGTCGACGTTTGGCTGGCCGCGACTTTGACGTCAGCCAGCTGGATGTGGGTCAAACACAGACAAGAAGAGAATATTTTAAGACAAAGTCTTACAAACTGTCACAAAACAGCACGCTTTCCTCTTAAAGGTTGACGGACAAAAATGGAAATTGACAGGATGACACCCCACATGAGAAATTGTATGAAACAAAATGGTGAAGGGGACAGGTGACCGGAAAAAAACCTGAAGATTTTACCTTACTCTTAAAGTTCTTCTCTGTATTTCATGTGTAAAATTGCTAGTGTTGGGTGAAATAAAAAACAAAACAATTTCATTACAAAAATAAGCTTAATATCTCAAAATTGACACTATTTAGGGGTGTAGTAATGCAAGATTTGGCCATGGCATTCCCAAAACTCAAGTTCAATTTTGTTTGCAGCACGTGCCCACATTCACAATTGTATACCACACACAAATCAAGGATATGCTTGCTTTTTATAGATGGATATGCTGGAGAACAGGAAAAGCAAACGGGTGAATAAAGAGTCAGACAGAATGAAGAGGTCAAGGGAGAGTTAGAGGTTGGTAGAAATGATCAAGAACAAAGTGAACTTTTTCTAGTGTTTTTATAGCTAAAACCATATTTCCCAGCATCAACAATTCATTAGTATTTCAGAAAATATTTTCTTAAACAACAAGAATTCTCATAATATTTTCCAAAACAACCCAAAGTAACATTTTGTCCATTTTCAGAACATTATTTAGAGGAGTCATGTATGGTTTACCATAAGTCAGTCATGTAGAGAACCTTTGCTGGTTATTGACTTGGGCAATACTATACATGCTATGCGTATGTGTGCATACAGGAAACATTGAACTCATGATATGTTCTTTTTAAAGTAAAAAACAGCAGTGGAACTTCTGTAACAACTTTTTGACTTTAGATAAATAAAAGCTAAATCAATTTGGTAACTACTTGAGTTAATATGTATATAAATATTCTATTTTAAAATAATACTTGCCCCGAGTTACAAAGAGGCATCACAATGGTGGTTTGCTTCACATACTCATTAAGGACTAAGCCCAGTTTACACCCTGCACAAAAGACAATATGTAAGACATTTGAACCCATTATAATTCGAATTTTTTTCCGACAAACCCATTAAGAACAAAGCATTTGTCGTGTCGCGTTGCGTCACATCGTGGCACCCGTGTCTGGTTTAGGAAGGGTATAAGAATGGTATCCTAGAACCGCCCCTACTGTAGGTTTAGCCCCTTTCCAACAAAACACTCACGTGTCACGTGATGTTTTAAAACAAAGAAGTCTAGCTTAGTTTCTGGGCAAACATATAAACAATAAAACTGAATGGTAATTTATAACGAAAAATAAATTTAGTACAAAAATAGAAAAAAACTATTTGGATTGCGGATGCATTGTCCAAACAACTGGCTGAAAATATAATCTGAAATAATCTGATCCAGCACCACGGACAGCAACCTCATGTCTATTATAGCCAAACCTTTTTCTAAAAAGAGGTGTATAATGCTCACACATATTTATTAAAAACTGCTCAATTTTACAGTAAATCACATGGCTTGATCTACTCTGGGTGCTGACTGAAGTTTTGAATGTATTAAATGGAAGGCCACAGTTGCACACTTTTGAGGACCAAAAACAAATAAGCAATTCATTACTAATGACCTAATGAATTGTGGTGAGTAATAATAAGTTCTACCTTCTCCGAATGAGTCTTAAAAGGCAAACTTTCATTCTTATTTTTTAGTACACTAAAAAAAAGAACATTGTGAATCATATCCTGTAGCCTTGAAGAAGTATGTACCAGAGAGGTGATTTTAAACATAAATACACATGAAGATGCCCAAATGCTTGTTCAAGTATACTGCCAAGTGTAGTCAATTTATGTACATTTAACAAGCAAAGCAAATGTGCTCTACAAACATTTAATTGGAGCAAATTCAACCTTTTTAATTGGAGCTCTTTCAAGATCTGTTTTTCCATAAATCGCTGGGCAAACACTTTGGTCCTGCTTGTATGACCATGACAAACCTGGACTTAAATGTTTTTCTACGAATCGCTGGACATCCTCACCTACACCAGCCTTAAATAGACTGATGATTGAATTTGACCTTAAATACATACAATTAGTAAGCATGAGTCATGTAAACAACTCAAAACAACAATTCAACTATATTCAACTACATTCAATTACATTATATTTATATTACATTTACATTTAGTAGCTGTTTTATCCAAAGTGACTTACAAAGAGTTCAGGGTTTACTGGACCGAATTAGGAAGAATGTTTCACCAGGAAGGAGTTGTGAAGGAGAACGAGCAAGAAAGCGATTTAATGCCCCTATGAGAAGGCAATACAAGGCGCCGCTCGTTTGCTGAACGCAGGGTTCTTGGTGGTGTGTTGGAGGGTATGAAAGTATGCCGGTGCAGATCCAGTGATAATCCTGTAGGCAAGCATCAGTGACTTTAATCTGATACAGGCTTCAACCGGTAGCAAGCGGAGAGAGATGAAAAGGGGTGTCACATGAGCCTTTTTGGGCTGTTGGAAGACGAGGAGTGCTGGTGTGTTTTGAACCAGCTGTAGTGGTTTGAAAGCCTTTGCAGGAAGACCACCAAGGAGAGCATTGCAGTAGTCCAACCTTGAGATTACCAGGACCTGGACAAGGAGTTGTGCCGCATGCTCAGTGAGATAGGGTCTAACCTTTTGAATGTTGAATAAGGCATATCGGCAGAATGTAAGCATTGAAGGACAGCTGTTCATCAAATATGACTCTGAGGTTCCTGGCTGATTCGGAGGGAGTGATTGTGGAATTGCCAAATTGGATTGTAAAATCGTGTTGCATCGTGGGGTGTGCTGGAAACATGAGTAGTTCTGTCTTGGCCGAGTTCAGCTGGAGGTGATGCTCTTTCATCCAAGCTGAGATGTCATCTAGGCAGGCTGTTATGCAAGCTGTTACAGTGGTATCGTCTAGTTGAAATGAGATGTAGATCTGGGTGTTGTCAGCGTAACAGTGATACGAGATGCCGTGTGCCCGTATGAGGAAGTCATGTAGATGGAAAAAAACAGCGGTCCAAGCACCAATCCCTGAGGGACCCCAGTGATCATGTGGTGAGCAGTTTAAAAAAGGTTTAAAAAAGCAATCTGTACCCTTTTGTGAATTTGTATATTTTTATATATCTTCCGCTATGCCCCCAGTAATATGCAAGTTGCTTTGGGAATTGCTTGATCGTGTGGCCTTGTTAGTCTGGCATTTTCTTCCCCCAGAAAGGTTGTGATTGAACAGTGCAGTGTATACAGTGTATACTGTATACCCGCTTCAAAAGGAGGGTTGAAGCGAGTATACAGTACATCATTACTGTGTAGGCAATTATCATTTAAATTTTTAATACAAGTCATTGCTGAATTTGGGGGCATAAGACTTATATCCTTGTTCTATTTACGTTTAGTCATTTAGCAGACGCTTCTATCCAAAGCGACTTATAAAGAATTCACAGAAGCAATAAGCGATATGTCATACAAATTTTCAATGTCTATTCTTTAACAATTCAAATTTTCTTGTGTGTGTGCATGTTTTGCAAAAGTCTTATGGGACAGGTGAGAAGTAGAGGTAAATAGGGTCACAAATTGATTAAAAGGCCATTTGCTTTTTGTCACGTTCTGTACATCATATATCAAAGTGAGTTCATTCATCAGGGGGTGTGGTTAGGGATATTAAAGGCAAGGGATAGTTAAAACTGAGGGGATGTGTTTTGCCACTAGATGGCAGTGGTGCATGCTAAATGATCTCTTAAAGCAACAACAGATATACAAAACTAAGATACTAATTTAAGATGAATAGATACTGTGGTGCTTTTCAACTGGTATTGCTTCATGACACAGATTTTTATTAAGTGATGATCTCACAGAGTATTTTCCCAAACATAAAAATTATACAATATAAAATATATTGGTTTAGATTACCAAAAACTGTGAAGGGCCAGCAATTTGCTGAACTATTAACATGACAATTTAAATTTAATATGAACAACAGCAGTAAGAAATGGCATAGCTTTTACACATCAATGAAACACTTGTGGGTTGGCTTAATTTGTGCATAGATTTAATTAAATTTGGTTTCTTTTTTTTATTTTATTAATATATTTAATCATATTATGTTGCATGTCTTTTTTGCCGCTGTCTGATCCTATCAAACTAGACAGAAACCGTTCTGGGGGGTGTGGTTGGGTTGTGATTTATTAGTCCACAAAGAGATTTGGAATGGAAAATCTCTATAGACCACCCTGTGATATCAACACCGGGCTTGAAATCCACCGTCCCCCATTATTACACATGTGCTTCAGATAAGTGTTTTATGATGCACTTGGACAGCATTGTGCTCCCACAGATTGTGGAGTGCCGGATTCTCTGGTGAAGTGGAGACAGTTGTTTGGTTGTTTTGGTGAAAGGGGCTTGCTGCATAAAAAACCTAAAGCGGTCTGTAAGTGAATTTTGAAGTTGAGATAGCATTGTGCGGATTTCTTTCAAAGCGGGCAACCTTTGGAGCTCTCAGCATTTATAGTGCAAAAATGTTTTTTTTTATTTTTGCCATTCATTTATTTTTCAATGTTTTCAAATTAAAGGTAGCATTACGTAAACAATGGTTCAAAAACAAACCTAGGGACAATAATTTTCACAGTTGTTATTGCTAATGTACATCTTTTGAAAACGTTTTAAATATTATTATGTACAATGTTCAACATATTTTATAAATGTCTGTTTTTGCTTACGTCTCCGCTGTATGTGTTAATGTGTTAACTGTAAAGTTGCTTTATAACAATGCAAAATTGCATTGCAATTGTCCAAGAGAAATACATGTATATACATTAAATTGAAGTACTGAATTTGATAGCTACATAACAACTTGTATTGCTTCTGCAAACCCCAAACAGCGGCATATATTAGAAATGGTAAAACAACATTGACTATTGACTGAAACACTTGTAATGGTGTGCTTAAACTGCATCATCCAAAGCTATCCTTCTTTTAAAGCTGTATCTCGCTAATTGATGCCCAGAGCTGTCATTGTGAAACCTGAAAGATGCACACTAATAATATCCAGCAGTCTTCTTCTCTATCTCCCTGTCTCGCTATGTTCTGCTCGTCCACTGTTTTCTAATATATGTGTGTTTACGTAAATAGCGTCCACATTGCTATGGTCTTTTCATTAATATATATCAGTGGGATTATTTAATCAGATTTATCAATTTGCCATCGAAATAATTCATTAAAAATACATCAGTTGTCACTGCTGTGTGGCACACACACGCACAAACATTATGGAAAGGGTTCCTTCGCATGCGGTGAGTTGCAAATGCGTTCACATAACCGATGCACCTGTGATATTTACAGAGCGCCATCCCTTTTAACAGAGCTGTGCTGCATTTTTCAAAGCAGCAGTTATTGGGGTAAGGCCTGGCACACAGTCTATTTAATAATAATTGCTGAATGCATGTCCTGTTTGATTGGATCTGCATTTTCTTAATTCTGCTTCAGATGACCTTCTTGTTTGACCCTCTCCATATGCAAATGTGCTAGAGATGCCATGGCAACATGTCTTATCGTTAAATGGTTGTGATAATGGATCTCTTAGCAACCAATTTCATGGAAGGATATTTAATCAGTTAATCTCTATTGATTACATGAGTTATTTTAGCTTGTTAACATTATGGGGAGCAGTTAAATCAAAGTAGCACGTTCACTGGAGCGAGACACATTTGTGAAGGCTATTGTCATGCAAATGGTAATAAAGTGATGTAAAATAATCAAATGATTTAAAGAGAGATCGGTTGAAAGCTTTAGCGTGTTATTTCGAGTGATATTTAATAACGGCCTTCATTAAAAATCAACATTGGCCTTTGTTAAACACATAGTACGTACATTCACATTTGCAGTTGGGTGCAGTTGATGTTAAAGGGATAGTTCACCCAAAAAATTAAATTCGGTCCTCGTTATTCAACCTCAAGTTGTTCCAAACCTTCACAATTCTCTTTGTTCTGCTGAACACAAAGGAAGATATTTGGATGTATGTCAGTGACCAAACAGATCTCATCCCCCATTTACTGTCATAAATACCATGCTAGTCAATGGGGGATGAGACCTGTTTGGTCACTGACATTCTTCCTAATATCTTCCTCTGTGTTCAACAGAACAACAAAGTTTATACACGTTTGGAACAATCTGTGGGCATGTAAATGATGACAGAGTTTGAATTTTTTTGGGTGAACTCTCCCTTTAAGACTGAGAGTTCTGAGAAATTACCCTTACAGAAAAAACACACAAATGTTATGTTTCACATGTGGTACCTGTGGTTTCACATGGGAATTTATTCGGGACTTTACAGAAAAGATTGGAACATTTTCATTAAAGGCAACCATTTTTGTATCTGGACCTTTCATCCCCAACCACTACAAATCTCCTCTAAAATATCAAATTATTATGAAGTCTTACTACATTTTTTACCGTTTTCTGAACTTTAGATGTTAGATTAGTAAAAAAACATCATGTACAGCTGATTACCAGCAGGCGGCAGGATTGACATCAAGCAGGTGCCTACGCTCACACTCTCTATCTGGCCGAAACGGAGGACGGACGCACCTGCTTCTCTCCCACTGACCGCTTCTTCACAAGAGGACACCGCGATCTTCAGCAGAATTTGTCTACCACTTGGAGTTTTCAGTTCTGTCTTATATCTCAGTCCTCCTTTGCTGAAGTTTTCGCAAGTGTAAAAGATATGATGATGCGTTTCGTGAAGGTGTATCACTGACGCGCATCTCGCTCAGTCTCCGGCAGCATCACAATGATGGAATAGGCGTTTCACTCTCTTCTCCTCCACAATGGAATTATTTCAACTTTGTTTAGCGTTTTGCACCGTCGGTTTTTTGCATGGTAAGAACAGTATTTGTCAGGTGTCAATAAATGTAAACAGTCAACATCAGCATCGAGATGGGTACATGATGTTTTCTTAATGGTGACACTTAACAAGTGCACTGTTCATCAATTAATTTACATTCGTGAATATCGAACACATGTATTTTTACACATAAACTTGTTTAAAGTAACTTGTTTTAATGCAGATTATGTATGTGTAATAATTGTATTGGGCTTTCATACAAATGTATTATAGCCCTAACCCTAATGTAAACAATACTGAAAATGTTTATATTTCAGAATATTCTAACATAATGTGATCCACTTGTTTTCGTTGCTGTACGATTTAATTATGTATTTATTTGATCAGATTGTTGGTTCTCATGTTTACATTCCTTTATTCAGGTTTCGGGGTTGACCCTGCATTACATGTAGACGTCTTCCAGGAGTTTGATGTATTGAGGTCAAGTGCTGGAGTTTCCCAAGTCGAGGGTTTCCATAATGAGAGCCGAGCATATCTGTTTGAAGGTACGACTGAGTGAAATTGAAAAACTTTTTCAAGATAGGACGATTGTGGTTCTTTGCTTTTGTTTTCGGATCAGTGTAACTGACATGAGAGCAGTTTTCGCAGCACTCACTTTGAGCCTCATCAATTTAGAATTCATTGTAAACATCTGGCGAGCGATAACAGCCAAGCAGCAAGGCAGACAGCTGGTTTAGAACGGCATAATTCCAGATCCCACTTAATCTCTCATGAAAAATAGATCAACCCAACAGTGAATCCCAGGAGTAAAAATGCCCCTGTGTTGAGCGGCAAGTTCTTTCCCATCAAAGAATTGTCATCCCATTCAATAGATGCAGTTAATGAAGACAGTGAATAGGCTAGGGAATGACATCTGGCTCCACTAAGAACGCCAGGAGGATGGTGCTTATGACTTGTTTATCATATGTTTATCACACATTCTGATAAACAAGACCTTATTTGTGTTAGAAAGCATTTTCTCTGTTCTGTTCTGTTCTCTTCTTTATTCTCTGTTCTCTGTTCTGTTGTTTACTTCTTTTCTATGCATTTGGAGGACAGGTTCAGCAGATCTGTCTATAACTCAGGCTGCCTTCTTGCTCATTTGTGGGTTGTTTATCATTCAGATTGACAGCCCCCATTTGAGGTTAAGTGCCTCGCTCAAGGGCACAATGGCGATGGTCATTCTCTGCTTTCTACCTTCTTCACCTTTGGATTAAACCACCAGCCTTTTAGTGATCTGTTATTGGAATACTACACTGTAACTAATCCCAGGATTTATAATGACGCTTTTACATGTGCGGTAACGCTCTGGGTTTACTGTAAGCAGGCATTTTAGTGTCATTGTTTATGCTCCGCAGTTTGAATGGTTTTGAGATATTGCAGCTCTGCATGAGGGAATACAATTATGCGGTATACATTCCAATAGTGTTGTGTGTGTGTGTGTGTGTGTGTGTGTGTGTGTGTGTGTGTGTGTGTGTGTGTGTTTGTGTGTGTTAATCCATATAGAACTGCACAACTGCTGCAGAAGATAAATGTGCACATAAATATATTTGGCATATAAACACAAAATCTGACACTGCTGGTGTTAACAGGCGCATTTGATCAGCAGCGGATGCAACAGTCCTGTTTTAATTTGGGTGGGTGGCACCTTCACGGCATTGATCGGCGATCCAGTAAATGCCAGTGGGATTGCGGAATTGGGATCAAAGAGACAGGCTTCAATACAAGGTCATAAATGTGCAGAATGCAGATGAGAAACCTCTCAATGTCCGACGATGACATCTTCATAGTGCTTTATAGAAAGGAGGGGGAAGGAGAAAGGAGTAGAGAGAGGTTACAAATAATTCAAGGCTATAGACACCATCCATTTCAGCTTGAAATTTGATTTATTTGATTCAATAAATCTGAATCAAAGGTTCACGGGAAATTACAAAAATATCAAACGTTTTACCGTAGCATTTTGTTGTTCCAAACCTGTGTGCTGAATTTGGTAAGAATTTCGACAGAAATACTTACAGAATTTTGAATCACAGGATTTTTGACATAAGTTAGATCTTGATAGAAAAGTACTGTGCAAAAGAAGAGGCAATATACAATATAGAGAGAAGTTTGGCCCGATCTGTCCTTTTCTAACATATCTGATGCAGACTGAGTGCCAGGATCAGATTCCTGCTCATTCATCATCTATCTGAGCATGCAGCAGCCAAGAGGGACACCAGCGAAATGTTTCTCCTGTGCACTGAGGCAGTCTGGACCAGACATTTACGTCACTCATCCTACATTCCCCAGCCGAGCTTCCATGTCTCAACACAGTCTCTGCAGTATGATGTACTGTCATTTTCACATTATTGCAAGTCTTAGGCTCAGATAGCACCCCCAAAGTCTACCAAGAGGTAATTTAGATTGACTACGCAAATCGGGGCACAGATTTTTAAAGGGCTCTCCAAACATTATTTACAATTTCACAGGATCGTGTCTGTACAAACGTGGTATTGAAATAATATTTCAGTTGGAAAAGTGATGACATGAACTCGTTGTGCCCAAATACACACTTTATATTTGTAGTATTATTTTTAAATAGTAAACTCTGTTCTGCATTTATTTTTAAAGCAGAAAACTCGGCAGCAATTATGGTTCCTTTAGAGCAAATGCATAACTATTGACTGTGATATTGAATTTCATTAAAAAGTTGTAAAACTATTTTTCCAGCTACAGTATAGATTATTTCTGATAACAATCAAAAGAAGCCGTTACTTGGCTAAACTTGTCTCTACAATATTTTGAATTTAGACTCCGAGACTAAGCATAACCACTAGATGTCAATGTACTAAATGGGTTGTTTATATGCGACCGAACCATAGGACCCATTCAACAAATTGTTTCAATACTAGACCTGGGTTTCCTGATTAATGCAATGTTAATTTAAGAAAAGACACTTGTTCATTTTTTCATTAATAATTGCCTGTGAATAATTCATGAGTTGTAAATTAGTTTTTTTGTGTTTGAAATTTTCATCAAGGTTTGTTGCAATGACGTTAGGACGTGTTTTTAAGTGCTTGCATCATGAGTAGCCTGGCTTATAAACAATTTAAGTTTTACTTTCATGTTATTGCTTATTCGGTTTGTGGCATGAATTCACCCTTTAGAAAAACTTGCACCTTACTTTAAAGGTTTTAATTGAAACTTTCTTAGAGTAATCCAGTGTCATTACCATCATGCTGTGTTTATTTGGCCCCCAGGAAACCAATTCTCATTTATTGGTTATTGGAGTTATGGGTTCTCTTGGGGCGTAGCTGGCTGGATGTCAGATTACAGATTTATAGCAGAGGTATACTGGCCTGAAAATGATAGCAGTTCTCAGAAATAGATAAAGTAATCTTTTTGTATTTACATAAAGTTAGAAAATGGGTAATGCTGGTTGGCATGCTCCTAAGTATAAAGTTGTTATGCATAATTGTTTCAGCATTAAAATGTTTAAATTCATCCCGGATGAATGTGGGAGACACTGGGAGCTTTTGCGAAACTTATTTTAAAAAAGAAAATTTTCCAATTCCATTTGATGCCACTAATAGCACAAAATAGCACAGTACACCTTAAATTGCTTTTGGTATGAAACAGTCCTAAAACAACAAATTCATCTATACATGTTGTTCACTTATCTCGCTAATCTTTAGCAAGCGCATACCCAAAAAACAAATTACCTGTTGCTTCAGCGTAATTTTCAAGTCGACAGCCATCATGCCGTTATCAACGTCTAGCCTTTGAAATACAGCACATTAACACATCCCTTAATGACATATGGAGTAGAGGGAAAACACATCAGAGAGGAGATGTCAATTCAGCGGGAATTAACCGGAGAGGTTTTCCTGCTGATTTCCCAAAGGATTTAAATGCTGATATTTATGTGCTTTCCTGGAATTTTCCAGATCAAAGGGGCGGCCGTGTTCCTCCGCGGATGGCAGAAGTTACATGGGTTATGTTCAGCTCTCTGTCGTACAGTGCGTTTGATTAATGAAGGCTGTGAAACTCCGCCTCCTTCCTGGTGTACAATAGGCTCGTTGCTACTTACAACTCCCCTGTGGTTTACCTGACAATAGATAAAGAACATTAGCGCTCAAAGGTTGTCCCGAATGTGCGTGTGTGTGTATGTCTTACCGTATGAGCACAGGAGTACCAGACCCAGATGTTTCTTATGTTTGCAGTACTGATTTAAAAGCCAACTTTCTGCACACCGCAAGCTCATCACCTCTGCAAATGTGTATTCCTCCATCCTATCCGACTCTCATAAATACGCACTGAACTGTATAAAAGTACAGCATCTTATAGATGCAAGGAATTTTTATAGCAGGTTGATTCATCTCGCCCTCGCACTTAACACAGTACATAAGGTGTGTTTTTGTGGACGCGAACGTGCAACGTTGTTGTTGTCAAATAGACCACATTGCATCATTTACTAGTCCATGTGGACATTTTTTTTATAATTATTTGTATATCCTCATTTGGGACAGTTAAAATCTATTTTCTGATTTCTATTTATTGCAAAACACAAAAGAAGATATTTTGAAGAATGTCGCTAACCAAACAGCGGCAGCATCCATTCACTTGTATTGTTTGAATATGGGTGCTTTCCCTGTTTCTGTGCTCTGCAGAAAGAGAGTAAATGATGATAGAATTATCACTAACACAACGTAAGAATACAGTAAATTGTAGTAAATGGAAATGTGCCTCCTGTGAATACAACTTTTTGTGTAAAAGTGATGGTGAGTCTGTTGGTTGATCAGAAATGATTAGGGGCAGATTTTTCAGTAAACGTGAGACGGAAGAGCTGAAGTCATGTGAATTCAAAGTCATTCAGTTTAAATCAGTAGCAGTTATTGACACTGTCCTTGCGTCATGGATTCACACATCATAACTCCAATAAGCCTCTTTTATGTTAATACAGTGACATTGATATTCATGTTTTGGTCTTTCTTCCATCAGGCTCATTAAGAAATGCGAAAGCTCCCATTAAGGGAGCCGAAAGGATTCTTCAGAAGCTGAGAGGAAGAACCGAGTTTACTTTGCTGCTGACCATCAAACAGGAGAAATTCACCTCGGGGGTGCTGCTGTCTATCCACTATGGAGAACAGAGGTATTGCTAAATCTAAAATTGACCTAAAATTAGAGCTTAATGAAATGCATCAAGAAATGCAGACTAATGGATGGGAATCAAAATTAAATCACACCAACTGTTTATTCTAACTATTAATATTTGTAACATCCATATGACCCATTCAAGATATTACGTAGGTGGTTCTATATAGCTGGTTGGCATGCAAATCCATTCTCCAAACCCCCTTGTCCTCTGCTGGGTCACTGGAGGGCTGGAGCCTGTCCAAGCATCTTGGGCCACAGGCACCCATGCATATATATTGTGCATATTTTATTCATATCTAGTGTTGACGTGTGCCTTTGAGAGTCCCCATAATATGCTGTCCTGTAACATTTCTGATTGGGGGTGTCCACTGACATTTTCTTAACACAGACTGTATTGATTCTTGCACCTCTTTAAGGTCAGGACACAGCGTCCGGGCCAACAGATTCATGGATCACTGCTCCTCTTCACGTTCATTCAGAAGTCACACATTCCGTATTCCCTGCGGTTTTAGCACATTTCAGAATTTAATAACATCTCTTTGGCAGCTTAACCTAATGTCTTAGCTGTGGGAATGTTAGAACTCCCAAAATACATTACGGGAGCAGTTGTTTATAGACTTCTTAGGTTTCAATGACTTGGCTAAAGCAACTGGTTTATGATTGTTTTCTTAAATGATTGTATGTTGCATTTTCTAAGACGAGAAAAATACTGCAGGGTCTTAAAACTTAAAAAAATTTTAGGTCACTTTTATCTTTAGCAAGAATATACTTAAAGTATGAACTGAACTATGAAAATATCACAATGTTTATATATGCATATTATTTCTTGTTTTTGAATATTACATGAGTTGTTTCTTTTTCCATTTTCATATGAAGTTTGCACTTTAATTAAAAATATTAAAACATGTATACCAATTAACATGACATAAAATGTAAACATTAAGAGTTAAACAGACATTTATTAAAATTAAATTTACCATATGAGCTCCAAACATTTTCTGGGGTGTCTCCGCAGGTTTCTGGAGCTAGAGAGCAGCGGTCTGCGCAATGAGATCCGTCTCTACTTCCAAAGTTCAGACCAGCGGCAGCAGAGAGAGGTTTTCCCCTACGGTCTAGCAGATGGACACTGGCACAAAGTCTCTCTGGCATTCAGTGCCACCCAGTTAGTGCTCCACATTGACTGCAACAGGTGAATTGCTTGAGAAAAATGACTCGCGGAGATGGTTTTGATGTGTTGGTGTAATTTCCGTTTGTGCTCTCTTATCAGAATTTATGAAAGGATTGTGGAGATGCCATCTATGGACTTTCCCAGAGGAACAAACGTCTGGCTCGGTCAAAGAAACGATGCCCACGGGTTCTACAGGGTAAAGCACATTATTGCACTTCAGAAAATAAAACTCGTAAACCTCCCTTAAATTAAAACGAAACCCATCACTCTTGGAGAACTCCTGTATAACTTTTCATCAGTTACCATGATAAATACTGGCAGCCAGAAGTAAAGTGTCAGCTATGATAAAGCTCATTTAGACTGCCTGTGGATATTTATCACTCTCTGAGTTCCTGTTTATCTTTCGAACTGACATTCCTCCTCCTCTGTTTTTAGGGTGTAATGCAGGATGTTCAGCTGGTGGTCGTGCCTCACGGATACATCGTCCAGTGTCCAGATCTCAACCGCAGTAAGTTTCACGCTCTTGACTATCATTTTTTACCTCCTAAAAATGGCATTATTATATATGTACTTCTTTTGCAGCATGTCCCACATGCAATGATTTCCATGGCTTGGTTCAGAAGATTATGGAGCTTCAAGATATTTTGGCTAAAACTTCAAACAAGGTAAGTTTGGTGTAGCCTATCTGAACTGTAGTTCCAAAGCATTGATTCTTGCTGCTGCTTCAGTTTAGTTCATGCAAGTTCTTAACGCAAATCCTGCATTTGTGTAATTTATATGTGTAAAACAGATGTTAACTCAACCCATTTAGAGCTGCACTACATGAATAATTTCTCTTTAGTTGGGGTTGAGTATTTCAGGTTCTCAGCGTGGTTAAGCATAGCACTAAATGTAACATTTAAAGGCCTTTGTTGTGTTTTTTAAATTGTAGACTTGTTAGTGTTTATATTGGATAATGTTGGGATTTATGTTATTTTAGGTAGTTCAGAATGATAAGTTCAATTAGCTTACGGGCATCATCTGTTTGAACACATATGTTTATTAATCTAACATGTATTTAGTTTAGTCTTTATGCATCAAATATTTAAGTACATTTTATGGTTTAGTCATAGTAAGACTATTTTTACCACTGTATGATAGAACTGTCGACGAAAATTTTAACAAAAGGAAATTCAACCAAACCCTTTATTTTTTATGTGTTAGATAAACGCTTTGCTTCAGTAAAATTTATTTTATGGTCATGTTCGGAACTTAATGGGGAACCACAAAATGATGTGTTTACCATGCATTCTAGCATTTCTTTGTTGCCTGCTCTGTTTTCTGTTGTCTCTTTCTGCATTCATTTATCATTCAGTCTGAAACTCTGCTCTCTCATGTCTTCATTGTGCTGTAGTTGGCACTCGCAGAAGAGAAGATGAAGTACCTGGATGGCTGTTACTGTGAGAGAACCTGCAATCTGAATGGAGAGATATACAGGGAGGATGACGCCTGGATAGACGGATGCAGAAACTGTACATGCTCGGTAAGCGCATTTTTGACGGTGTGAATTTAAATGAGGATTGTTTCCTTGTGAGAGATGTCAGTCTGAAATCTAGCCTTGAGTGACGTTTACACCCGTTGTGAATTAATGACAAGGCGACTGATAGTCATTCATTTTCAAAGATGGCTGTGATATGAGGTGACATGAGCGACAGCAGTAATTCCTGAGCGTTGAGCTTTATGCAGATAAGCTGTGAGGGAATAATGCAACTATTAAAATCGTAAACAGGATTGTTTTTGTCTGTCTTAATGTATTTAAAACTAAATACATTTTCTAAAATAGTTAGATAATGACATAAAAGTATAAAAATATAAATGAAGTCATCAATAATTTATTACCCTGATATAATTAGAAACCTGTACATGATTTTTTATCTCCGCCACATAAAAGAAGATATTTTGTGATTAAGTGGTTTTCTGTGCATACAATAGAAGTCAATGAGATCAAATGTTGTTTGGTTACCAATGATCCCCAAAATATCTTCTTTTGTGTTCTGCAGAAGAAATAAAGTGTAGATTGACCTAAGTTTGACATTTTCATTTTTCAAGACTTGTGTTATATAGAATTTAGTTTAATTTTAAGTTTTTCTTGGGTTTAAACATAAATCTAACAACATTTTGAAAAGCTTATCCTGCAAATTTCTTTGAAAATATGTCTGAATATCTTCACACACACAACAGATTTAAGCGCTCTCAATGTGAACCTGTAAAACAGTTCTTTACAGCTTCTAAGTATCTGTCATCACTCATGACAGCATGTCAGACTGCTGGTTATTCAACACAAGTGTGACTATAAATATACATTTGCCATAATGGAGTGTCTGTGTATGTTTCACCTGCAGAATGGCACAGTTGAGTGTGAGAGTATTTTCTGCCCACCACCTCAGTGCCCCCCTGACACAGCTCCTATCTACATGCCTGGAGCGTGCTGTAAAGAGTGCCAGCGTGAGTATACACGCTGAATGAGGCCAGGCATCTGTAGACATTCATATATTTATCAACTTTCTCCCACTCGTCCCTCTATCTCTGCGTCTCACATGTTCTCCATCGTCTTGATTTTGTGCCCACCATCATTCCTCAGACCAAAATCTTTCACATAATCATGCCGCAATCTTGATGACAAACTGACCACATCCCTGTGTTGCTAGGTAACCGCTGCCACAAATGTGAATGTCAAAACGCACACCCACAAACAGTCACACGCTTTCCCTGGGATCATAAATAATTCAAGGCCGGTGTGCGGCATGTTGTGTTTGAGCGAACAGGGCTAATGTGCAGGAGCTAATAGCAGTTTGACTGATGACCAGGGCTGTATTTAACACTCCGCTCCGCAGGGTTTTATCTAACATGCTGATCCGATCGATGCCTTACCGCTTCTTTCCATTTGAATCTCCATACTCCCCGCACAACAATCTCTCTGGAACTCAATTATTTGAGTGTTATTTCTTTGCTCATTTTTGGGGCTTTGTCTGTTTAAATCTGTCCTTTTTAGCCGTATGTCTGTTCAGGGGAAGAGTGTACGTTGAGGGCGATCGTAAAAGCATCCACGACTCTGAGGGAAACTGTCTGCTGTTCGAATGCAGGGTAAGTCAGGGTCCGATGCCTATGGGTTTTTATCGCATGAAGGATGCTGTTTTTGATGTACAGGTTGAATAGAATTAACATGTTTTTTGGATTGCAGGAAAGAAGCATGCGAAGAGTTGAAATCGTGTCCTGTCCGGAGCTGAACTGTCCCGAATCAGAGCAGATCACACTTTCAGACCGCTGTTGCAAAGTGTGCCGAGGTTGGACACGCTCACACAAAACAAATCACAAGTTCTGAATAGCAATGGTTGGAGTTATATTATATTATAAAAGCAGCCAGTTTTGTCCATTATACACATAAGCAACACATTGAATGTGTAAACTGTTCATATTTTGTGCACTTTATGCATGTTCGAATAGATATAGGTTCCAATTACCCAATATGTCCTTCGATGTTTGCCTGTAAACTGGCAGACAATTTTTTTTAAATCAAGATTAATATAAAAAAATGTAAATGAATTTGTACGATATGTGCGACGTCAATCGTACTAGAACGTACAATAATTAGAAAATAGGAAAACTGAAGCCCCTCCCCATAATCCCACTGACGCGAAGTGATGATGGTTCCTCTCTCTCTCTCTCTCTCTCTCTCTCTCTCTCTCTCTCTCTCTCTCTCTCTCTCTCTCTCAGGACACGATTTTTGCACTGAGGGTCACGGCCGCAATTGCATTGAGAACTCTGATTGCATGAATCTTGAAGCTGGAGCTTATTGTAGTTGCAAGGAAGGTTACCATCCGCTCCGAGATGACAGCGCTTACTGCCAAGGTACTGCTGTGTCCAGACAAAGCAGCACAGCGAATCACCGATGCACATCTCTCTGTCTTTGTTTACTTGCACAGTATGCAAACAAACAACGAAAACTCTAAACCCAACAAACCTCCCGTTTTCCATAGCACCTGCTATCTGACTCCCCCCTTTACTTTGCTTGCAATGAGATTCTAGTAATTTTGTGTTTGATCTGACCAAATAACAGGGCTTATAGTACGGTCCTCCTGTAAATTGGCTGCGAGCACAGATGGAGTTGTTGACTGGTGATCACTTAGCGTTCAGCCGAATGAATATTTCAGCACAGCTATTATCCATAGGCCTTTAATTAATGTATTGTAAAGCATGTAGTTCACGCTGTGTGAGTTTTTGTGTGCGGGGTACAGATGTGAAGGAGGTTTCATGTGGTTAGCTGGCTTTTAATAGGCTGTGCCCTTGTCTAAACACTCATAGGGGAGTGGATGATAGATAGTCTTTTCCCCACACAGAACTAATAACTGCTTTTAGTTTTAGTTTAGTGATGGTGTGTGTTGCCTGCAAATGTGCTACTATCAAACAAAGCCAACGATTTTATTTCTGCTTTGCAGAGACTATTGTGTATCGTGTTGGCTTATTTCTTGGTTTTACCATGGTATTGAATGAAAACCTCATTTGTATTATAAACGCTTTAAGAAATACCATGGTATTCCAGAGATTGTTACATTCTTATCCGCTTCCGATATGAATATTGTATCCCTGGGCTAAAACACCTCCAGCAATCGGAGGGTTAATGTAGATTTTAAACACAAAGACATGAATTGTGAGGACGATTATATAAGTGTTATTGAGGAGAAGAGAGTAGGAGGACTAAAAGACGAGCATGTAACTCTAAAAAGTGCAAAAAAGATCTGAAGGCTGAGAAGGAGGATCTTGGAGGAAGAAACGGAGAATGGAAAAGTGAAAAGGTCTAAAGATGATTTGTGTTTTGCCAGTTTGTTAATGTAGCTACATTTAACAGAGAACACACATTCAGCTCTTGTAAAGATGTTCAAACCTTCATATTTTCAGTTTCCGATTTTGTTGTTGTTGATTTTTCAAATTTTTTCACTTCATACAGAAATTAAGGCAAGTTCAAAGATGGTGTTGGTGTTCCCGTTAGTTCACAGTCTTAGCAGTTTACTGCAACAGTGTCAACCGTAATATTCTTCACATCACGAAACGCTAATGACCGGATCTTCCGACACTCTTGACGAATGCTGTTAATGGACTGCAGCTGCCGTGTGAATGATGGATCTGCCAAAGTTCCTTTCCGAATGTGTTGCGTTGAGGTCGTAATACAGACTGCATTTTGTTTTCCGCAGATATTGATGAGTGTGCAGAGGGGAAACACTACTGCAGAGAAAACACAATGTGCATGAACACGCCCGGCTCATTTATGTGCGTGTGTCACACCGGCTACGTTCGAATTGATGATTACTCCTGCACAGGTGAGTACAGAGACCCACTGGGGGCTTTTACATCTTTTGAAAGAGCGGAGAAGGAAACCGAAAATATGCACGTAGATTGATTGTTCAAGGTAGTAAATTTTCACAATGCAAATGTGCATTGAAGCGCAGCGTAGTGACATTTATGTGGTCTAAAATCCCGGTTCACATTACTATAAAAAAGAAATATATTCTGATTTGTGGTTATTTTTCAATTGCATGCCATGAAAATAGCTTGTTTCTAAAAACATTTGTATTTTAGATGTGGAAGTACTGAGCCTTTGTCCTTTTGTGACCCATTTTAATGTTTAATTAATTACAGAAAAGCATGCAGCAAAAAAATCTGTACCTGGGCTGCAAAAGATCCACATCACGATTCAGCTTGTTTTGGGACGTCAATACAGAAATTCTGTTATTTTTTAAGGGTATCTGCTGATCGTCTTAGAAAGCCATCTTATGCTCAAGGCCACTCAGCCATACTACCATCATGACCCGTGTTCGTTTTAGTGCCTTGTTGTTCTGTAATGGAAAAGGCTGGATTTATGTATAAGGGCACTATGGAATAAACTTCCTGTAAAAGCGTCATTGCTTTCTTTCAGTTGATTTCTTTGGGAAAACATCTAATGGCCTGGTGATACGGTTATACTTTCTAGTTTATGGAAAACAATGCACATGGATTGATCAGCAGTGTTTCTTAATGCAACATTTACTCTACACTAAAACGATTCCTTTCAACCCAGCGTTGCATCAAAAACTTATGAATCCGGGTTTCTTTAACCCATTGTTGGATCAGATGTAAACATTTTCAAAGGCATCTGGGCAGGTCCAAGTGAATTAAAACTTTAGGAGGACAGATTGTTGAAACAAACCAATGCTTTTGTTAATTTGGTCTCAGTTGCTTATCGGCTGGAAACATCTTCAGCTGATTGAATAAATGCGCTGTATCTGTGTCTGTAATTACTGGGAGTGTCTGAGTAAGGCTTTTAGATCACACTACCAGCAAAACAGTATTATTTTCAATTATTCATGCAGTCACGCACAGAAAAAAATTCAGCACATTTTGCCTGAAGGCTCAGTACGAGATAATCAGCAGGTTGCAGTCACGTCTGTTGAAAGGGGAATTTGAGGGCCCTGTCGTTCACCCCGGCCAATGTGGTGCGCAGCGCAAGTGTTTTTGCTAGTTTC
Organism: Barbatula barbatula; assembly: GCF_947034865.1. Lineage (NCBI taxonomy): Eukaryota > Metazoa > Chordata > Actinopteri > Cypriniformes > Nemacheilidae > Barbatula > Barbatula barbatula. The sequence goes on along the minus strand of NC_136768.1, from coordinate 6,116,399 downwards.
AGCCCGACGCAGTTCTCATTTTCATGTCCTGCGCCACATTGTTTAAATAGCAAATGCATTTGCGCCCATTTGTGCGGCCATGGGCGTGCTGGTAAAAGAAGAGGTGTGTTCAAGCGCATTGTTTGCGCGTTGCTATTTTTAGGAACTGCAAATAGACTGTGCCATAGACTGCGCAATATGTTTTTGGTTATTGAAAGAGCGCGTTAGTAATATGCGCCTATAGGCGGATGCAGAGCGCTCATACATTCTGCTTATTAAACAGTGTGATGGGCAGCAGCACACAAACATGTGTATATAATGTAAAAGATGATTATTGTGTGAATAAAGATAAAAACTGTCTTGTCCTGTAGATGGTCTTTGTTCACGCAAATTCCGCCGTGTAAATAGCGAATGCGCCATGACGTGGACGCAACTGGCTCTTAAAGGGAATGGGAGATGAGACTCTGGCTGTGTCTCAATAAGCTCCCTTGTTCAGGAGTCAGGGCACTGACCAGGGAGTCAGACAATCTAAGGGCCGTCTCCTTTGCAAAATCCATCCAGTGCACTGAAACGTTTGTTTCCCTGCTGTGAGGTATAACAACGTGTCACAGGAAAATAAGTGAACGGTATCCAAATGAGAAGGGAGCCAGGGTCTTTACCAGTGCCCGGACCCTTGAACACCATATACAGATTCACGATCTCGGGAGCTGATCGAGACACAGGAACAGATAGGTTTACTGCACGTTTTGCCCTAAACACACCCATGATTCATTAAGAGAATCACGACAACCCTTTTAGACCATGTGCCTGGGCGCACAGACCGTTTTTCCCATCGTTAACATTTAACTGGAATAGAACTCGGATGATGAAGAATAGAACGCTTTGAATCAGTGGATCTTATTGTAATTTAAAAACATCAGAAGTTACAGGAATTACTATAATTATCGGAATTGCTCTCCACGGTTCCCATATCATGATGGGCTCAATGATATTTACTAATTACATCCCTAACGATGAACAACACTGTAGGCATAATAAGATGTTTTGTCATTTAGATGAAAAGTACAGGTCATTAGTTAGATTTTGTTGTTGTCAAGACTCCAACGATTGTTATGGAGTTAATAAGGCACGTGTTATGTTTTTTATGCTTTTCCCATCTCTCTCTCTCTCTCTCTCTCTTTTATGCAATACTTCATTAGTTCTTCTTGAGCAGTCAGCAGATGCTAAGCTTAAAAAGGATGTTAGTCTCCAATCAGCCCTTTTATGTGCTGTTCTGGACGGAGTTGCCCATGTAAATGTGCTTTCAAATGGTTGGTTTGCCTCCCGCACAGAGATCTGAGAGATATCGCCTCCGTTTCGTCAGGGGCAGCTCATGCTGAATACAGTCATCTTTTATTCATTCCCATGTCATTTGAAACCTCGCCGTTTTTCTTAAGTGAAACACAAAGGGTGTTTTGAAAGGAGCGTTTGTGCTGTAGTTTTCCATATAATGTAAGAAACAGACTTTGATATAGGTCATTCTTTACTAAAAAGCCCAGTAAAGCTTGCTTGAGTCACTGTCACTTTTGACTTTCACTGGATTGTAAATTCCGCCATAAATGTCTAATTTAGCATTTTATGGAAGAAAGTCATGCAGATTTTGAAAGACATGACAGTGAATGAATAATGACAGATTTTAAGAAAGATTCCTTTACAGGCTACACATTTTGGAGCCATTTCTTCCACAAAGCATTAAAAGATTTTGCTCAATGACTTGCGTTTCAGATACGAATCTCTGCTCTCCGTTCAGTGTGAAAAGACTGATTACCTGATATTTGTTATGTTAGTGAATGATCTTCGTTTTGGATGGTAATGCATCATGGGGTATTCATAGGCGAGGAACCCCAGCGTAAAAAGAGACAACCAATCAGCATCATTCATCAGTTAAAGGGCATTTTAATGAGATGATTTAATGAAATTTCGAATGAGATTTTAATGAGACTCCAAGATCAATTCCAAGAATTGTGTTTTAAGATTTATGACTGTAGTTGATAAGACAGTTTTAGTTCACTGGAGGATGAGAAGACGAAAAGTGACACGTGCTGAAGAAAGAGACACCAGCTGAAGAGAAACATTTTTTGATCACCGTTTTGTCTTGTTTTCCAGTGGAAACATCCATAAAACAAAATAAGTGTACTTATTTTGAAATATGACATATTATAAAATTGCAGTTAACCCATTGGATTGTTCTTTAACAGTCAGGATTCTAATAATAGAAAATCTTTTCCTCATTTTTTTAATTAATAAGGTTTAGTCAATTTGACCCTATAGCAAAATATGTTTGTTTTAAGCAGACATTTGTTTAACATGTTTGCTAAATACTTTATTTATGTAAGCTCCACCAACCCATAGTGACACTTAATCCACATTGGTTTAAATTGAATAGCTGGGATTGTGTGGCTTTGTGCAATATATAATAAAATTATTTCTAGTAGTGTGGGAAAGGAAGAGACAGTAGCAGAATATGAATGACTAATTGTGAGATTGTGTGTGTGTGAGAGAGAGAGTGAGCGAGCGAGAGTCATTTCCTGTTTTTCACCTGGTGGTGGCTGATGGATATTCCACGTCCAGATCTGAGTCAAAGTGAATGAATATGTGCGAAAGAAAGATAGAAGGAGCGAACAGCTTTATGTTAATACGAGTAATTAGGAGGATAATTGATGTCACTTTTGCTGTCACAGACAGATGAGCTAACACCCAGAGCACATGAGAAATGACACAACACAAATACATTCAGAGCCGTTCTCCTGGCATGACTGTAATTTCACTGATTGAGGTAAACAGAGCCGGCAAACGGAGGGCCATGAAGATGAATACTGGACCAAATTGTTTATCAGCGTAAATGTTCTACTTTTAGTCCTGTGGGTCTTCGTTCTTTTTATAAGTAAAAAAAAGCAAATTAAGTTTGATGTTTATTTCTTTGTTTTCCATTAGTCGTTCGTTTATTACAGAGACAGACGCATTAATAATACATGTATGGAAATTATTGTACCTGTTTGCCGAGTCCTGCAAAACCACCAGCTGCTTTGGGAACGTTTTCCTCTGAAGTGAAATATGAATGACTCTGCACTTATGGAATATTCGTTGACATTTCGAACAGCCTCAGTGAAGCCTTTCCTTTGGGTTAAAGTCATCCAAAAGTATTAAGTCTGAGTCTTTTTGAAGCTATACTGTAGCACATTAACTCCAATGTTTAATAATATCTCAATAGCAGTTTGGAGTAAAACTTGGGCTGACATTTTGGGGCCATAAAACAACAATTGACACAATATATAGACCTACAGGAATAAAAATTCAGAAACAGCACTAAAAGTAATACTTTACTCAAAAAAAGAAAACGTCTTTCATTGGCAATCATTTGACTTGTCATTTTAATTTGTGAAAACAATCAATAACTACCAATGCTAGTTTACAGTATAATACTGTAACATTTCTGTGCTGTACAGTATATATGGTAACATGTAAAGCAACATTTTTACCAACAACTCGAACACAACAAAAAACATCCAACATAAACTGAACTTCCGCATCCCGTTGAAGCAAGGGTACAGTTTACTGTGAGTCCAAAAAGCCTGACAGCATCTCAAACATGCACTCAACCTTCCAAAGACTGCCATACTGTTTCAGTACAGCAGTGTCAGTTATTCCCCAAGTGTTGTGCTCCGACACATCTGACACGAAACTCTTTCAGTCTTTTGACTCTTATATTCCATTTATTTCTCCCTCCATCTGCCTGTTTTGGAGACAGAACTGTATTCCCACAGAGAAGAACCGCGAAGAAGGAGAGTGCACAACGTGCGAAAAGTTTGTGAGAAGTGTGTAAAGCAAGCACACTCTCATGCCTCGTGTCTTTTTGTTTTTCTCTTTAAGAGCGTGATGAGTGTGTGCAGGGAATGAATACCTGTGATGAGAACGCTCTTTGCTTCAATACTGTTGGCGGACACAGTTGCTCCTGTAAGCCGGGTTACGTGGGTAATGGCACAGTCTGCAAAGGTGAGTTTAAACAAAACAAAAGATTTGGCAATTTAGGGGCATGAACTTCAGTGAAATGATACCATTGCTGAAAAAAAAACTTTATGTATAAAAACTTATTTTAAAATCTGAGTTTTATTTTTGGTTTGCAGCGCTCTGTGAGGGCCAGTGCCTCAATGGAGGCTCTTGCATCGCTCCTGATACCTGTGTCTGCCAACAGGGCTTCACTGGAAAAAGATGCGAGACAGGTAAGATACAACTGTTATAAGTGTACAACATACAAGACAAAGCAGCATAAATTGTAAACTCTAAATCTTGCTTGTCCATAAGTGACTCTTAATACCTTGTTTCCCCCTAAACGCTGTGTCTTTATCAGACGCAACATTTGAAAGCATTAAGTGGTAAATCTCATCTATTCTTTGACGAGACCTTTTGCTTGTCATTTGGTAGCAAGGAAATCACATTGGTCCTACATCAAATGTATAGCGAGAACAAGCATTATTGCACTCTCAGTCTATGTCAGATAAATTGTTCCGCAGTGGAATCCAAGGTCCACTGCACTTTGAGAAAGCATACAATATGGACATAAAGCTTATTATGGCTCCGAGGATCGATGTATGTGTGTATCTCTGAGTGAGCGATAGAGACACTTTAGGGCATTTTTGTGCAATACAGTAGGGCAGCTGCACACCACCCACTCGGTCCTGTGTGAGTGACAGAGGGATGGTGAGCGGAAGGAGAGGAAGTGAGGAGGTATGGGGAGGAGACAGCTGGTGGGTAGAGCGAGATAGAGAAGAAGATGAGAGAGCGAGGTGTGGTTTGTCTGACTCACCATTCTTGGAGAGAACACAGGTTGACACAAATTCACAGCTATGTGTTTGAGGAAAAGTGTGATAAATCCAATGCGAAAGAGAGTTTGTGTACGCACGCTATGTTTATTTGTACTGGCCATTTTGAAGGTTTTGGGGGCCTTTTTGTAGCGATATGTTTTTTTAGGGTGTTGTGTTGTTAAACATGTTTTAAAACAATACATTCAATTGGAACCAAATATAAAAAAACCAAAGCATAGGCTAAAACATGTCGTGTTAGTCTTAGTTTTAGTAGTAGAGAAACCGTATATTGTATATGCCTTATGGTTGTATTGTAAACACGGTCGTCTGTCATCCCTCACTTTCTCCCTTGTGTGTCTGTCTTTCTCTGAGGGGAAATGTAATGTTATGACAAAAGCACAGCAAGGATAAATGTTTCACAAACAAACATGAGAAGAAAAAGAAAAGAGTTCTCCGGTCCTTTGAAACTGCGTATGCCTCCACTAGAGGAATTTTGTTATTAAACTCTTCATCTTTGTCAGTAAGCCTTTCTCTCTTTTTTTCTCTCTCTGTACCAGCTTGACGTCGAAGCATATGTCCAACTTTGCTAATGCTGTCTACCGATTAAGTATCCAAAGCAATCCATTAGTTCAGCGGATATTATAGTCTTGGTAAAATATAGAAATGATTCGATGAGAGCATTGTTTTTATTGGTTTTCTGTGGTTTCATTAGAGTAATCGACTGAAGCACGGGGAGGGAGAATTATCTTCTCTATCAAATATCCTGTCGTAGAGATACTTTATGAATAGAAATGCTGCCAAGAGAAGCTCTGTTCCATCTCTTTCTTTTCATCTTCTCTTGAAAAGAAGCTGTAGGGAGTCAAATTTATTTTTATATTTTAGCTTTCAATCCTCAGAAGATGGGCACCATGTATTATCCATCGGATTGGCTTGGATACTTCATACGCTCTGTGTTCACAAAGGAAAACCCAATTACAGCAGGTCCTCGGGGGTTAAATGCCCCATGCTCGGGGTCCTTCCTCTTAAACAAGACTTTTCTGCAGGGTACTTGTTAATTCTTTATGTGATGGGTGAATATCAAGGGCATGTAAGCATCTTCAGCTTGCAGTCTTGCGGAAAAAAGTGGGTACCGAACACTCAAAATAAAACTATCTGTCATCATTTACTCACACTCATGTCTGGGGGAGATGCACAAAGGAGACGTTCTGAAGACTGCGATGTTTTTGTAAATGCATGATAGTGAATTGGGCCTGGAAGCTTCAAACATTAACTAGGAAACATAAAAAAATTCCTGTATGAGAATAGACGGGAATTAAACGGTAAGAAGACGCAATATGACTGTAAATGAATAATGGCAGAATTTTAATTTTCTTGGTTAACTGTTTCTTTAAAGGCAAAATAAAAATGTCTCCCATCTTTACCCTGTTTCCAAATGTGTATACATTTCTTTGTTCTGATGAACACAGAGAAAGATATTTGGAAGAATGCTTGTAACCAAACAGTTCTAGGCCACCGTTGACTACCACAGTAGTAAAAATGACAAAGGTACTCAAAAGTGCCCAAGAACAGTTTGCTTTCCTACATTCTTCAAAATATCTTCTTTGTGTTCAACAGTGCAAAGAAATGTATAAAGCAAGTTTTCCAACTATGGTAGTCAAAGAAATGTATGCAGATTTGGAACAACCCGAGGGTGAGTAAATGATGACAGAATTTTCATTTTGAATGAACTGTTCCTTTAAGATGGTTGCCTCGAATAGTATTTATTCATAATACAAGGCGAGAATGGAACTCTACCCATATCAAATTTTAATAAGAATGTCTTCAGAGGCTTTGCAGTGAGACAGTCCCACAGGGAGGGGAGGAGCATAAAATTGTGTATACAAAGAGATTCAAAACTGCTGGCGGTTCTTCTCTCGAATAATATTTCTCAATTATTTTTAGCGATCTGATTATATCTGCTTTGTTGGATTTGGTATATTCCAAAGCTGTTTCTCATCATGTTTAATGAGGTGGAGCTAATTAGCGTTTAGTTGTTGAATGTCTACCCCTACTGTGAAACACAGGACCTCTGTTTTATCCTGATTAAGACTTTCATTCCATTTGCATTCAGTCAAAGATTAAGACTACAATTTCTACAGTCAAATCTAAATCTTAAGGCAAGTTCACTCCTCCCCACAATAAATTGACACGTCAATTAACTTAATCGTCATTGAAATTATATTATTGATCTGATCATCAGTCACTTTCTATCCTGTAGTATTTTGAATGCTTCGCATTAAATGAGACTAGACTGAGAATTCCATTTCTGTTTAAAACGGTGCGTTTTTAACTTCCCATTTAAAAAGTGTTGGCCAAGGTTTTCAAGCTCACAAACCCACTCAGAGTCCTCTTTTGAATCTTAAGTCCGTGCGGAGCTCCCCGGCGAGATGCTGCAGCGGGTGCGATTCTGTTCATTAACGTAAGCAAAGGGGGTGGGGGACGGCGGATAAAGAAGGGAAATCAGGGCAGATGAAGGAGATACCAGGGGTGGGAACGTCTGGATGTTCAGGGACTGAGTGGATTGATGACTTGCCGGTTGAAAAATTGTCCCTGTTGAAATAGACTGTCGGATTCCACTGAGGACTCTAGTAACTATTCTAGTCCGCGCACACAGGATTGGACAATCTGTTATCCTTGGCACTTCCTACTGTTTTCTACTGTCATTTGCATATGACAGTAGAAAAACTTGAATATTTTTCAAGTTTACACTTGATAACCTGATGTTTTATTTGTTTTTAAGAGGGAGTTCACTCATAAAATTCACATAATTTTTGTCATTAAAAGCTATGTTCTGGTGTAATCAGGGTCCAAAAGTGGGGTTTTGCCATACCTGCCAATGCCAGGTGAATAAACAAAGGGACTGAAATATTTAGCATTTGGCATGATTTTTATTTAAAAAATATGTCTCTCTTTGTTTTTATTTGCATATTGGTCTTATTTTGCATTATTTGCATCCCCTGGAGCATCTCTCAGTAACATTGCATCTGGAAACAAAATGCAAAGACCCATTGAGATTTTTTCCTCATGTATTTGATTTGGTGCCATAATTGCGAGCAATATTGCACATGTGTGTCTGCGAAATTTCCACTGAAGTAAAAGTTGTTCGAAGATGAGCAAGTCTTGTTAAATGATTACATCACAGCAAAGTAAGTATTGATCTTAAAATAACCAATAAGAAAACATCTAATTTATATCTAAAATAATTTGTATATAAGATTATTATATAAATAATAAGATCATTATTTAAATGACGAGCAAATGGAAACTTTAGATTACAGTTAGTCTCCGGCATTTCAGATATTGCTCCTGAGGAGATCTCCATTAGATGTTCAGAAGATCTCGACAATGTCTCATTCGAGCTCAAATTTACAAGGTCTCCAATCGAATGTCGATATTGCAGAAGATTCTAATGTGTACTTTACAGCTGATCAATTGTTGCATTTGTTTCCATTAAGATTTTTCCTGCCAAGTAATTTTAGGAGTAACCTAAAGCGACACATAAAAAAGAGACCAAGTTGATGCTGTACTTAAATTAAACACAACTTAAAACTCAAATTCTCCCAAACTATAATTGAACAATCTCTGAGTAATGAAATTCTCTTCCGTTTAGATATGACACATGTATTATGTTACAATTTTTAATAAAGAAACCCGCCAACAGCATTTGGTTTTATTTAGTTTCCAAAGCTAATTTGTGCTCACATTTGATACCTGATTCCTCATAATATTTTACCTTGTGTACCACAGAAAGTTTTAAAAGAATAAACATTTGGAACATGAGGGTCAATAAACAAGGGCATGAAATGTTTCTTTTAAATGTTAGAATCCTGAGCGCCCTCAAACTGACTTTGACTGGAACAAAATCCACCTCTGAAAGCATTAGAATCCCAAATGTTCAGGAGAAAAGGGAATAAATGAGATGGAGACTATGCATTGTGCTGTCTGCTCATGACATTCCGTGACAAATTAGTGGCAGGCATGCAGGACCGCTGGAGCCCGGGGGGTTTGCCCCTGAATACACGGTCAATCAATACTCACTACTGCTTACTGACAGCACAAATGCCCGATTTTTCCTCTGAGGGAGATGAGTGGGGTGGGTGTTTGTGCTCCAGGAAGAATGTGAATAAATGTCATCAGTGCGGCATACACCTATGTATTATTCAGCATTGTTTGTGTTGTGTTTTATTGTTTGTGGTGTTTTGTTCCTCGTCAATGTTTTGAAGGAGTTTGTAATATTTAATTATTCTGATTAAATGTTTTCTAGAATGATCTCTTAAAGCGACAGAAATATTCTGATGCAAAACCTAACATGGATGGCTGCACGCATAAGATTTAAGAGCTGAGACCGTAAAGAAAAAACACTTGAATATCAACGAAAATCTTTGTGTGTTCCTCACACAAAAATTGTATGTTGACCACAAGTTCTTTCCTCATGGGTGTGAGTAAATAATGGTAGAGTATTTATTTTTGAGTGAAGTATGCTACATTTCACACGTTATGGCACTTGGAGACCTAATTAGGAGGTTTTCTGTCATATTTCCTGAAGGCAGATTTTCCTGAAGGCAGATTCTCATTTTGTGCTAATTCACGAAGACAAGACACTCAAGGCCAGACACACACAATTTCCTTCTTTTACCATCTTTCTGTCTCTCTCTCTCTTTCACACACACGCAGTCTTCACCAACCTGTTTTCTACATTAGTTTCGTCGTTAAGACAGCAATGTTGACTTTAAATGAAGTACAACTCACAGTTCCCCCTAAAAGGCCCAAAATGTGCTCGGTTGGATCTGCCAAAGGTTAAAGTCAGTTCTGTCTCAGCATGCCTTCGTGATTTGCCAAGCTGTTATTGAAGTAGCTGGCTTTTAAAGTGACATTCAGCTTTTTATGAGAACATAATTCAAGGACGTGGACTAATAGTTGACTAGATTCTGAAGAGCTTCTTTATCAACAGCTGTTGGGTACGTTCCTTTGAGATGTCATTAGCAACCTGGAAAGATGAAAAGCTGTATACATATGGAATTCAAAATATAATGTAGGTCATACAGTAATGTAGTGCGAGTATTAACTTTTTTCAAGAAGTTTGGTTGCATACTTTTCTTACCACCTCATATTCATGATAGTTGACAAGTGCAGTGTCCTTACTAGCATTTTGAGACCTGTTGTACCAAGCAAATGTGGCACAACGATTGTCTCAGGTTTTCTGAGCCATCTCTTCGAATCGTTTTTTTTAGACATCGACGAGTGCTTGGATGGATTTGTGGAATGTGACAGTCGAGCCATTTGCATTAACCTGCCGGGATGGTACCACTGTGAGTGCCGGGATGGTTACCATGACAACGGAATGTTCTCAGCCAATGGAGAGTCATGTGAAGGTAACTTCTGTAATGAGTGTTTCTAACATTGGGCTTAAGTTTAGGAAAGTTTAGGATATGTCTATGTAAAAAGAATGAATGCAGATTTAGCCAGATTTTTTGCAATTGATATGTTATATGTTATTATTTCTTTAGAATACACTGCTACTTTTTAAGGGCACACAGTCGCAGCATCTACCAGAATGTAAACCATTCACCTGTTGGACTACCCGGGATTAATAGTTATTTCAATTTCGTTCTGTTTTCTGGTTGGCAGACATTGACGAATGTGAGTCAGGGAGGCACACCTGTGCTAATGACACCGTGTGCTTCAACGTGGATGGAGGTTTCGACTGCCGGTGTCCACACGGCAAGAACTGCACGGGCGACTGCGCGCATGATGGGAAAGTAAAGCACAACGGGCAGATCTGGGTATTGGATGACGACAGGTGCTCGGTCTGCTCCTGCCGGGTGAGCCGAGAAGCCCTGCAATGCAAGACTAATACTGTCTTTGTATGTTAAGTCTGTGACAGAAAGCCTCATATCACAACAATTGTAACGTGTCATGCGTTTGCAAGATATTTGCGGAGTAGTCGCAGGCGAAACAAATTTCAAACTACTATGACTTGTCCAGTCCAAGGAAAGTGCAAGAAAACATAGGAATCCAAGAGGATGGTGAACTCGTAGGAAATCTTAAAAATGTGTATACATTTGTATAAAAATTTGCTCCTACAGTCAGAAGAATAATTGTATTATGAAATGTATTATGGTACGGACAGCTCATTTAAAGGAAGATTTGATGTATATTATTTGAAGTGCTACGTTGCTTGGCAACCTCAAACTATTTTACAACCTTCTCTCTTACAGCGAACACTTGGCCCAAGGTGCTGATGGGAAAAATAGTCAGAAATGAAAATAAGGGAATGAGTTTTTGTACTCAGTCTTTTATTCTTTCCTCCTTTAGTCGGGGTTGGTGATGTGTAGGCGAATGGTGTGCGACTGTGAGAATCCCACAGTGGATGTGATGTGCTGTCCTGAATGCGATCCTCGCCTGAGTTCCCAGTGCTTGCACCAGAACGGTCTGTTAGCTTACAGCAATGGAGAAACCTGGGTGGAGAACTGCCAGCAGTGTCAGTGCATGGTGAGTGGCAGCGTGCTGTGTGTCACGTAGTGTAGATCTGCAGTAATGCATTACGAGTACCAATTTAGCCAAGTATCGTCTCATGGTCTGTACTAAATGCTATGAGAAAAAAGTGAATATATAAGTCTTTTGCTAAGCAACAAGTCATGCTGATCTAAGTGTGTTATTTTTGACATAGTATAGGGAAAAAATGTGGCGCTTTTGGAGAAGTGATGTGGAAATAGTAATGGGAAACCTGCTCGAATAAGCAAACAGCATCAAAAATAAATGATCTCCATAAAAAATACTGCCTGTAGTGCTGTAGTGCAGCCTGTGCACTACATTCTAAAACCTTCTAGCGATTAGTTCAGAGAGTTCTTCAAAATATCCAGTCAGGACATTTTGAGCCAGACTTTAAACACAGCAGTATTCTCTCCCTTTGGTGTTTTTCCTCTTCTGTGTTCAGCAGAACTTCATCCAATAGCAGTATTTTCTTCTCCAACATTTTTGAGCAAGAACTGAATTATAAAGTGTCTGTTTTGCTCTATGGTGGAAATGTTCTTCTCTGAGATGACAGTGGTCTCAAACAGGGCTTCTAAACCCGTCAGAGGTTCCAGCCATGTGACCTCCAAGCTCAACTTTTTCTCGGTCCGAGAGGTTTTTACACTTCAATAGCATGAAGCCTGGCTTGTAATAAATTCAGCGAAAGGTTTCTGTACAGTTGTGAACTGCGTGACGGACTAAAGACTTGTTTCGCAGGGCAATGCTAAAGCTAAGCACTGGATTAATTGCTCAATAACTGACTCTGAATTGAAAGCCCTTTTTAATCCTGTACAAGACGTAATCTGCATCCATTAAACCAGCTTTAAGACAGGAACATAATCAAGCATAGCCAGAACAACAAGGCCATATTGAAATTTCTGTAGTCATTAGGTTTCAGTCCTTCATGTTGCTTTTGTATGAGATACTTTCACATATTCTTTCAGTCAGCGCTTCCTTTGAGTCTTTTTAGCTCCTTTAACACTTTGAAATCTGCTTCTCATCAATTTTTTCTCGCTCACTGTAAAGCAGAAGAAACACAAAACTTGAAAGACTAAAGGAGACGTGGAAAAATAAAGAATGAGGCGAGAGGCGTGCTTTGTGTTCTAAGAATACAAAAGTGTCTGGAGTCAGAGAACAAAAGATGTTCCGGAACCAACCTGAAAACTTTCAGGGGACTGTCGTTGTCATCATCAGTGTAACCTGGACTGTCTGTTAATGTCAAAGGATAAAATGTTTTCTTTCAGTGAAATACAGCAATAGAACATAGGTCCTAAAGACACATTGAAGCTAGTTTTTGCCCCTAAACCTTCAGATTTATGTGCTTTTGTACTCCTTAAAGTTGATAATTATAGCAGTAATCCATACATTCATTGAAAATAAACAAAAATCTGTTTTTGAGCAGGCTCATAAAAATATTTATTTCATATATTTTAATGTCTTTTATGTTAAATTGTCTATTTATTTTATTTTCTAAATATTATTTAAAAATTGTTAAAAGACGATAATTTTTGTGTTATAATGTTTCCTACAAGTGGTCTACCTGACATTACACCATCCCTACAGTCTCTCTTGTTCTGTCTGTCGTACACTAACATGTAACTTGTTTGCCTGGAGTGACCTTCAAACCAAACCATTTGATGTTCTTGAAGATTTCAAGCACTACAAAAGTTTGACACATCACCTGCTGTGCAACTGAGGTTCTTCAAGAACTCTTGAGGAAACGGAACAGAGAGAGCCATGTATGTGTTTGTTTGTGTAAATTAAACCTTTTCGTGAACCTTATGAATGTCATATTGATCCTTCATTACGTGATGATCTTGGGGTTTACGGAGCACAGGACGTAAATATCATCCGTGGTTGTGTACCGTGCAAGCTCTCTCGTGCATTTCAAGATCCGTTTCTGCTCAACTGCAGTTACCAACTATGGATGACAGATCACATGATTTTCACTCAGGGTCAGATATTGGTTTTTCTGATGTCCCCTGGCATGTCTCCACGAATGCCTCTACTCCTCTTATCTTACAGTATGTTAAGAATGAAGGGTGAACTAACACTCGTGTTTTGGTCGGTTAATGTTAGATGAAGATGAGTCGTTATGTAAGAGGGTTCTGAGTGGTTGAATTCTCTAGGATTTCCAGGAGATTTATCTTAGGACCATTGACTTCACATTTCTAAATTCTAATCATGATGCTGAATAAAATGAACTGCGTGACTGTCAGACACCCTCTTGGGCCTAATTTGCATTGCAACAACTGGTGCGAGTGACCACTGGCAAAGCCACATTTCCCCACATTTCATTTTCAGCACTCATGGAAAAGACCCAAAGTCATGTTGAATGGCTTAAATGTCTGTTAATGAATTCTTATGTGTAATGATCTGGTTGTTCATTATGGGCACACATTTACTTTTATAAAATGTGTGTGTTTCTCAGCATGGAGAGGTGGATTGTTGGCCAGTGCCGTGTTCTCCGGTGCCTGACTGTGAGTTTACGGTGGTTCCAGAGGGCGAATGTTGCCCGCGTTGCATCATGGACCCCTGCCTGGCCGACACCGTCCGAAATGACATGACCAAGACCTGCGTGGATGAGTACGGAATCACTCGCTTCAGCGGCTCCGCTTGGACCAAACACGGCACAGAATGTTCCATGTGCCAGTGCAAGGTACTTAACACTTACAAAACCACCCACGGACACACGCATCACAATTCACCAAAACGCAACACTTTATTTATTTTTGGCCACAAAATGTGCTCTTGCTAAATATAGTTTAACTTGTCTGAATGTTCATAGAGTTTGAACAGATCTGAATTTAATTCATCAATCAAAAATTCTGGTGGTAGCGTTTGCATTAAATCTGCATGGTTTTGAATGAACTGGACATCTTTTTCTATTTTGTAGAATGTGTCACTTCTGTTTGGTTATACTGTATGTGTTAGCTAAACCCTTTCAATTAAATGGCTACAGATTTCAGAAGGCCTCAGTGTTTCATGGACATCTGGCTTATTTAGATTGAAATATTTTTATTCCAAAGCAGTCAAGGACAATAGCTTTGGTTTTGTGCCCAGACACAGCTTAGATTTTCTTTGTTGCAGTACACATAAACGCCATCCATAAAACAAAACCTTGCCGTTTGATAGCCGCACGCATTTATATCACAGAATATTGGGATGCTTAAAACAAAGGCGTTTGCCGATGGCTTTAAAACCCAGTGTGTTCAGAGTGGTTTACAGTTATAAAGCCTCGATGAAAATATCTCAATGCAGGAAAAGAGAGTGAAATTCAGAGTCAGGAAAGGATTCATCTTATTAAAGCACCATGTCTGGCTGGTCAAGGTCTCAAAACCATTTGAGCTCGAGGATGAATTGAGAGGGTTATTGACCCTTGTTACAAATGTATTCACATAGGACAAAAAGGGCTTGAACATATGAGTGTCAGATTGGACAGTTTGCTTCACTAATGTATTATTTTTCTTTGCTTACAGAACGGTCACATCTGTTGCTCTGTGGATCCTCTGTGCCTCTAATCCTATTCAACGGCAACATTTCTGACCTGCTATCTCTCCAATTAACCTCTCCCTCTCTCCCTCTCTCCCTCTCTCCCTCTCTCCCTCTCTCCCTCTCTCTCTCTCTCTCTCTCTCTCTCTCTCTCTCTCTCTCTCTCTCTCTCTCTCTCTCTCCCCTCCTTCCCTCCCTCCTTCCCTCCCTCCTTCTCTCCCTCCTTCTCTCCCTCTCTCTTTCTCTCCCCCATTCTCTGCCCTCCCACCCTCTTCTTTTGTCTGTTCCTCTCTTTCAGTCACTGTTTCGGCTTTCTGTACAGTTTCAACCCACTAAGAAGAATGTTTTATACCAAATCTACATGTGTATTATAACATTATCAGTATACAGATAGCTGACATATCATTAAAGCACTCTATTCAACCTTTATAAAAAATCATCATTACAGCTTTGAACAGTGTTTAAAATTAGCTTGCCGCATTTGATAATGTGTTTGTCATTTTTCAATATTTTACGGTTTCATGGGAAATCATGGCACAGTATTCTGATGTTGAGGCACATTTTTGCAAGTCCCATTCAATTTTCATGTTTCAATGTTGAAACTGCATTGAAAAATAAAGGTTAACTTATTGTTGATCGCAGTGTTTTTGCTTGATGGGTTCAGATGACTGCAGACTTTGTGAAATACTCCAGTTGTCTCTTAACCCGATGTTACGTGATGAAGCGATAAACACTTTGAAAATTAAATTTTTTGGCAACGCTAGAAGGACATTTTGTAAATCGGTTGGTTTCCATTTCTGTACTGTTGTGTTAGCCCCGCCCACTGTGAGCTGTCATTGGTCAAAAGTCCTGCTTCACTAAGCGAACAACAAAAGTTTTTGTTAAAACAGATTGGCTTTTGTCACGTTGCATAGCAGTTTTGCTTGAACAGACTTATTTCTTATCGCTGGAAACGCATCACATCTGGTTAAGACACGGTGTTAAACTTTATTTGATTGATGACCTGCAGGCGTTACCAAGTGTAGCGCTTACTACGTTTAGTATTTATAGTAGTTCCGCTCCCTTCTGGGACAAAAATGATCTTGATGTTGTGAAAAGTTTATTTAATGTGTTTGTTTTTCACGTCATTTGAAATCTGTCCTTATTTTAACGGGTTACACCTTTTGTCAAATTGATGTTTTGTTTTTTCAGTGACTTGGTGCACTATTGTGTCATAGTGAAATTAAAGATTTCCATTGAAAGAATCAGATGTATTGTTGTCTTTTTTATTCAGGCAGAAATAACTACTCATATTGTTCAGTAAAGTTATACAGTGCGGGCTACAGGGTTTCTAATGACATACAGATCGGTGACTTATTTTATTCAACCATGCTTTGACAAAGATAGCTCTTTAACAAGATTTTTTTGACGATATCTGTGGCGAACATGAGAATATAAATAAACAGTAAAAGCATAATGATATTTAATATTTCACACCATCATTTTCCTTCCATTTGTTTCTGTCATTTTTGATTATACATACTCTATCTTTTGCTTTCCTATTTCCACTTTCTTAATTTCACTGGGCCCGCTCTCCATCCGTCAGTGATTGGACACTTCAAAAGCAGGCTAAGCTTGGGTTCATTTCATTGCTCGTAATCCGGTGTAATTATTTAAGGTTTTGAATGGTTGGTTGATGTACTGTTTGCTGGCCTCTACAGCCTCATGCCCTGTCTCATTTTATTTATTTCACACACACACACACACACACATACACAGTTTCCTCGACTCAGGAGATTACTGTGATGGGTCTCATTTCTGCATTTTACTGATCCATCCTGCACATCTGTCGTCACTGCGCCAACCATATGCCAACCTTTATCTGATCCATGGTGTGAGAGAGATGGGTGGCTACATTTACATTTAGTCATTTAGCAAATGCTTTTATCTAAAGCGACTAACAAAGAGTTCAGGGAGCAATTAGCGATATGTCATACAGGAGCAAGAACACAATAGGTGCTAATAAAAAGTTACTAGTTTCAACAAAAGCTACACCACTACCTGTTGAGAGAAAGAGAGAGGGTTAGTGTACATTCATATTTTTTTTTCATTTGTCCGTCAAGTATTCACAGAAAAGATGGGTTTGAAGTTGTTTTTGACTGGTTGACCGGACCGAATTAGGAAGAATGTTCTACCAGGAAGGAGTTGTGAAGGAGAATGAGCGAGAAAGCGATTTACCGCCCTCACGAGAAGGCATTACAAGACACCGCTCCTTCAACCGGTAGCCAGTGGAGGGAGATGAAAAGGGTGTCACATGAGCCCTTTTGGGCTGTTGGAAGATGAGGCGTGCTGCTGCGCTTTGAACCAGCTGGAGTGGTTTGAAAGCCTTTGCAGGAAGACCAGCAAGGAGAGTAGTCCAACCTTGAGATTACCAGGGCCTGGATAAGGAGTTGTGCCGCATGCTCAGTGAGACAGGGTCTAACCGTTCGAATGTTGAACAAGGAAAAGCAGCGGTCCAAGCACCGATGCCTGAGGGACTCCAGTGATCAAATGGTGAGCAGTGGACAGCGAGCCCCTCCATGACACCCTGAAGGATCTGCCGGAGAGGTAGGAATTGAACCAACAGTGGGGTAAAAAAAAATGTTTAAGGCCTTTTTTCTGTACTAGAGTGTTTGTACATTAAACAGTTTTTTGCCATTTTTATTTTTGACTGTAATATTGGGAATTCATATGACCATATAATATGAACTAGTAAATGCAAAAGGCTTTTTATAAGTAGTGATAAACTGGTTACCATATTTCCTCAATGCACTTTCCAGAGTACTCTTCTGTGTGAAAAAAGCTGCCGTTGTAGAAAAAAGAATCTGCCATAATGAATTTAATCTGAGCAGGTGTCCAATAATAGGGTTGAGCAAAATAAAGAACCTCAACATACCACGCACCATAAAACAACTGTAATAAGTCTACTGACATGGTTGGTTTCTTCATCTCCAGTAAGTGTATGGTACATCAATTTAACAATTTTTTCAGAGGTCTATTCATTTTTAGCACCAACACTTTTTTAATTAGAAAATATATGCAGCCGTAAAAACCTAATCTTCATATCGGTTAAAAAAAGTCCAATGTCATGCATCAACAACACATTTATTTTATCTTTCCTTGTTACATTCATTCTCTCCTTCTCTCACCGAGAGCTTGTGTTTTTAATCTATCGCCCTTTTCAGCGCTGTGTGTAATCTTGCTGAAGTGGTAAATGAGGTCCCTGCCAAACTCACTGGCAATATTTCTTTCCCCTGTGCTGTTGGATACTTTGGCTCTATATTTGTCTGCTTGTTCTGGTTAATGGAAAGCCAGGAGTCTGAGTAGTGCTTCCTCATGCCTGTGAAGTAGAGAGGGTGAGAGAGGGCAGGGGAGACGGAACATTGCCCGGTTATCCAGCTGGCTCTGAAATGCACATAGCGGAGAACAGTACCACGCTTCAGTGGAAAATCAGCACCACGGAGAGCTCCTTTGAGACATGCAACTTACGTCAGCACTTTCGGGCGGATGTACTGCCAGGGATTTTGACTGCAGAAAGAGGAGTTAGCTTTTTCTTAGATGCATAATGAAAGTCTAGGTCGGTCATACAATGTCAGCCAAACAGATTAGTTCACCTAAAAACTGTGATCTAATATTAAACAATCTGCTCAATAACTTTGTTTGGTGCGCTGTCCCTTTAAGATGCAGCAGACTGTTTCTTTATTTCAGACTTTTTGTTATAACATGGCACCTTTTGTAGTTTTATAATGCAGTGGTTGTTTTGGACATGAGTAAGTGTTCATTGGGGTTAGAGAAGGGTCAGATTTTATAACCGGCCGCATACAGCGGAGCAAGACAGCGATTTAGAGAGACGCATTATAAACCTCTGATCCCGGAGTAGAAAAGAAATGACAATGCGTTTGATCTTCACTGAATGAATTAAGTCACTGTGTGAAATTTCTCTCTCCTACTTCAAAGAAGAAAGCAGCGGCAAGTTGCGTTCTCTCTGCCACATTACTAATAACCTTACTGAAGGGGCGCTAAGGGTCTAAAGGCACAACACAGAGAGAAACATGACGTTTCCTTGTGTTTTTACATCCCATTTACTTGAGCTTTAACGTGCTACCATGACACTGCTGATAGTTTGTAATGATTCGGAACCCATCTGAACGCAAGTGAATCATTTTTATGGCAGAAATCCTTGACTTATATATGACTCATTGGTCATAAAACCACCAAAGCATTCTGCGTTTGTAATGAATCAATACTGCAGAAAGTTTTGTTAAGTCTTCAGTTCTGCGACCAGGACTGTCCTTTAATGCGTTAGGCCTACGTTCCTGCACTAATTAACTTATTAATTGCGTGAATATTTAGAGTTGGCACCTGAAGCATTAAAATCAATAAACAGCTCTTCGCGATACACTCAAACATCCTAATGCAGATTTTAACTGTGGCTGAGAAATAGATCCCATTTATTCCCGCAACGAGACGAATTTTGCATGTCAGGCAAAAAAGATTTATTTTCAATTAACGGCGTGAATAAATTAGGCCTTATAGGCTTCATCATTCATTCTTTGTTCTGGATTCGGTGGAAAAGAATGGCTTCCAATTATAGGTCCATAATGAGAGATTGAGATGTGGCGAGATGCAAACAAACCACTAATAGATGTACACCTGAATTTTGTGACTCCTATTTGTGATTATTAAAAAGTGCTTAATGATCGTAACTCTGAGGGTGTCAACGAAAGGTGGATGTGAGGGGGTGGGGGAATGAGGCTTGCCAGATGCTTTGTTGTTGTCTCAAGGTTCCCCTCTGTTTGCAGATTGCCATGCGGAATGCTAAACTATATGCACAAATATGCATCACTTTTGTGGGCATGCACATATAGACCCGAGATTATGTAGAGCAGGCCGGTCTATCGCTATAATCACTATAATAAATGATGGATATACTGTATGTTATTCTGGGATAGAGGGTTGACAAAGTGAAGAAGACATTACAGAAAGTCTGAACAATTAGTATCTGACAGGACAGTGATGTGTTTGAAATAAGACTTTGAAGATAGATGATGAGTACGTTGTATTTAAATGTCTTTAAAGGGGCAATGTGGAGATTTCAACGTCATAGCGGTGAGGTTGTGAATTGCAACGAACGGTTCACTCCACCGCTCACCCCTCCTTTTCGAAGCACTACGGTGGCTTTAAGATGTCATCACGTTTTTGCTTATTTGCCAAATGAGATTACTTATTTTCGAATTGCGCTCTGTTGAGAGTAGATAGAAATAGCTCATTTTAATATAATAAAAGCATAATGCTTCAAGGTCTTTATACACCTGAAGACATATGTGCAGTATAATACTGTGTATGGCATTTCTGTCAATAGATAGTGTTTAATATTCACACAACACCTTAAAAGACATTGCCCATAATAATAGACTCTATATTATCTATGCTCAGTTTGTTTTCTGTGTCTGTAGCATTAGATCTCATTGTTTATAGGTTTTATGGCCAGGAGGGTGGATATAAATCACAAAGTAGGATAAAAAAAATAGGGTAGAGGGATAGGTGAAAATATGAAATGATTCAACTCACTAAGTCTTGCTTATGCTCAACAAGATCACTTGAAAAGTCTACTTGTTCGGGGACAATAATGGCAAGATTTGAAAACTAAGCTATGCAGGTAATGGAAATAGTAAATCTCTGAATATTATAACACACTGTTGCTAATGCTGCCTCGGTCCTGCAGATCTCTATGTAATGCTGAAATACAACAACTTTGTCTTTTGAACATTGCCTTATTGTCATCTTGACACAAGAATAAGGTTTCCTGAAACAGCACTTAGATGGACTTTTATTGAATTACTGATAAGAATAATAAAGTTTTCCTTTTGAAATACAAACTAACATGGCACATTGATGTGTACAGTACATTGGACATTGAATGGACATTTAAGAGAGATTATTCAGAGTGCCATTTTCCTGTTTTGTAGGGACAAAAGCTGTATTGTAACTGTGCATATTAGCATGTTATGTTATTTAGTTTGCAGAGATTGATTGCTGTTTTTCTATTTGTTGAAAACAATATGCAGTATGACTAAAATACATGCATTCTCTGTAGGCTTTGTCTTTTCATTTGAAAAGGTAAAGGACATTAACTTCAATTGACAGTTTGTGAAAGAAGACTGTCAAGCTAATGATATTAATGTCTGTCAGGACTGTATGAAGTGATATAAACGATCTATACAGCTGAACAGTCCAGAACTCAAGTCCACAACTCAAGACAGGTCTTTTCTGAAGACAAGATGGATTCCTAGTAATAATGTTTAAAACCTTACTGCTAACTGCTCTCACATGGGATTAAATAGACATTCAATTTGATCAGTTTGAAGGCTGTAACATCATTCAGTCATTAATTGTGCTGCGTTTATTTTGAAGGCACTAAAATCAAAAAGCAACAAAATCCGAGCAATGCATTAGTTTGCTGCATGCTGCATTCAAGTGTTCTTTCAGAATCTGTATTTCTACTGTAAGTATCTACATTTAACATGAATTAACCATTTCTCAAAGAGCTACTTGAACAGCAAGGAAACCAACCACTTTAGCACGCCTTTACAAATGCCCAGCATTTTGTATCTATTGAAATGCCAATAAACCCAGCGAACAAAGACTTCCAGCAGCAAATGTTTATTTTCCCCCAAGGACAAAATGTGTCTGGGCATACGTGCACGCGGCGAGTGAATTTTCTCACAATAAGAGCACTTTTGAATAATTTGTGTTTAAAAAGCCTTCTTGTAATATCAGCAGGATTCAGCATTCTCTCTCTGCCCAGTGAATACTAATGCAGGTTTTACACCGAGCTGTCAGGTGCACTTTCTCCAGCCTGCTATCAGATAGCTGGAAGACTGCAGTGTAAGGTCTTGACAGATGGCTGCTCTCTCTCTCTCTCTCTCTCTCTCTCTCTCTCTTTCTGTTGAAGGAAGCAGAAAGGGTCTTTTAAAAGAACACTGTCAGAGCCCTTTTAAAATCAACACAACTCAGTCTCATCATTATCCTTCCGAGCCATCTCTCCGAAACCCCCCTCCCCTTTTCTTTCTCCTTTATCTCGCACCCATTTTTCACTTCGCCACTTCCCGGCAACTTCTTGACCTTAAAGTGTTTAATATGCTCTCTTCTTCTCTCTCTTTTTCTCCATTGCTCTCCCATGTCTCTTATCTCTGATTGGCCTGTTGCTTCCTATTGCTGACTGCGGCATTTATTTGATCTCAGCCTTTGAGTTGCTTAAGTGCCTGTTTCGCTAAGGGAATAATACAAACGATGCATTGTTACAAATCATAATTTATTGCTTAGTCTTTTTTATAAAGAAAAAGCATTTGGGGCAATAAAACAGATAATGACTTTAATTAGCGGTTGTACAAAACACAGGTTTGTTTGCTAACATATCTTGTGTGTCATAGGTTTCACTGGTTCACTTATCAGACCAGGGCATGGACCTTCCATCCAGGCAAGTAAGAGATCAATCACCATGTGATTAAATGTATAATTCGTTCTTCCAAATTGCAACCATCCAACCCCTATGTGTAATCCAAAACAGCCTTTTAACCATCATTGCTTCAAGAACACCAATGTCAGAGTTTAAGATGTCTTCACATGACTGACAGCACCAACAGCTTCTTGAGCTGAAGAGAAAAATGCATATTAGGAGAAATAAAGACAATGAGTGGGTGAAAATGTCATGGAGTGGACGTGCAAATGAGTGAGTGCCAATCAGCATGGGTAAGTGTGACCATTAGTGTCACAACAGTCTTTCTGTGTGTGTGTGTGTGTGTGTGTGTGTGTGTGTGTGTGTGTGTGTGTGTGTGTGTGTCTGAAATAGAACCATGGATTAAGTCCCACTCACGCAGTCTGTTTGATCACCGTCCATGTCCAATATGTAATGTTCGTCCAAACAACAAAGTCATCCATCATCCTTGTAACAACTTTATTAAATTAAAATATATTGTTATTTTTAATTGTTGTAAACATTTTGTTTACATTTATATTATGGTTATGTTCTTTAATAAGTGTTTGATTATTGTTAAACATTCTCGAAATAGCCTTTTCACTTAGGGCTAAAAAAATCCCATAAAAAACTGATAAAGTACTGGAAGAAAATTACCAGTAAAATTCTGTTTATGCTAAAATGTAATTTAATGCACTGCAAAATGTAAAATACAGTTACTGTAAAAATGAATACTGAAAATTCTGTCATATTAATACAGTATATTGAGCACTATTTAAAAAACATATTTAGAGTGTAGGGTTAAGTGTTTTTTGTTTTTTTGATTTAGGTAGTATTTTTATATTGTGTTTTTGTTCTATATGTGTCTATTTGTTGTTAAACATCTAGAGGTGTGTGTGTGTGTGTGTGTGTGTGTGTGTGCGTGCGTGCGTGCGTGCGTGCGTGCGTGCGTGCGTGCGTGCGTGCGTGCGTGCGTGCGTGCGTGCGTGCGTGCGTGCGTGCGTGCGTATGTGTGTGTGTGTATTTTGAGTCAAGCAAAGATAACGATTTATATGACTTGAAAAAACAAATAGAACTGTGATTGGATCAAGATATCAATGCTATGCTTGTATCAAAAGGTAAAACCAGACTACACATTTACATTGATTTTTACCACTCAATGGATTAATGTCTGATTTCTGAAATGGTATGAAATAAGGGCTCTGTGCTTTGTTGTTGATGTAAACTTTTTTTTTTTACAATTCCACTAATGTAGACAAGAGATTGTAACTTGCACCGTGGTTGGATTCTCATAAAGTCTAGTCTTGGTTGGAGAATTTAACCCTAACCATAACCAATTTGAATTCTTTAGGGTTAGGGTTAACTCTTCAATCATATAAGGGTAGGATTACCCTAACCTTAATCCTAACCCTAAAGAACTCAAAGTTCTTATTAACATTAAAATGTATTCTATCTCATTCTCTCTCTCTCGCTCGACATCTCGACCATCTCGACATCTCTATCTCTCTCTCTATAAGGGTAGGATTACCCTAAACGTCTTTGAACATACAATCCGAAATTTTCGTATGCATTGTTTTCATATTTGGTGCTCGTTTGGTGTCTCTTAATTGTCAAAACGCCTCTTTAAAAATGCTTGCTACGGATGTGAAAAACTAAGAAAATCTAACGTGTGGAAATTTAGGATTGTTGATGTATGCTCTGTGTTTTTTGTGTGCATTTTCATTTGTTAATGGTTTGGATGACTTTTTGTAATTTAAATTCGTTCTCCCTCTGTATGTGTGTGTGTGTGTGTGTGTGTGTATATATGTATATATATATTTTTTTCAAATTCATTCTCCCTCTGTGTGTGTATGTATATA
The DNA here is from genome assembly GCF_947034865.1 of Barbatula barbatula. Taxonomy (NCBI): domain Eukaryota; kingdom Metazoa; phylum Chordata; class Actinopteri; order Cypriniformes; family Nemacheilidae; genus Barbatula; species Barbatula barbatula. The sequence continues at coordinate 6,092,181 of NC_136768.1, read as the reverse complement.
GAGAGAGAGTTATATGGAATTATGTTTTAACCAGGTTGCTTATAAGCATTTAGAGTTATTTAGAGTTAGGGTTGCAGTGCAAATTATGAACGATTATAGAAATTATGAAAAATATAGCTGATTATCACAATAAAAACATGATTTATGAAAATTAATAAAAACAGAGAAACCTGTTTTTGCTAATTATCTCTTCATATACACAATATATGTACGAGTGGATTTCGACTAGAGGGTCTAGTGATTAGATAGATGAAGAGCCGAAGCTCTAGAGACCTTAATTCAATTGACGTGTGCGTCCACATTATATATGTGCGGAGTCTTAATAAGAGAAGGTTATAGGTCAGAATAAGCCTCAGATTTTTCGTTTGCGGTTCCTTCTGAGTATATTTAAAGGAAAATGTGTAACTTTAGCACCGCTAGCGATACCACAAGGAACTGCAGAAACGATGATTGCCTTCAAACAGGTTTCTCAAATGCCACAATTAGAAAGGTCCGCCCCGAACTTACGCCATTAGTTGAGCCAGTGTTGGTGTGTCAGGCTGGTAAGGATTTCCATTTTTTATTTAAAGTTCGTAAGTTAGTAGCATTTTCAAATTATTGTTATATTGACTTGCATCTCGCTGTCATGCCCACATATTGGCAATTTACATTTCAAAGATATGAAAAATATACTGCATATTTTTTTGCTTGTGGATCATCAAGCTCATTTACAACTTGTTAGGTGGACCTGTGTGGGGGTTGTATAAACCAAAGCTGAATGCTGTGAATGTTATTGCCACATCATTCCCCTCGCACATTAGTGCAGTTCTCTCCATATCAGCCATAACAAGAGCTAAATCATCGACTCAGATACAAATTCTCCCCTGGCTGTTTCTCGGTGCCTTGTCATTTTATTCCATATCAAAATGTCAAAATATCAAGAGCCGACAGTAGACCACACATCACATGGCTCTCGCTTGGCCAGCACTGCCTGTTCCTCACAGATTGAAACTGTTTTTCTTTCTATTCCTATATCTCCTTTCCCCACTCGTGACCGCAAATTGAGGCAGGAAATTGAGAGAGAGAGGAACGGGAAAATGAAAAGCCCCTCGCTGTTGGACCTCCTGCATATTTCCTTTTGTCAAAGTGTTTTTGGCTTACTCTCCGCAGGAAATATTCTCGTCTCCGCTGGCTTCCAACACAGCTCATTAGACCTGAAGATGCCCATCGTCTGTCAAACCCGCAGAAGCCTGAGAACTTCACACATCCTCAACCTGTGCCTTATTCCTCCCGAGAGAGAAAGGACCACTTCTGTGTTATCTTTCAAGTGCAGGTGTTTGTTATAATACAATTGCGGTTTAATGTTAGTATTTATTTCAAAAATTCATTTGTTGGGTGTATAAATCACTTTAATGCACAGTGCAGAGGGGGTCACTATGCCTATCTGTGACACAACCCTCTTTGCTGTGGAGTGAGCCATGCTTCAATGATCTAAACCAGCCTGTAGAATCTAAACAACCTTATGGGCAATATAGTTTTGCTTGAACCTAGTGTAGTGCTTGCCAAATGTTTGACCATTATCATAAACACTGGTTTATTTTGTATGTTATTCTGGCCAAGAACCTTTCACCTAGACATGAAAAGACACTGTCGCCAGTCAGTGCTTGTTGTTTTTACTTTTATCACATTTTATTATTTTGAATTAAAGTTTTAAACAGATTTTCACAAACAGATAAATGTGAAATGTGAAAGCGGATAATTTTGAACCTTGCAATTTTAATAACGTTTTTGCCATATTTGGGAACAATATAAAACTCAGTCGCAACCGAGTAACTACAGTATGAGACTGAAACAATCATTAGCTCCATCTTTCACATGTAGACTCTGATCATTAAACACCATTTAAACAATCCATGATTAATTTGTTCCAGTTTCTGTAATTCATAAATGCAAAACTCTTGCAGGCAGAATATGTAGGACACCTGTCAGAGCCCGAGGCCTGTAAAACACTAGGGTCTTTTGCAGCAAGTGTGGGCTAATCTTTGAACTCCCACTGAGTTTATTTAGCAGCGTTGGTTCAGTAACGCTAATTATGAGTTTGTGAGGGCAACAGCATTTGTGGGGCACAAAGTCAGTCTCCCTGCAGGGTTCTTTTTCATCTCTGACTACCATCAGAGCGACCCACATTCATAGTTACACCGACACACTCATGAATATACAGAAAAAACCTCAGAAACGCATTCTGCCCACCTGTGGTGTGCATCTGTTCTGCGACTTACACCTGAAGAGATCCACCCTCCTCTGGTCCAGAAGTGGTACGGCACACATATACACAACTGTATCTCGCCGGGGGTCTTCGGCATAGAAACAGATTCATTCTTAGGAAAAGAGATTGACACTTTAAAAGCTCAAAACAAGCAAAGAAAATGTTAGAAGTCAGAAAGTTTTACAGTGTGGTTTGAGAATTTATATGTGATCTTCGGGAATGCACAGATATTAACAAATCTGCATCCTTACTGTGTGTTTTCATGATTGTCAGTGTCGCTTGTGACACTCAAGCTTTTGAATGGTCTATAGGACTCAGGTGTTCCTGATCCACTTATGGCTCTACCTGCTGTATCTCAAAACCCCCACAAGGCATCATTACCATACTAAAGCAATGAGAGAGCAGATTCAGCATTCGGCCTCCACTGAGAGGCCACGAACAGAGCTGTGGACCTCATTCGTCATTAGATTATTGTCTGCTCTTGGGTTCTCCAATCGCAAACCCCCCAGGCTTGAAAAGTGGCTTGTCTTAAAGGACAAATCACATATAAGGTCATATTTCCTCCCAAGAGCCTCACGTTTCATGTGGCTGATATTGATTATGTGACCAAGTTAAAGATTTTTTTTGCAAATATAACATAATGCATTTGTGCAACACATGCAAGAATTTTTTTTTTTAACAAATTGTTTTTCTTTTTCTCAAACACTTTTTTTAAATTTAACTTGAACATTCATTTACTCACCCTCACGTAACCTGTTAAACCTACTTCTTTCTGCTAAACACAAAAGAAGATTATTTAAAGAATGTTGGTAACCAAACAACATTGGTTTCCATTAACTTCCATTGTGTGTTGACAAAACCAAATAAATATTTTTTTCTTCCACAGAAGAATCATACATCATGAAGGTGAATATGATGACAGTCTTTCTGTTCTCGTTTGTCAAGGTATATATCTACAAGTACAAGTACACTAAATATTTTAAGTGTAAAACAAGACCAGTATTACCCAATTAGAAACTGATTTTAGGACAGTTTGAAAATGTTTTTCAATTGTGGTGCTTTTGCTCTGTAACCACTTCTGCTGTTATTGCCATAGGTAGTAAATTATGTTCTCATATGTACCTCTTCTGCATGTTCCAGCGGCTCTTTTTGAGGATCATCAGCCAGTCATGAGCAGCAATCATCATCATACATGAAACCGCTCCTCTACCCATCATTCCACTGGGGGGCAAAATTTTTATATTCTCTGGGCTAGCTTGTAGAAATGTCATTAGCAAGCTGTGGGGGTCACGTTCCCAGCCCTCTAATCGTTTTTTCAGCCGGTTGCTCTCCTAAAAGGTGTCCTTTCAGATGCTTCCATGCATCACTCTGATATCCAGACCCCCCTGGGCTCTTCATTAGGCCCTGGTTTCTGGACAGATTGTGTGTGTGGGCCTGGGCTTGAATACGGAATGGCCTTTGAAGCTTATTAGATGCTGTACGCTTATAGAGAATGTGTAGAATGCACAACATTTGCAGAGATGGCCGTAAAACTGTGGCTGTAAACAAAGAATTACATAAAAATCTGTTAAAATTTGTCGCTAAGAAAAGTACCTAAAATAAATAAACAAAATGAGATACCACTCCACTTTCTATTGATGCTTTAACAAGGGCCCGGGTCATGTCTACAGACAAGAATATCTCAGAGACTTTGGTTGTAAAGTTTATTTATCAGTAGTACCCATAAAAGCGTCCACATCTTCTTTACTTTAAAAAAGATCAGCTGTTGCTTTATAGAAAGCTGCTTGATTATTATGTACTGCCATTATGAGCCAAGTCATATTTTGCATTAGGTCCAAGAAAGAAACTGGATCGAGCCCTATTCATAACAGAGAAACACTGAACAGGGATAAAGAGAAGACGACAATGGAGGGAGACCCAAACTCTCAACAACATGCTCTAAACCAGCTAACCAGGCGTTTCTAATGGCTCTCTGAGTGAAAGATATTTACCGCCTCAAAATCCCTCTCACAATAGATCACACTAAACAAATCCCTCTGCACCACTCCTCAAGACACACACACGAATACACATTGCGCTGTACCAGCTCTTGATAAATGGCAGTGTGGAAACCGAGGTGATGTTAATTGAATTTGTGAGAGTTATTCATGCTGAGTAAAGCATTTTCAGCTGTTTGACTGAAATGTTCACGGTCAAATACATTGCTGTAGAATTAAGACAGCAAATTAATATCAGTTACAACAATCGTCTGAAGAGACTCAAATAGATTCGGAACTAGAGGAGAACATACGGCATAGATGTGGAGTGAAAACAGTAAATTGCTGTAGGTTTATTGGTCTGTTTTAGAAAGTTTAATGAAAATGACGACATTTAAAGGTAACTGTTCAAATGTTTTCAAATGGAGGTTTGGTAGTGCTTTGGACCATTGGTAACAAAAATTGGGTCAGGCACAGACAGATGGCCAAAAGAAAGAGCAGAACTAACAGTGGTTCTCAACTGGTTTGGGAAGATGTGAGATTTTACCCTGCACATGAAGTGGCAGCACAGTTCAATAAAGAATCGAATTAAGTTAACTTAGGTAACGTTTATTAATTTCAATAAACGTTCCTAATTAAACATCGCAATGTATTAATAATTCTGTTTGTAACAATGGCAAGTCACATGACCTGTCCACATCGGCATCTGGCTTATGTAGCTAGTGACAGATGAATTTGCTCTGGAATTCCCCGTTGGCCTGATTCCCCTGATGTCAACAATAAAATTTATGTTCCCTTCATAGTTTTATGGATATTTTCATTTTATCATTTTTATCAAGCAAGAATGTTATCATCTCTGCACGACTCCAAAAGAGGCCTCCGTTGTGTTGGAGATTGTGAGAGGTGAGAAACAGATTGAATAGCAGGCTTTTTGTTTATTCAGCCAAAATATTGAACATAATAACAGGTGAGATGTGTCCTAATGGAGAGTGCTTGTCACAGTACCGTCTAATTCCCCCGTCTCCCACCACACCCGATTGTTGAAGCAGAGGACCACAAACAAAAGAATATGAAAACACAAATAAGGATGCTTCTATCCTTTCCTTCCTTCTAGTAACATGTTTTCCATTTGGTCCAGAGAGTGCTTGGCTATTGCTGCTATACATTAAAATTAAATTACACAATAATTGCAGCATATCAAAGAGATTCCCTCTACCAGGTATATGGGATGTCCCTCCCCCTCCGGTGACTGGTGGCTCTGCTGCATTTCGTGACCTGAGTAATAGATGGGGTGATTACAAAAGCACCCCCTCCCCAAAAAACATTACGAAAACCAAGAGATACATTATCCTGTTCTCCAGAGTAGCCCTGCATCCACAATATCATCTGTTGTTGCCGGTGGTAGTGTAAAAAATCAGTTTAATAAAAAAGAAAGTGCGGCATAGGAGGATAGTTTTGATATCATGAAACATATCTTGATTCATGATTCATTGATAAGTTAATGTTGTAAAATGGGGAGACTTGGTTGCACTTGCCAGGGGCAACCAAGTGTAAAGCAAATGTTAAACTCGCATAGCTCGACCTTCGACCAAACAGCAAAAGGTCTGGATCACATTGCATTTTATCCTTGCCAATAACTGCCCACTTGGGCAAGAGAGACTGTCTGATGTGTAAATCAACATGCTTCTATGGGTTATCTATAAAAAGAGAACGTACAATAATAGGCCGGTATGTAAAATGTGTACGGGAAATGTTGTATCTCTCTTAGAGAGAACGCCACAACAATATTTTGCACATAATTGTAACTGTGATTTGTTGTAGCTTGTTTCCTGGTATTTTTCATTAATGTTGTGAGTATAGCAATAAACAATGGTAATTCTGTGCATCTTCAAATATACATCACAGATTAGATCCAATCAAATGCAACAGTTTGTGTTTGATTCTAAATTTCATAGTAGATAAAACTAGTCCGATTTGGCTGACTGACTGCACAAGGTCATGGAGCCTGATGCCTGGTGGACCATGTGTCCAACTTCCCATAGTTCATTGTGCAGAGATGTGTGCCAGCCAGGCTTATGACTCGATAATCTGTTGACGCATTCAGCACAGGGATGTGTGGAATCAAATGGCTTTTGAGGAACTCATGAAATACCATATTGTGTTGAAATATAAAAAACTGTAACGACTATAAACTCTATCATTAAGCCTCCGAATGAATTTGAATCAAGAATACACAGATTTCTGAATGAAGAATTATTCTGCACACAAATACACATTTTGGCTGATCATGTCACTGAGACAATATTTGTCTTGTTTAGTCATCGTACATCATGCTCCAAATCGCATTCCAAAAAAAATGCACATTGTATGCGACTACAAATTCAAGAGACTGTCGATGAAATCTTCTCATAACCGTGGTTGTGAATGTCATGCAGCGACTGTAAATCTCCTGCCGCTGAAGGTCAGGAAATTTTAAGCGCCCAAAGTTAGTAACGTCCATCTGGATATGAGATATAAACAAGCCCAGCGATGCCAAAGCCACTGGAGTCTGGAGTATGGATGCCAGCATGCTTTCAACTGTGAAAAATTACAGAAGCATTCGTCCGTTTTACGTTTCTGTCTTTCCTGTGCATTTTTAAGGGAGCTTAACTGATCCATTATACTTAAGTAGGAGTGTACCGTATACATCATTACAGTAGCTGTTTTTATAAGCTCATGCACAATTATGTACACTAATATCACAGTCAGGAACAGAAATATCTTTTTCTGGCACTGTCTCTTCTGTTCTCCACCTTACTGTCGCATCCCACGCACAAACAATAGCCTACACGTATTTATTTTTTTCTCTACCATTGCCACACACACATCCAAACAAATGAGACCGCTTGAGTTATAGCCTCCATATGTTTCCTGATTTGCCCTTTCAGTTCTGGACAAACACCTGATTTTCGGATATGTCTATTTATTTTCCCATTAGTAGAGGAAGGCCAGTCGATGTTGTGAATCATTTGTGTGGAAAGTACTTGCATGAATATCATGAATACGTGTGTCCTTTTAGGACTTCTTGCTGTGCATTTAAGTCAAACAACCATTTTGTTGAGCGCTGCTTGTTACAGAAGTGTTGTTAATGTAAGATACACTCCTTCTGTCAAGATTATGAAATTACACATTAAATCTAGATAAATTAATCAGGCTCAGAAAGCTAATGCTGCAGTACAGTCTCTTGAGATTGCATACTCAGTGTTCCAGGATTTTATATTTATTCAGAAAAGAAGAACTATTGAGGAGCCCATAGAAACTATAGAAAGAATAATGGCTCTACCTAGAGGTTAGAAGATGCAAGCACTGAAGATTTGGATTATATTTATGGTGGAACAGCTAAGGGTAGGTTAGGCATAAATTAGCCCACTGTATTCAAAATGCTGCTTACAATTTTTTTATATCAATAAACCCAAAGCAATACATTTTTATCACTTGACCACATCACTACGTATGTCGTTGGTGTGATCTTAATGCCTGCGATTAAAATAAATGTATTAGTGGTCAATACTGTATGTTTTTAACATTGTGATTCTGGCAAAACTGGTTGATATTCTGCATTTTATAGTTGTGAGCTGTAATATTGTAATATGTAATGTATCCTTTCTTTGCTTCATGTTGCTTAAATAATTAAGCAAAAGCTACAAATGACTGTACAACGATATCAACCCATGTAAATACATGGATTTGTTACAGATGAGCAATTTCTTCGAGTCATAAGAAAATTGTATGTATGGCGGAATGAGAATTGTTAAACAAAACTATGTTTTGTCTGGGCTTTTAGCAATCGACTCTATAGAGCAGTGACTCTATATTTTAACATGCTCCCAAAGACGTGTTTGAATAGCCTTTGAACGTGTCTTCTCTACATAAGAATAAGTAATGACACGTGTAAATACTGGTGACTTGATCTTGAATAAGGGCATCGTCAACAGGGCGTGTGGCCCAGCAACCTTTAATTCAAAGGAAGTTAGTCTGCATTTCTCAAGGCTTGCCCGTGACTGCAGTGCGGCCCCTCCCTACAGAGTGCTTCATTTAACACTCACTCACAGCAACTGAATCAACACTACAGTCTGGCAGTGTATTTATATGGTACGTCTGTGGGATGTTCACAGCCCCACCCTGCATTTGAGAAATTCCACCGTTCCAAGGTCTATCCAAGACTTCTAAGATTGTCACAAAACCTAATAGCAGTTTGCAAACTACTGGAATATAATTGATTGGGACCAAAGCCAACAATTTAGACAAACATGACAATTAAATACCAAATAATATTATTTTTCATAAACCATAACATGTACACATGAAGTTTTCCCTTTGTTCCAAACAGGGCCGCTGCATGAACTCCTTAGACTAGTTAGAAGTTACTCATCTCATTTTTATTTTGAAGACTGGTCATAACTTCATTAAATCATTAACATTAAAGGTATATTGGGTTAACTGAAATATAAACCGTATGACTGATTAGAAACTAATTGCTAGTCAGTGAGACACTTTGTTAAAATACAATCTTAATTTAGCGGCGCCGCGGTCATATAAAAATCTGACTCCCGTGAGATTATGACTCCCATGTTTTCCCCTACGAAGGTTAGGGTTAGAGGCGAGGGCGGGCTTTGGAAATAGTGACCAATCACAAAGCGTCAACCTAGTGAATGAACTAATCAGAAGTAGGGGAATCGAAATCTCACAGGGAGTCGAAATTCGGTACAACACCGGCTATGTTTATGCAACGGGGCCCAGGGGTTTATAACCCAAGTGGTTCCTAAATTTGTGAGTAAATATATATATATATATATTTCATTTCATTTTTCTTTCTTAATATTGTAGGCTTAATAAGCAACTTGTTTGTGATAAAACCACGTCTCCAAACGTAGCCTGAACATAAGCATATATTTTAATACTTGCGATACAAAGTATCTACATTTCTAAAGTCCCTAAAAATAGCACGCGCTTGTGCCTTTCGGAGCGTGTGCGGCACGGGTTGGGTGGAGCCACGCCATGACGTAACATGACAGGCATCTCGAATTTCTGTAGTTCGGTCTGCGGCTTCCGTGTTCTTTCACTACTACCATCAAGCAGGCAGAATGTCTCATCAAACCGGCATACAAGGTAAAGTCATGTTACTGTCTTTTATTGTTCATTGAAAGAAAACCAGGAGCGTCTATTGTATCGCTACATTTCGTATTGGACGAGTGTTTACAGAAAAAGATAAACCTGTTGTGGCCGTCGCTTGGGACTGAATTTCCCTATAGGGTTTTATCTGCAGCTCGCAGTAAACAAGCCAGACACTGAATCTGTGTCATGTGTACTTTTCCTTTGTTGCTCTAATATGGTCATTCAAATAAACTCAGATTGGCAGAGAGTCTTTGATCATCGGTCTACGGGCAGATTGCAGTTTAGTGTAATGCACAAGGAAGCAAGCAGGTTCCAAAGGTCCCTTGGTAATATGTTACTTGTATGTAAAGGTGTTGCTGGGCATTATGCGATGAACTTTCGTTTACCTTGGGTTTTTTCTGCAGTGGGATTGTGTTACCGGTACAACAAGTATGTGAGATTCATTAGTCATATTGGAGAAGAACTGATAGAGATGTCCCCTTAACAATGACTCTTCTCACTTTCATTCATCAGCCAAATTTCACTACGGCTGTCTGGAGATGCTCAGCTTTGTTTCTCACCGGAATAAATGCCGTCATTGTCTTCTGTGTGTGCTCTCTGTTCCCAGCTACCGGGGAAGTGAAAGAAATCTTTGGAAAGGCTCGGAATGGAGAATATCGACTGATCAAAATAGTAATTGAAAATGGTGAGACAACTTAATGTTTATTTGGTGGTGGACCAGACATTTTTGTTCATTTTGGACCATGCGACATAAAATAATAGATCATTAAGTTCTTTGAGGTATAGATTATCGTGTGTCACCCTGATATTGTATTTCACCATCACAAATGTATTTCTTGTTTGTTTCTTCAGAGAAGCTGGTTCTTGGCGGAAGCACGAGGGCTGCCAAGAAGTGGGATCAGGAATGGGACGGGTATGTTCTCCCTCTGGTGGAGGATGACATGCCATCCTACCTTCTCTACAGACTCGACACCACCAATAACCAGGGTTATGAGTGGATCTTTCTGGCCTGGTCTCCAGACCACTCTCCAGTAAGTGCTTTTATGGTAGCCAGACTTGTCGAAACACTTTGTGTTTACAATATGTCTGAATGATTTTGTCCTGTCGTAGCTTAAATGAAGCCAGTAAAAGTAATGAGTCAGCAACAGTCATTGTATTACAATTCATCCAGCCCTTATATTTTATTCTAGGTTTAAAGCTGTTTACTTTTAAACAAACTGTTATTTTTGGCCACATGATAGCAGTCCATAAATATGGTGTAATAATATCAACAATATTGTGTTGCTATGGATGTACTTATTAAAGATATTGTTATTATAAGAGAGTGTATCTGAATTGAATAGATGTCTGACATCTAAATTTCACTATGTAATTGATTTTTGTGAAAAGCACGGTTGACCTGAGACAGACAACAGACAGTTGTGGTTCTGTGCTAGAAATTTGCAATTCTAATGTTCTCGCTGTGTCTAGCAACCGGCGGAAGACCGAAATGGCCTAAGTCCCAATCACACAAATCAGTCTGGTTTGGTGCAGAACCAGTTTAAATTGTTTAAACCAAGTTCATCCTATAGCCAAATCTGAGGTATCACGCCCCATACGCTCATTCCACAGCATTTTTATTTTAGGTCCGACAAAAGATGTTATATGCTGCCACGAGGGCAACAGTGAAGAAAGAGTTTGGTGGTGGCCACATTAAAGACGAGATTTTTGGCACAGTGAAGGTACAACACACTTTGTGTCTTTCTTAAAAGCAAACACCCTAATGAATGGATGGTTACTAATGCGTCTGTCTGCCCAGGATGATGTGTCTCTAAACGGCTATAAAAAGTACCTCACCTCCCAGGCGGCGCCTTTGCCTCTGACTGCCGCAGAAGAAGAACTGAGGCAAATGAAACTCAATGAGGTAATGCTGAGATCAGCGTAAACACGGCACGGGTGTACACCTTTATTAAAATAAGGCGAAACCCACATCAGTGCAAAAGTTCACATCAGGCCTTTTGTATTCACGGCCTCAGGCAAACAAATCTGTTTCATTAAATTCAGTACTAAATATACATACATGCATACATGGGGTGTTTTTCACCCTCTCCCTCGAACACTTATACACGCATAGCTTGATTCTAAGAAAATCCCCCTATTTGTGTGAAACGATTAACAGTAGTTCACCTTTCTCACACAGACTACAGGTTTGATGAATGGTCCATTTATGTATGTATGGTTAATTTGCATCACATAAAACAGTCAGTGCTCAAATGTGCAATATAAACCACTGAAGACTGAAATTATCCTTGCTAAAAATAAACTTTAGACACAATCCCTTTAAGCTTTCAATCAAAACTATTGATCCTTTCAAGCTGAATGTGCTCTTTAGAAAACGTAAGTCTGCAATGCTTCCGCTCACTAAGATTGACTAATGTTTTTTATATTCTTGTTTTATATTCTGTTTGTTAAATAAGTTTAATAGTTTAGATGTCTAGTTCAATCTTCTTTGTAAAGGGGAAAATCTTGTATGTGTAGTAAATCTTCTAATGGTTCTTCGGCTGTGTAAACAATGTATTGTAGTTTTGTGGTCAACCAAATCACCATGCACAATTCCCCTCGCCCCCTTTAAATCAAAGCCCTACTGTATTACCATGATTTGCACCAGGATAGCGTCTAGCAAAGCCACATATGTAATACACATCATCAAACATGGACCTAAAAATAGTGTCGTTCGACCCTAGAAAGTCCAAGCGCGGTCTCTCATTTATACCAACTCCTGGAACCAATTGCGGGAGATGCTGCTGGCAGACAGCACAGGCTTCCCTTTAAACCTTAAAAGGATACGCTTCCACTCTTCAACAGCTCACTGGCTGTTTCAAAACAATAAGCTGCTGAAATCAACCAACCGAGGCCATATAAAGCAGCTGCTTTGGGAGGTGGAAAATACTACACTAATCTATATGTACGAGAGAAAAGCAGCTTTGTGATGTTTTATTTTTTATCAATTTGCTGAGAGAGATTGCTTGTATTGAGTGGATGGGCGGATGAATAGATGCTCCCAATCCTTGATGAAAGAAAGAGTAAAGCAGGAGGCTTGTACAGTGGGCGTAATTCCGGTGTGTGAAAGCTCTCGTGGAACAAACATAATAAAAAAATAAAACGCACCATTAACTCTAAATGCACATATACCAATAGTGTACCAACAATGTTTACGTCAAAACCTGAATGTTCAGATTGTAGAAATCAGATTTGACAGTCATTATTGACCTTTGTGCTGTGTGCAAGTGTTGTTAAACATTACACGTGTGTCTTTGTCTCTACAGCTCCAGACAGATATCCATGTGGACACAAAGCAGCAGACGCTTCAAGGCATGGCGTTCCCGATCCAGAAGGAAGCTATTCAAGCCCTGGAGCAGTTCAGGGAGAAAAGACTCAACTATGTTCAACTGGTACATCAGGCCTTTCTATTCGTTCCACTCCCAAAAGCTCTATGCAATAGCATCTTTTCCAGCCCTTGTATGCTTCGCAATAAATACAGGAATATTGCACCTGTATTGCATATTTGCTGAAACTGTCTTCACTTTAGACCCAGATATTCTCAGTTTTGCACGGGCGCAGACGCGCTGGCACGTTTTTGTCCCTTTTATCTGCACTTCCTTCTCTTGCACATCTGCAGTTTCACCTGCAGACATGCTCAGCAGAATCTGTTTAGGGTGAAAATTACCGTTAGGGTTTTTGATGGTTATTATTGATGGAAATGGCAGAAGTCTCTCTGATTAACTGTAAGATATTGATTCTTCACGTCCCATTTACAGGAAATCGATTTTCCTAAAGAATCCATAAAGTTGTCAAGCACGACCCTTACAGAATTGAGAGATCTGCCAAAAAGGATTCCTCAAGATGCGGCTAGATATCACTTCTTCCTCTACAAACACAATCATGAAGGAGACTACCTTGAGTCCACAGGTAAGAGAGGCCTAAAACTGAAATATTTTATCCATTCTTATACTGGTGTTTATTGTGTCCTTGACCTGTCTTAATATTATACAATCTTAATATTATAATATTACCCATAATATCTGCATGAGGGTCCATGAAGCATCTGTGCACTCATATATAGAACTGAATGTCTACGTATTTTTCAGAAATAGATTACAAAAAAGTTTATATTAATTTAAAATATACAAAATACTTATATTGGGCATTCATAAAATTGAATTGTAAATGTGGTTAACAACTACAGTGTAGTAAAAAACTTCTCATGATATTTTATGTAAGTTAGTTCCATAGCACATGAAAATATAAAAAAAAATGGAAATCTGTCTTTGTAAGATAAAAATGTAGCAGAAATATGTTGACAGTTTTAATTTCTTTATGGTATCCCTGGGCTGAGTCTGAGTCCTTGATAGGGGTCCAGAGAGGGCTTCTTGGGTAACTAAAGGTTGACTTCTGAGTGTTTATGTGTGTGTTTGAACAACACATATCCAGCAAATTGCACTACTTTCTCTATACATTAGAAGCTGTTGCACCTATGAAATCAAAAAAGATTAATGAGAAAAACATAGCACAATGGTACAATAGCACCACTCGCCCTTAAGAGCACAAATGGAAACAAACCCAATTAGAGGTCTTAAAAATTGCATGGAAAGAGAGTGCAAACTGTTATAAAAAGGCACTAAAAGCAGCAAAGGCTGAGTACCTCTGTAACCTCATAGAAACCAACAAAAACAATCCAAGGTTTTTGTTTAGCACAGTTGCTAAATTAACAAATAAACAGACATAAACTGACCTGGTTATTCTGCCGCACCTTGGTAGCAACAAATTCATGACATTTTTTACAGAGGAAATCGAAAACATACGAGACAAAATAGTAAAAAGAGTTACTACCCATTGCAATTTAGCCCATTTTTAACATTATCAACTCGTCAATTAATCTAGGCCATGTTCCAGGACACTTTAAAATGGCCGTCACTAAGCCTCTTTCCAACGAACTAGGAAACTATAGACCAATTTAAAATCTCCCTTATCTGTCAAAAATACTAGAAAAAGTAGTGTCCACTCGGTTATGCTCTTTCTTACAGAATAATGATATACATTTCTGTCAGGCTTTAGAACACATCATAGTACTGAAACTGCGCTCGTTAACATTAAAAAAGACCTGCTTATAGCATCAGATAAAGGTAACATCTCACTCCTAGTCCTGCTTGACCATAGTGCTGCGTTCGATACTGTAGACCATAACATGCTTCTAGATCGCTTGTACAATTATACCGGTACTGAGGGACAGGCACTACAATGGTTCAGATCTTACTTATCAGACAGACATCAATTTGTCCATTTAAATGGGGAATCATCAAAGTAAATTATGGATTTCCTCAGGGATCGGTTCTAGGACCCTTGCTATTCTCCATATACATGCTGCCCATTGGAAAACATTATTAGAAAACATGGAATTAGCTTCCACTGCTATGCAGATACTCGGCTATATATCTCATGTAGACCAGATGATTCCTGCCAGCTATCCAAATTGGCAGAGTGCATCGAAGATATAAAACTATTGGATGACTTGTAATTTCCTTCTTTTAAATTCTAATAAAACAGAAATATTACTTATCGGACCAAAGACACGTAAACCGAATATTTCCGATTATAACCGGTAAGGTGAAGGATGTGCTGTTACTCCAACAAATACATAAAAAAAAGGAGGAGGCGTTATATTAGACAGCAACCTGTCATTTCGAAATCACATCTCAAATGTCACAAAAACAGCCCTTTTCCACCTAAGAAATGTTGCCAAATTACGAAATATTCAATGTTTTGCTGACACAGAGAAGCTTATTCATGCATTTGTGACCTCAAGACTTGACTACTGTAATGCACTACTTGATGAAATAAACTACAGTTAGTTCAGACCCTTCACTGGCTACCCATTAAGTATCATATTGACTTTAAAGTTCTTTTAATCACTTATAAAGCCGATAACAGTTTAGCCCCACCTACCTAACAGAGCTTCTATAACACTACAACCCATCACGCTCTCTAAGATCTCAGGACTATGGATAACATCTAGAGTAACTAAATCCACCAAAGGGGGTCAAGCTTTCTCGTATGTAGCGGCTAAACTCTGAAATAGCCTTCCCGACACTATTCGAGGATCAGACACACTCGCCCAATTTGAATCTAGATTAGACGCATCTTTTCAGCCAAGCATTCACTTAATGCAAAATGTATTAAATAAATAACTGGGAGACTGCATTTATTAGATATTATTTTCTAGAATAATTTAACTTGTGCATGTATTTTTTTACCTTTTTTCTTTTTTTCTTTTTTTCTCCTGTAAAGCTGTTTTGGAACAATGCACATTGTGAAAAGCGCTATATAAATAAAATTGAATTGAATTGTTTGCAGTGTTTATCTACTCTATGCCTGGTTATAAATGCAGCGTAAAAGAGAGAATGCTGTATTCAAGCTGCAAGAACCCTCTTATTGACACGGTGGAGAGAAATCTGAGCATCGAAATTGCGAAAAAGGTATCAGGTGTTTTTTGTTACTTTGATATTGTAATCCTGTTTAATTTCTGTATGCCTGTTTTTAAATCAAATATAAAGGTTGATTTATGTTTGTCGTTGGTTTTGTGAAGCTATTGCCGTTACAGCCTTGTGTTTTTAGCTGAGATCCAGTAATGATATCGTGAAAAAAAATTACTTATGGTGTATGTAACCCCATGTTGATTATATCACAGTGAGGCTACCTATAACCAGCCATATCCACATGATATCACGATGGTAAAAACCTATACATTAGGTTGAATGCAGAAGTGCAATAAGGTTGTAATGGTTGTTGAGTGATTTATAATAGTGTTACAGTTGTAACTGGTTTCTCATTTTATTTTCATCCCAGTTGGAGATTGACAATGGTGATGAACTTACTAGCGACTACCTTTATGAAGAGGTCCATCCCAAGCAGCATGCGCACAAGCAAGCTTTTGCCAAGCCCAAGGGTCCAACTGGAAAAAAAGGGGGACGCAGAATCACCCGGGCACCGGGCGATGGCGCCGATGACGATTAAATTCCAGGATCGGCAGTGGTACATTCCAGCTAGTCTAAAGAACCCAGTCCTTATATCGAATTCCCAGTTTACCTTGAGTCATATAGACCACAGCCCTGTAGACTGATCTATGCACAAAAAACAACACTCAGCCTGTGAATTTATTTTTGTAGCTTGCAATACGATGTGCTACAGGGAGAAAACAGGTCGCGGTGCACAAGAATATTTTTACAAAGCTAATGCCACCTGTGATGTTCCTGTTTTTAACGCTATTAGGATGTTTATTTGCATAATCTAGACCGATTTATTTGTTTGGGCCAGGTTAAATATTAACAGAGTGCAATATTGTTAAAATAGATACACATAAAGATGTTCCAGAGGATATTTCTTAGAAACTTTTTCCAAAGCATGGTTTCCCAAAAATAGATACGTAGTCTAGCCCAGGTATAAATTGGATTTTAAACGACGGGTTTCCAGTAAAATACAATATTAGCCGAATACTAATGTTAAAATTTGTCTGAGAAATTGGTACTAGAACAGGGTAATTTACTGTAGGATTTGACTTGATTTCTGTTTGGGGAAACACGCCTGGAAAGTTAAGCAGTGTGTGGCAGGTCTAGTCTTGTGTAGTTGTTTGACCCGGATCATGGAGGTCAGCTATGTTTTATAAGTCACAATAAACATAATAAATTAACTTTCTGATTGATAGTCTAGTGTTCCCATTAAAAATTAAAGGCCCCGGCTTCTAAAGAGTGAAGGATTAGTCAAAAGTAATTGAATCAGTATTTCCTTAACCTTGTAGCACTCGTTGAGATTATTTGAATGAAGGCTTTGCCAAGAATATGTTCCCTTACCCTTTCCTTATTTTTTATATGTTTTAAGTCTTAATGTATGTGATTTTTAACATAGAACTGTTTAATTATATAGAAATTAAATGAATTGATCAGAATGAAAGAAGTAATGCTGTCTGCATTTTAGCTATTTTTCCGCATTGTTCTGCTAAAGACTAAACCAACAGAGACACTATTTTTATAAACCTGTACAGCTGTATCTCGTCTGTCTGAGCATATGTTTTACATGTCAACTAATGGCCTGTCTTCATTTCATTCCATTTGTAGCCACAATAACGCATACAGTGCATGCAGTTCACTTTACAGATTGAATGGTGTTGAATCCACTCATAAGGGAAGGGACTACAAATCACAGAATCCTCATATATCAGTCCATCTACCGATTTACAATAGGTGAACCACTATTAACATTTCTCCTATGTGAAGGTATTGTAAAGTCTCGAATGGAACCAATTGTAGTCCAAGATCTTACATTTTTTTTCCTATGCATTGTATATGAATGAGGAAGATAGAAAAAATAAAACGATTTTAAGTACAAATATAAGCGAGGTGTTGTCACAAGTTAATGTTTTAATATTTAGGTCTTATTGTTACAACTGTCTGATAGGGTTGATACATATTTATGTGATGTATACAGATTTAGGGCAAACATACTTGATTCAAAACAATTTAAGCAATACAATTGGTAAACCCTCCTGACTATGCTTCTTATGTTAAAATGATATCACTTTACTATTTGACCCATAGATTCCACGTTGAGAATAACCAATTTAACATTATGGCTAAGAGGGGTTATTCGTTTAACTTGCCGGGTAAGGTTTCATAAATACAAGCAACACAAACGTAACGTTTATTATTTCAACGAGTGGGTGCACACAACACTGTAATGATGAGATCACTAGTATCATGTTAGCAGATTCATTTACATCTAACATTATCAGATCTTGAAATTTCGTTCAACACTACATTGATGGGAGTAAAAAGCTTAATTTGAGGTCATATACCCGGAAGTGACGTTAGAATACTTTGATAGCAAGTCAGCTGGCTTTTGGTGCTGCTGTGCCTTTAAGAAGCACAGCATCGGTAGCACGTGTAGCGGAAGTGAACACGAAACGCGGGTGAGTAAAAGCTGTACAGCTCGAAGTTCTGTTTTGATTTGATTTATCTACAGTTAATATGCTTTTGTAAGTAGAATTAAACGCGCATTGTAGTTCACGGTGTGCGAGCAGCAACTCGTTTGCAGTAGCCGAAATAATTCAAAGGGCTATCAAGTACCAAAATCGCATTTTTCGTCTAGAATATAAAATGGAGTGGGATACTCTTCTGTTCTTTATATCGGACCATGAAGGTTTCCATGGGACTATTAAAACTTCCCCCAAGGACTTTGAGGTTACGGAGATAGACACTTATGGACAACTTGTTACGAATCCTAATATTCAGGGAACACTGACACAAACAGTACATCAAGGAACGATCAAAGTCGTTAAATCAAAACAAACTACACCAGATGAAATTGACATTTCGAATCAGGAATGCTTTAATTTAAATGTTATTCTTAATCCATCCGTGAACAAAGAGTTAGAACGCTTTACTAATCAAATAAGAACGAAAACCAGCCAATGTAAAGGCGAACAGCAAAACGTGGAGTTGTCGTTGGGCACTTTTGCTGATAAGAACCTCAGAGCCGTCGTTCACAGAGCAGTACGACAAACCTTCCCCTTCCTTCAGACCGTGACCAACCAATCGGAGATTCGGGTTCGAGAGGACCAAGATTTCAAGGAGCTCTCAAAGTTGTCCTCTGAAGGAGAATCTGAGGAGTTCTTCAGGTTCATCGACGCCAAAGTACCTGGTTCTGCATTCACTTTTTTGCCTGATGATAGCAAGGAGCACCGGACTTCAGTTCACCATTTTGTCAGCAGGCGTTTTGGGAAGCTTGTTGAAACCAAGAGCTTTACAGACCAGAATCAAACCTCCATTACCGTGAGGCTGAGGGATAAGGGCAAGCAACCCAAGAAGAGAGCGATGGACTGTCAAGAGGAAGAGGTGACGTTATACACAGGTAAGCCAAGATCAATCATAATTGTCACTTAAATCTTGTATGCAAATCTGCCTAAGTGTGATTGTCCTCAGCTTTCACACTGCAAAAAGAGAACCTGGAGACCTTGGAGGCCATCAGCTACATGGCCGTGGTGCTCGGCGTGCTTCCGTCCGATTTTACCTATGTAGGAATCAAAGACAAGAAAGCAGTCACTTACCAGTCCATGGTGGTGAAAAAGATCTCTCCAGAACAGTAAATACAAAGCATACAGATCATTTCAGTTAACCATGCTGTAAGATTTGTTGTGGACCATGTGCAAACATATATTGGCAGGTTGTTGGAAAAGGCTGCGGAGTTTGAGAGGAGGGGAATGAAGATCTCACATATCCAGCCCGTCTGTGAACCCCTCAAGCTTGGTAGACTGCAGGGAAATCACTTTGAACTTGTTATACGAGACCTGAAACCTCACGAGAAACATGAACTTGCCACGTTAGAAGATCTCATACAAGAAGCAGTGGAAAATGTAAAGGTAAATATTGGTTTTATTAACCAGCGTTCACTATAAGTTACACGGTTATACTTCATTTAATAATTTTTATAGAACAGTGGTTTCGTGAATTACTACGGACCCCAGCGATTTGGCAGTGGAACATATGTCCAAGCAGACCAAATCGGGCTCGCACTTCTGAAGGAAGAAATGGTACAACTTACAGAGGCATTTCATGTGTACAGATGGATCACTTTTGTTCGAAAACACTAAATCTGTGTATGTTTGAACAGGATACTTCTGTTAAGCTGTTTTTCACCCCAGAGGATGGTGACAGCCTCCAAAACAAGGCAAAGCAGCATTTTCTACTGACAGGTTTGCGCATTGTATTTTAGATGTATTTAGAAATGACCAAGTACATCTTTAATGTTGGTGATTTTAGTTAAAAGTATAAATAAACCATCACAAGATTTATCTATTTACACACTTTTTATATACAACCATAAACTGGAATTAAATAACATTTCCTGTAATCTGTCTTTCCTGACCACTATCACTTTTGCATCCCTCAGGAAATGCAAAGGAGAGCTTGGCACTGATGCCAGCTTACAAAGCCCGAGAGCGACTCATGCTCCGCGCACTCCATCGGTACGGGAGCGGACGTGAAGGATGCATACGTGGCTGGCTCAGTTTGCCCCATGCCATGAGGCTCTTCTACTTGCATTCTTACTGCAGCAGAGTCTGGAACGAAGCAGCCGCGTACCGGCTAAAAAAACTGGGCTTCAAGGCTGTCAAGGGAGATCTGGTGTGGTCTGGATCTGAAAGAGGATGCAAGAACACGACAGAGAATGAACCGAATGCTCCACAGGTTAGACGTTTATTGCAGTACAATGCGTTCATATATCATGACAACTCATCTTTTGTAATGAGGCACTGAAGGGAATACCCATTAAAGGGATATTGCAGCTTTTGTGCCAGCAAAGATGCACAGAGACAGTTCTGCGTTAACAACAACAAACGTTATACATTTAATCCAACTGTACACCAGCGCACCACAACATTAAACATTCTCTTCAGTGTACCGCTCTATAAACATTCTCTTCATTGTACCGCTCTATAAACATTCTCTTCAGTGTACCGCTCTATTAAAGAGTGCACACTTACATTCTCCTTTTGCAAACATAATTTTTTTTCTCTTACACTCTCGCATTCTCCTTTTGCAAACATAATTTTTTTTCTCTTACACTCTCGCATTCTCCTTTTGCAAACATATTTTTTTTTCTCTTACACTCTCGCATTCTCCTTTTGCAAACACAATTTTTTTCTTTTTCACTCTCGCATTCTCCTTTTGCAAACATACATTTTTTTCTCTTCTCCTTTTGCACACAATTTTTTTTTCTCTTACACACTCGCATTCTCCTTTTGCAAACATATATTTTTTTTCTCTTACACTCTCGCATTCTCCTTTTGCAAACATACATTTTTTTTCTCTTCTCCTTTTACAAACATAATTTTTTTTTCTCTTACACACTTACATTCTCCTTTTGCAAACATTTTTTTCTCTTACACACTCGCATTTCTCTTTTGCAAACATAAATTTTATTTTCTCTTCTCCTTTTACAAACATAATTTTTTTTTCTCTTACACACTTACATTCTCCTTTTGCAAACATTTTTTCTCTTACACACTCGCATTTCTCTTTTGCAAACATAAATTTTATTTTCTCTTCTCCTTTTACAAACATAATTTTTTTTCTCTTACACACTCACATTCTCTTTTTGCAAACATTTTTTTCTCTTACACACTCGCATTTCTCTTTTGCAAACATAAATTTTATTTTCTCTTCTTTTACAAACATAATTTTTTTTCTCTTACACACTCACATTCTCTTTTTGTAAACATACATTTTTTTTCTCTTCTCCTTTTACAAACATAATTTTTTTTTCTCTTACACACTTACATTCTCCTTTTGCAAACATAAATTTTTTCTCTTACACACTTGCATTATCCTTTCGCACACAATTTTTTCCTCTCACACTCACACATTGTCCTTTGTGTGACCGTAGAAATGTATGTATGTGAATGCACTCGCATTCTTCTTTTCCATTCATATATTTTTCCACTTGCATGCCTACACATGTATTGACTTAAAATAGTTATCAAACAATCAGATCTGTCATTCTCTCTAAAGACCGGTTGAGGCACCACAGTAGCACTCTTGCGTCGACTTGGTAAAACTAGAACAACGTAGTCCTGGGCTTATAACGGCCAAACCCCTCCCATTTTCGGGGCCATTGTGCTGTTGCACCTGACGTAACAAGATAAATCTTTACATAGATTTATAATTAGCCTGTAGCATGTTTACACAATCCGCATCCGTAAACACATTTTAACTTATTGGACATATATCGGTTCATTGAACTGTTAAACTATAAAACTTACTCATATTGCCTATTGCCACTCATATCCCCACAATGTGCTTGTTGTTTTCCTTCTGGAAAGCATTTTTCTTCACTACCACATAGCAGCTGTACTGCCACTAACTTTGGAACCAGCGCCCTCTAGCGGACTGAAAAAACAACAGTATGTTAACAGCTCCAACACACTCCCCGTCTGGCATTTATTTAAATGCCAAAATAACATGACTACAGAAACTTGTCCTTTGGGGACAGAAGAAGGATACAGTCCGAAATGGGTCTGAAGAAATGTGATAAGACTGCAAAAACTGTCACCTTGACCTTCAACTTTCTTACCACACCGTCCTTACTTGGGAGAGTTTTTGTGACGATTCCCATTGGCCATTCATTCCTTTTAAGCTACTTCTCTTTTAGATGTATGATATCACCTTTCTTTAAGGTTGGTTGTTGCATTGCCACTTCTGACGACTTTGGAGTAGGTTAAGGTACTCTTTCTGCCATCTAGCCCAAAAGTTCTCAGCAAGGACTTGAACTCTTTTCCACTGATGTCTATACATGTCAGCTTTGGAGAGGTCCCTAGGTGGATTTGGGATTGCTTTGGCTTTCTGGGTAAGTAGAGTCATGGGTTTCAAGATTAAAGGAGCTTCAGGATCTGAACAAACTGGTACCAGTGGCCTTGCATTCACAATTGCTGTGACTTCAGCCATTAATGTTGTCAGGACCTCATGAGTCGGTCTTGGATTTCCTGCTTGCAGGAGCATTGAGTCCAGGATGCACTGTGCGATCCCTATCATACGCTCCCATGTGGGATGAGTGAGGAGGATTGAACACCCAAGAGCATCTCTGCTCACATAAATAGTAATTTGCGCTGGTCTCACCAGACTTTGGAGGACTCCGCTTTAATGCCTTTGCACCAACAAAATTGCTTCCGCAATTTGACCTTAACTGTTCGGCTGGGCCTCTGATGGTACGGAATCTACGAAGAGCATTAATGAAACTTGAGGAGCTCATAGCTTCAATAATTTCAATATGGATGGCTCTTTTAGACATGCAAGTAAACAAGACTGCCCATCTCTTACTGTTAGCTTGACCGCCTCTCGTGTGTCGCGTTGTAACTTCCCATGGTCGAACACATCTAGGCCAACATTAGAAAATGGGGGGGCAGTCTTTAAACGTTCAGCGTTTGCCATGATTTTGCATTCTGTTCTACCTCGAATCTTTCTGCAGATCACACATTTGTGGAGGATGCTGCTGTGGATCTCTTACACCCACAAACCATAAGCCGCTTGCCCTCACAGCTCCCTCAGTGAAGTGCCTTCCTTGACGCTTTACGGCTTCACGGTGGTGGCGAATGAGTAGTGTGGCAATGTGATGTCTTCCTGGACCAAGAAGAGGATTGGTTTCGTGATTCAACAGCTTTGATTCTGACAAGTGTCCTCCTACACGAACTAGATCTTTGTCATCGATGATTGGATTAAGCTTGTAAAGGGAACTATCACGTGGTAGGTTTTGTTTTGATGCATTTAATTTCTTAAGATGTATTAAGCCTGAGTCAAGGCTTCATCTGTTAGGCTTGCTTTGCAGAGTTGCCAACCCTTACGGCGGTTTTTCTCTTTGCTTCTAAAACTCTGTGAGATGTGGCGCAGGTAGACCATTGCTTTGACGAGGGAGTTCCACTTTGAAAACAGTTTGAAGCGTGACGAACCTAAGCTATCTGGAGTAGCTCTTGTCACAAGCACTGTAACATTGTCTTATTTCAACATCTGACTCTGGGTCAATAAGTCTAAAGGGACCTTTTACGAAGGACGGAGTGTCTTGAGATCGAGAAGGAATGTTGGTCCAGAGAACCATGTGGTACCGGCGATCTTCTCTGCTGCCAGAGACCGTGAGCCATGATCTGCAGGATCGTGCTCCGTGGAAACATACTTCCACTGGTCAGGAAGATTGCTTTATTCTCAGCACCCGATTGTTCACATACACATGGAATCTCCTGTGTTGGTTGTGTATGTATCCCAACACTTCTTTGCTGTGGAAATGTCAGAGCTTCTTACTGAAGAACTAAAAAGGTAAAGATTGACAGGACCACATTTTACACTGACAGCAATCACCGCAGCGCAGAGCTCCAATCTGGGAATTGTAAACTCGGGCAAGGCAAAGCTGGCACCTAAGCCAATGACGAACCCGACCTCTTCATGTCCATCTTTGTGAGTAACCTTCATGTAGGCTACTGCTGCTATAGCTTTTACTGATGCATCTGAGAACACAGTTCAATAAAAGTGGCTTGTGAAATGGAGAATGTAACATACGTACGTGGGACGTGCAATGACTTGAGGTTCTGTAATGAGTCGTGCCATCTTCGCCAATCATTATACATGTTTTGTGGCAAGGGCTGTCCCACTCAAGGTTGCTGCTGGACAGCTCTCTGAGAAGAAGTCTGCCTTTTATAGTTACTGGTACAATCAGTCGAAGAGGATCAAACAAGCTGTTAACTATGGAGAGTACCCCACGGCGAGTAAAAGGCTTCTGCTCTTGTGAAACATCAAATGTGAAAGTGTCAGATGTGATGTTCCAACTTACACCTAAACTTTGTTGTACTGGTGGCTTATCTGTTGAAAGATCAAGATCTTTGGCTTCTGGGGAGAAAGCTTTAACCACTTCCATCTTGTCTAATCTACGTCTCCATAAAATAGTCTCCAACAAGGCAAGCACTTTTGGGCTCTCTGTAGGACGTCAATAGCCTCAGCTTCCGTTGGAAAAGACTTCAATGCATTATCCACGTAGAAGTCATACTCTACGAAGTTCCGTGCGTCTGTTCCATATTCAGCTTCTGCTGCCATCCTCATCCCATAGATAGCTACTGCTGGTGACGGACTGTTACCAAAGACGTGTACTTTCATCCTGTAATCTACTACGTCCTTGCTCAGGTTGTTGTCCTCATACCAGAGGAAGCGAAGGTAATCCCGGTGCTGTTCTGAAACAACAAAGCAATAAAACATCTGCTCAATGTCAGCTGTGATGGCAACAAGGTCTTTTCTGAAGTGGAGTAGCACACCCACAAGATTATTATTTAGGTCAGGCCCTGACAGCAGTACATCGTTAAGGGGCGCTGGAATCAAACACCACGTGAATCTTCCCAGGCTTTTGTGGGTGATAGACCTCAAAGAGGGGCGATACCAACACTCTTTCTTCATTACGCGGTGGTGCAAGCTCTGCATGTTTATTATCGAGCATTTTCTGCATTAACTCCGTGAAGTGTGCCTTCATGTCTGGCTTGTCGAGCATCCTTCGCTGATGTCAGGGAGTAGGTGTCTGGGGATTGCTAGAGTGATTGTCCTCCTTAGTGCGGCAAAATACATTTACTCATAGTTTCAGCAGTGGACTTTGTACGCAAGTTTGAAAACAGTGGATTCGAAGTATCTCTTGTCTGGTTCAGACTGAAGTCGTCTTTTACACTGAAGCGGCGGTCACAGGGGGTAAGGTAGTCCGTTTTCCAACACATGGGTTTTAGAACACTGACTTCGTTCGGCTCGTGAGCACGGCCAAGACATACGTCACCAACAATTACCCAGCCTAGGTCAAACTTGTGTGCAAATGGGTCATTGTGTCTGCCACAGATTTGCTTTCTCAAAGAATGTTTCTGCCTATCAGCAGCAGTATGTCAGCTTCTGGGTCGAGGGCGGTATGTCAGTGGCTATTGCGCTCAAATGAGGGTGATGTAAAGCAACTTCAGCAGTAGGAATTTCTTCCCTGTTGTTAGGGATTGCATTGCATTCTACAAGCGAGGGAAGAGGAAAACGCGCCTTTCCATCAAATGACATAACATAGTCACAATCTCTTCTACCAGTCGCCTGTATTACACCAGCACAGGTTATTAGCGTGTATGGTGAAGTTGTGCTTTGTATATTGAATATGTCAAAAAACTGTGATTGGTTACTTTGATCATCAATTATAGCATACATCTTTCTGACGTTGTGTGGCTGACCCTTTGGGTAAACTTGCACTAAGCAGATCTTGGAACAGGATTTACCCCTTGATTTTATTTCCACATACCTCTGTGCATGTGGCTGTGACGTCTGAGTCCTGCACGTTTGCTTGCTCCCTGCCATGCTCTTTAGGAAATAAATGGGACTTAAACATCGGCGGTGCTGTACCTGGGTGTAGAGCTGCCAAGTGTTTCTCACTGTTGCACTCTTCACACCTGATTGTTGTTACAATCCCTCGCTTGGTGGTCGGTGGAAGCAAGGCAGCGATAGCAGATGTTTTTGTCTTTATGCTTCTTGAGGACAGGAAGAAGTTGCTCAGTTCTTAAACCTCTGCACCGTTTTAGTGGATGGGGTATGGGACACTGTCTTTTAATGTCCTCGACTGACCCTCTTGTCTTTATTCCTTCCGACACTTCAATCTTGTTAACTGTTACTGATGGTTTTTCCTTTCTATAAATCACTGTAGAATTGATAGGTGAGAGGTAAGTTGTGGTGAAGCTTGGGTCATTCCGTGCTTTTGCCTGGCTTTTCACAAACACCACAAAAAATGAGAAGGGTGGTAAGCTAACGTTGTGGTCTTTAAACTTTTACCCCACCATGGTCCATTTTTCTTAAAGATGAAAAGGCAGCTTCTCCACAATTGGACTTACTCCTCTGGCTGTATCAAGGTAACTTAAACCAGGTAAATATCCATCTAGCTTTGCTGCTTCTATTTCACATAAGATCTGACAGATCACGAAGCTTGTGAGGTTCTTTGCCAGAGAGCTTTGGGAACGTTTGCGTTCTTAAAAACGAGTTTTCTATAGCTTCAGCTGAGCCATAGCATTACTCCAACCTTGTCCATATCATGTTCAGACCAGCAGGTGGGCACTTTATGCAGACTGCTTTTAGCCTCTTAGCGTGATCAGAAGACCTTGGGCCCAACCACTTAATCAAGAGATTAATTTCTTCACTAGACCTAGAGCTTAGCTGGAAAGCAACATTTCAAAGTACCATCAAAGATAACTCTCTGGCCTGTCGTCAAACTTAACTAGTCCTCCAGTTACTAGTTGACTCTTTGCTCAAAACCTTGCAAGATCACTGATTGTACTGTCAGCATTACATGGCCTTTTGGTCCGACCAGACTCTACACAAGTTTAACACGTGGGATCGTAAAATGTAAATGGCCGAGCTTTCACCTATCTGGACTGACCAGGGCACATTCCGACACTCTCCCTGAGCTTCAAAGGCATTCTTGGGGGGGGGTCCCGAATGTGTCCTAAGGTGACAAAAGCCATGTGGCGCCAGGAACAAAGAGAGATTCAAATTCTACCAAAGAATGTCTCTCTCGCCACCTAAGAAAGGCTTAGTGTAAATAAATGTATCTCTACCGTTTATGTTTGTTCCCATGGTATGCTAACCTAACCATAATATCAAAGGCATAGGTGTTACACCGTAACTAGGTGACGCCCTCAGCGTTAAAACATCTGTGCACTGAAGGAACAGCAACGAGCGCATTTTCTTCTATCTCTCGAGACCTTTTTTCCGGCAGTTTGCTTCGGCTAAGTTCGCGCTTCCTTTCTCGGGGAGAATCCAACGGACTCGCCGCTCGCTTTAAACGCATCAGGACTTCCATCAGCGCAAACCAGAACTTGTCCCAACACATCTATAAGCCAATGCAAGTATCTCATCTGTTTATAAATAGCTGCACGTAAGCTTTGCCCCTTTTAATAAGGAGATTGTCTGTGATGGTTTATGCAGATGTGAATTGATGATTTAATACTGCTACTCTTACTTTGTCTATTACTTTCATTCTTTACTACTTTTACGTTTAATGTGTGTTTGTCTAAGTGTTCATCATTGTGTAGTTAGCTGGTTTGTTTACCCGTTTATATAATCAATAAACCCCAATTTGTATGCCACGCTAGAATTGTTTCTGTGTTATTGATCGCATCTTAATCGTCACTTTAAACTGCTTGATTTCGTTACAAATTTGAAGGGGTACTGTATTACAGTAAGAGTTGTTTTCCACGGCCAGGAAGGTGATATTCCTTAGTTAATAGATGGTGGACTGATCACTCGGTGGACGATTGTATTTAGTCGTCGCTATTATTGATTCTGCTGCTTCAGATAAAGTGTAGAAGATGGGTATGGTTAATCACCGTTAATTATACATATCTTACTGTGGTTAACTTCATAGTTTCCCGAGATGCACTACACTTGTATTCTGTTGTGGTTGTAACAAGAAGTGAGAGGGTTTTCTTCACTACTGCATAGCGGCTGTACTGCCTATTATAACTATGGAAATAGCGCCCTCTAGCGGACAGAAAAAACAACAGTATGTTAACAGCTCC
This sequence comes from Barbatula barbatula, assembly GCF_947034865.1. Classification (NCBI taxonomy): domain Eukaryota; kingdom Metazoa; phylum Chordata; class Actinopteri; order Cypriniformes; family Nemacheilidae; genus Barbatula; species Barbatula barbatula. The sequence goes on along the minus strand of NC_136768.1, from coordinate 6,063,668 downwards.
AACACGGTGTGCACCCACTTCCCCCAACAGCGCTAACGGAGAAAAGGAGGGTAGCGGTTAATGAATACGGTAAGTAACTGTGCGTATAAATGTAGGCGTGTTAGTGCTGCTTCCCCAGCGGTGGTATACAAAGTGAGTTTATTACATCACCTTCCCCCTCTCCTAGCCGCATGCTGGCCGGGAACCTGGACAAGTAGTCGGCTACCACGTTGAGCCTCCCTGGACGATGCTTAATCCGTGTCGCTCTGGCATTGTGGTCCCTAATGGACTGAATCCAGGTCAGTGCTCTGTCTCAAAGTCATGAGATGGACAACTGGCCTCTCCTCTCCCGGGTTTCCTTGAGCCATAACAGCTCCTATTCCTAATGCGGATGCGTCCACATGCACCAGGAATCTTGCCGCGAAGTCGGGACTCTGAAGGAGAGGATGTCTTCCAGTCCGGTCCTACAGTGTTGTGAAGGCTGTCTCACAGTCATCGGTCCAGGGAATCGGGTTTGTTACGGTCTTGGACAAGAGGTTTGTCAGGGGAGCTGCGATGGAGGCGAAGTTTGGTACCAACCCACCAGTCCCAAGAACGATCTCATCTCCTTCTTGGTCTTTGGCTGTGGGCTTCTTTTTAATGCTTCCACATTATCAATCTGTGGCCTTAACTGTCCATTGCCGAGATGATACCCCGGATAATTGGTCTCTTGTCTTGCCTACTCACATTTCGAAACGTTAAGTGTTAATCCTGCCTTTTCTATCCTCTTTAGGATCTCTTTTAGGTGTTGATGCTCTGGCCAAGAGTTGCTGTATATCACTACATCATCCAGGTAAGCCGCAGACCAGCCTTGAAGGACACGGTCCATCAGTCTCTGAAAGGTGGCCGGTGCTCAATCAAGGCCAAACGGAAGGACTGTGAATTTGTACAACCCTAATGGTGTTTGGAATGCTGTGTACGGTCTGAACTCAGCCAGTATCCCTTACACAGGTCTAGTGTTGTGATAAACTGCGCTCTTCCAATATTTTCCAGCAGATCATCTATCCTCTGCATCAGATACATATTAAATTTTGATTGGGCATTGATCTTGCGGAAGTCACGTAGGGGTCCGTCTTTCTTGGGGACGATTACCATCGGACTGCTCCATTCGATCACTCGCAGCTCCTTCATAACTTCTTCCCTTAAGGGTTCTCCCAGCCATCGGTAGGGCCGTTAACGTGATTGTGTTGGGTCGGACAGGTGGATAGTATGGTGGATCAGCTCATGTCGTCCAGGTCTCTGACAGAATAGAGTGGGAAACTGATTCAATTGGTGCTGCAGCCTTTCCCTCGGGGTCCTCTAGGTGTGTTAGGTTCACTACCAACGGCTGTCTCTTCACATCCTCTGAATCCTCTTCCACCTTCCTCACCAATAGTGATGTCTCTGTTCCCATACCGTGCGGCTCCATTCGTTCAGTAGGTTCACATGGTAGGTTTGCCTCGTCCTGCCCTTGTCAGGATGATGGACTTCATAAGTCACTGGCCCCATCTTGCGAGCCACAGTATATGGTCCTTGCCACTTGGTTAAAAGCTTCTCTGTTGATGTTGGTAAAAGTAGCAACACTTTCTGCCCAGGCTGAAACTGTCGTAGCCTGGCATGTTGGTCGTACCACTTTTTTCTGTGCTCGTTGCTTTTCCATTAATTTCTCTTTAGCCTGTTCTCGGTACTGCTCCAGCCGATCTCTCAGCTCCAGTACATACTGTACTATCCCCTTCTTTGTTTCAGGTTTCTCCCAGCTTTCCTTTAACAGGTCCAAGGGTCCTTGTACCTGCCATCCATACAGGAGTTCAAAGGGTGAGAAGCCTGTCGATGCTTGAGATACCTCTCTATAGGCGAACAACACAAATGGCAGCGACTTGTCCCAGTCTTTTCCTGTGTCTGCAACGAACTTTCGCAGCATGTTCTCAAGCGTTTGGTTAACCTCTCCACTAGTCCATCTGTCTGTGGATGATATGGAGTTGTCCGTACCACTTTGATTCCCAGTTGGGTGTTCAGCTGCCCCATCAGCCGTGATGTGAAGTTCGTTCCTTGGTCTGTTAGGCTCTCCCCAGGTATTCCGAATCGAGAGAAGAGGTGGATCAGTGCCTGGATGATCTTGGGTGTGGTAATTGATCGCAGTGGAATTGCCTCAGGATACCTTGTGGCATTGTCGCTGATCACCAGGATAAAGCGATGTCCAGCACGACTTTTCTCCAGTGGTCCCACAATATCCATTGCGATCCGCCAAAAGGGTGTTGGGGTGTTGAGATCACAGGGAGAGGTTGTAGGGGGGCACTACCCTGCTGGGACACAGCACTCGTCTTTTGACATATGGGACGTGTTACAGTGTGTTTTAACATCAGTGTATAGTGTGGGCCAATAAAACCTTGAACTAATGCGTGTGTATGTTTTCTGCTGACCCAGGTGGCCAGCCCATGGAACAGAGGACGACAACATAAGGGTTCAAATAACCATGTCACATCATTGGTTTGCATATATAACACACCATTCAACATTACACAGTGTTCCCTGCCCTCCCTTGTCTGATCGTCACGCCCAGTTTTATCAATTAGGTTCTTTAAAGTTTCATCCTCTTTGTAATTTGGCTATGTTCCCTGGGACTTTCCAGCCATCCACTTCCAATCCCTCCACCGAGGTTTCAGAGGCTGGGGTACCCAGGTGCTTCTCTAGCCATCGTTGTCTACGTGGTTTCCTAGTGCTTTTAGTCCCGCCCTGCAGCAGACTATCACTTAAGTCTGGCAGCGGCTGCAGAGCTGCCCTGGCTTGAGCTCTGGTAATTGCAGGACAGGACACATCGACGTGGGTATTCATGACAGTATTTTTTTTATCCTGACTGGCGGGTTGCAAGTTCATATAATACAAGAAAATCTCCTCCCAAAATCATGTCTGCTGGTAAATTGTACACTATGGCAACATTTAACAAATACATTTGTTCACCTACCTCCACCATCAATTCAGTTCGGGGATATCTCTTTACATCCCCATGCACACACTGCACTGAGGTAGTGTTCACATAGTTCACATTAATTATCCAGCATGATTTTATCATTGACAGAGAACTGCCAGTGTCCAACAATGCCCTTAGAGCATGTCCGTTCACAGTCACATCATGTGTTGACCCCTTCCCCTACATAGTCAAAATCACAGTCCTCGTCTCTAGGTACATAACAAAACCCTGTGAGCTTTGCTTTGCGAACCGGACACACAGCTGCCTTTCCTGGCTGCTGGCAGAAAAGCAAAGCCAATCCTTGGGTGTTGACCTAGTTGCACCAAACGATAGCTCCATTCTTCCTCCGGCCACTTCTTGGTCTTTGCCAGACGCTCGAACCGGTGATAGTTCTCTATCTTCCCCTGATTGGAAGCTCCCTAACTTTGGTCAAGCCCACTGTGTTGTCTCTCTCGCTGGTGTGACCCTCGGGGAGTCCACGATGGAGGTTGGTCTGTGTCGAGTGGATACCCTTGGTGCTGGTGTCTGTAATTCCATATGGATACTTCCCCATCCGGCGAGGTCTCAGCAGGAAGAGTCGACTGCAAAATGGACTCACAAAGCCCTCGGAGCTCCAGCATATATCGCTCCTCTCTCTGTTCTTGAGAGTCGAGAAATCAACGCATCGGGAGGATTTGTGAATCCAATCTTAACACAAATGATGGCACACTCGCAGAAACACTTCCTTGTAAGGTGGTATTTATTTACAGTGCCAAAAAGTAATCCACAGTGTCTGGATTTTTTTGGTAACCGGGACACTAAATCTATACAAAGTATCAAATGGAATCATAAGAGGTGGAAAATTTCTTCCACCAATGAGTATCAAACAATCAGATAGTCATTCTCTCTAAAGACCGGTTGAGGCACCACAGTAGCACTCTTGTGTCGACTTTGTAAAACCAGAACAACTCCGATTTGGGTGTTTTCCTGGGCTTATAACGGCCAAACCCCTCCCCTTTTCGGGACCATACCATTATCCAGGTAAGTATGTATCTCTGTAATACTAGTACCGCACTTACTAGTATCTCCCACCTTAGCACATAATGACACCATGTACACTCCATATGTATAACAAGTAATAAACATGTCCTCCTTAACATAATACATTGAATCTATAAACTTCATACACAAATATCCACAAAACCCCCAGACACTTAACACAATGATATCACCCCCTCCCGTCCACGCTGGATTGGCGCGACCCAGAAGTGCCATCATTTTCTAACGGCGGTTTTCTCGAGTCGACCGATCGTACTGGAAGACAATCGACTCGCTTGAACTAACAAACATAAGACGAAACAATGACAAAGTGCATGTATGTATGGAAACTGTTACGGAGAGTGGGAAAGTGGAGAGATTGTTTCCATGTGCCATTGGTGTTGTGTGTGCACCCACTTCCCCAACAGCGCTTACAGAGAAAAGGAGCGGTTAATGAATACGGTATGTAACTGCGTGTAAATGTAGGTGTGTTAGTGCTGCTTTCACAGCGGTGGTATACAAAGTGAGTTTATCACACACTCACGTTCTCCTTTTGCAAACATAAATTTTTTCCTCTTATACACTCAGATTTTCATTTTCTCACACATACTTCTGCTCACACACTCACATTCTCCTTTCGCACACTCGCACATTCTCTTTTGCATTCACATACATACATACATACATACATACATACATACATACATACATACATACATACATACATACATACATACATACATACATACATACATACATACATACATACATACATACATACATACATACATACATACATACATACATACATACATACATACATACATACATACATACATACATACATACATACATACATACATACATACATACATACATACATACATACATACATACATACATACATACATACATACATACATACATACATACATACATACATACATACATACATACATACATACATACATACATACATACATACATACATACATACATACATACATACATACATACATACATACATACATACATACATACATACATACATACATACATACATACATACATACATACATACATACATACATACATACATACATACATACATACATACATACATACATACATACATACATACATACATACATACATACATACATACATACATACATACATACATACATACATACATACATACATACATACATACATACATACATACTCGCACACACTCAAATTCTTTTGCATTAACACACACACACATCTTTTCTCACACACTGACATTTTCCTTTCGCGCGCATACATTTCTACTGTCACACACTCACACATTCTCCTTTGCATTCACATACAAACATTTTTTTACTCACACACTCATATTCTCCTTTTGCATTCATATATTTTTTCCTTTTTCTTGCATGCCTACACATATGTATAGACTTTTTGTGGGATGGGGGTATCCATTACTTCCTCTGTAAGTGCTCTTAAACCAGGAAATACATATGTTAGACTTGCTCCGCTTATCCTAACATAAAAAGGATGCTATCCAAAGTCATCCTGTTGTCTTTTCAACTGCATTTTTTTATTTTGTCAGTAAGTGGCAATGAAAATGACATTAGACATTATTTAAATAATGTGCAGGAATGTATTGAACAAATGCAAGAAGGAGCCGAATAATTCGTTCATTTGTTCAAAGCCTTCCGTTTCCATCATACACCTTCCGTTTTCTCTCACTCTACTCTCACACACGCATTCTTCTCTTAAATGCATATATAATATTTTTCAGACACATTTTCTTCTTACATGCGTATATACTTTGAATACGTTTATATAAAATGTATTACTGTACGTGTTAAAGTATATGAGCATGAAAGGAAAGAATATATTAATGGGGTCGTTAAAATATTTGAGTAAAATGTATGTGTGCGAAAGGAGAATGAGTGTGCTAGAATGAAATTTGGCTTGTACGTCCCCTCATGGAGATTTCTAGGACATCATTGACTACCATAGTTGGAAAATTGTTTAATCTTTTTTTGTCCTTTTAAACTAAATTAGATTAGAAAGAATTTAGGAAAGTAAAGCGTTCTAGGGCACCTTTGACTACCATTTTAATGTTCTACTGTGGTAGTCAATGATTTCCCATGAAGTCAGTTTTCAAATTTTTACAAGTATCTTTGTGTTCAACAGAACGAAATTGACACAGGTTTGGAACAACTTGAGAGAGAACATGACAGAATTTTTGACAGAAGTGTTGAAACACTTTTCCAACCCTGGTTCTAGAGGTACACCGACAGTGCACATTCAGATGAGGTGATTCAATAAAGCAGGTGTGGATGATTAAGGAATCGCACAACTAAATCTATTAATTCACTTATTTGTAGATTACTTACAGATCTGGGACCCCGTTTCAGAAAGCAGGGTAAGTGCAAACTCTGTGTAAGTTAACCCCAGAAAACGGGATACTCTGGGTTTTCAGTTTCAGAACGCGAGGTATATCAAACCCGCGACCGCGGGGTAAGTCAAGCCCCTTTCAGAAATCGAGGTATCTTATACTTAGAAGGTTATTATGGTTACTCACTCTCTGTGACCCTAACCTGGTCGGGAGCAGGGTTTATTTCACAAACCCGGGGTTTGTTACAATCTCCACCCCTTTTAGAAACGCAAGCGGTGTTATATTTGCCTAAGCAGTTTGTTTTTTCAACCGTTTTCCTTAATCGCGCACAAGTTCGTAACACCGACATTAAAATGGCATGTCCCTTTAATGAGGAAGCTGCATTAATTCGGAGAGAGTTAAATTTACGTCGGGAGAGAATGGTGAAGCGCCGTTTGAATATTTTATCATATCCGGAGGATTTTTTTATTTGAGCGATACCCTTTTTCTTTACAGTGCATTAAATATATCCACAATCTGCTTCATCCTTACATCACAAACCTCACTCGTCGGGGTGGCGCTCTTATATCGGAGCAGATTCTTTGTATGGACTTACGTTTCTTTGCTAATGGTAGCTTTCTATATAACACCGGGGATGCAGAACACGTTAGCAAGGCAACGAAAAGTGTTCATCGCTCTCAAGTACTTTTTATACATTTTTGTTATGTTTCCTGGCCACAAACCTATGAGAGCCAGGAAACAAAAAGAGGAGTTTCATAGGATTGCAGGTGAATGGTTAACGTCATTCTGAATTAGGCTTATCAAATAAATGTTGTCTTGCAGCCACTTCTGGAAGTAAGCTAATAATTAAAATACCCTTTAGGATTTCCCAATGTGATTGGGTGCATAGCGGTCTTACAAACAGGATTTAGAAAAACCAGCCATGATTTTCTCGGTAGAGCGGGTGCAAGCATGGCCAGTTTTCTGTCTTCTATAGCCACTGTGCTCAGTTCTCATATCCTCATACGAAGATTAAAAGCTTTTTGTCAATATGATAATAAAAATAAACTCGCATTTAACCTAAACCAGCGATGATTGTCTTTGAAAACACTTTTCTAGTTCCAAAACGCCAACATCTGTTAATGAGAAAATCACAGAAAATAGCGTTTCTCATTGATACCTGTTTGTTTTTCCACCATAAGATGATTAAGCACAGGTAATATAGTCCCATAAATAGTTATATTAAGTTAACTTGGAGGAAATCGTTTCACCATTTTACAACATGGCCATTCAAATGCTTGAGGTACAGGTAGCATGCAAGCTCATTGGCTGACAAATTTCACAAAGAACCTATCAGATTGCACCTTGATAGATGATTGGCTGACATAATGGCAAAAGATAGCCTATCCGGTTACTCTGTGTAGGTTTAAAGTGATTGGCTGAGAGATTATGCATTGAAAACTTTTAGTGCTGTGCTTTCATGACCGAACTTTAAATCATATGTTTACCTAATTGAAATGATATATTTGTCGTCAGTCAGTATATCATAAATAAAAAAATGCATACGTGTGTGTGTGTGATGTCACAGTCAGTACAAGCGTAATAATTTATTTGTCTGTTCTGCAGGTTCACGTGGTGACCGCTGAAGAGGAGATGGATGATGTTTTCTCATTAGAACAAGTAATGTTAAAAAAAAGTGTCTTCTCTTGTAATAATCTATGTTACAATTATACTGTTCAATAATATCTAGGATATGTTGTGTCTGCTGTTTCTTTAAAGGTGATTCTGCCAATGCCAGGAAATAGTGTCAAGTACCCAGAAAACCTGCTGGGGAAATGGTATGAGGACAGATTGGCCCAGGACGGCTTGGGGTCATGCCGTTTCAGAGTGACTCCCCTTAAACTCAACATCCCGGGTTGTTATCGCCCTCTGCTCGCAAAGCCACAGAACATCACTTACAGCTTTCTGACCGCAGAGGAATCACAGACGACGAGTCATTCAGACGAGCCTTGTGCACCCAGTCTTTCAATAGCATTTGATTTGAATGCTTCCTGTTATGCTACTGTGTGTCTCAGGGAGATTATGAAATGTCATGTTTCATAGCTAATTTATAATGAGGAAAGACTAAATAAGGATTTTTTGTAACGCATCACATTTGATTGAAGGGTTCAGAAATAACTGCCTTTTGTGCCACTTAATGACCACTAGATGGGGGTGATGGATTATTTGAGTCTTCATGCATTTTACACTTACAACAGTGTTACTCGGTCTTTGAGCAGACAGTGCTTCTCCTGAGTCCTGGTTTCTTATTTGAGTGTGTGAGAGCAAAGGATCTTCATCCTCTCACATGAATATGAAGACACTATGGCTCTTGAACTATACAGGTGAGCTTTTGCTACAAATGCGTAAAGCTCTCCTTGCATAATTCATGTTAGGAGATTCCTGTTTTATATACTTTTGTGCTTATGAAAGAGTTTAAGGTTCCATCTGTGAGCATATTAGTAATTTTCTGAGTAGGATGTTTGTCAAGTTCATCTTCAAATTGTATATTTCAATATATATTGCCTTGACTTGTGATAGTTCACCCAAAAATGAAATTTCTGTCAACATTTACTCACCCACTTGTCATGTTAAACCTGTATGACTTTCTATCTTCGAACGCACAAAAAAGACATTTTGAAGAACGTTGTGAACCGAATATTAGGAATAGACATCGCTGAGAAACTAATAATTCAACTAGTAGTATTAGTCGGATCTAGTAACCACTTCTTCATCTGCTCGGTTCACACTTTATTTCTTTGATGGGGATAGTGGAAAGCTGGGTGTGTATATAAAGTTGAGCATTGACAAAGAGAGCCTGAGCCTAAAAGCTACTGAAAAATATCCAAACAAGGCAGGCGGTCCAACGAAGCCAGTGTCTGCGGAGACGAGCAGAAATGAGTTTTAAATGTTGTTTGTCTGATTAAACTCAAACTTTAACTCAATGCTGGACATACGTAAAAAGTATGCAAGCACAATATGATCAAAGAGGTGCACAAAGGTTGCACATGTACACTCTCAAAGAACACTCTTAATAGCCTTTAATAAAACATCTAACCAGATGAGAGGGGAAAAGACTAGTTAATCATATAGATACAATAATTGGAATTAAATGACTCGAGTCTCTGTAATAAATCAATCAAAAATGGACGTGACGTGATATTCAGAACCAGTGTTGTACCTTCAGGATAGCTTGTTCATTACTCTACTAAAACTCTACCTGATAAAACAGTTAATTTAGATGACGAACTATCTTTGGCTGGGGTTTTGTTGTTCACTGGACAAATGTGCTTCGTCAAGTTGTTCGCATATATATTTCCCACTGTAACACATCAAATGCAGCTTATGTGTAAAACTGTTTCTCAACTTAAACCGTTTCGTTGAACTTTCCAGCATTTTTTCTTTGGATTGCATATGGGATCAAACAACCAGTTTTGTTCGTACAAAATGGCAAATTTTAAATCATGAAATAAACAAATGTCTTAACAATGATGTAAAGATAATAATAAACAACAATATTAATCATTGATGTGTAAAGAAGCCCCTCGTAGTGCTATATTACATCAGCCTTTTGCTGGTACTCCATCATGTAGAAATACGTTCTTGTATGTATACAATCTCGTTCACATAGTTTAGCCCCATAAAATGTGGCTTGGCGGTAATGAAGATGGGCCTTGGGCATGGTGTTTCAGGGTTCAAGTCCAGCTTTGGGCGACGTCTTATGTTTCTTATGTGGACCAGGTATGCATACGAAAGGTAAAATTTCTAGGAGAATTGTCACTAGCATGCACTGACGAGTGGCTCGGGGGTAATGAACACTTGCTTTGGGCATGGTGTTTCAGGGTTCAAGGCCTGCTTTGGCACTGTCTAACGTTTCTTATGTGGACCAGGTATGCATAGAAAAGATAAAATTACCAGGAGATTTGTGACAAGCATGCAGTGTCCAGTGGCTCAGCGGTAAGGACCAATACCCCTAGATCAAGAGATCTGGGGTTTGAACCCGGGTGTTGACCTGCATCTGAATGCTGGGGAGTTGAGCTACCAGATGGTGTTGGGTAGGTGGGCTGGAAGGGGGAGGAGAGAGGGGAGGCAGTAGTGGAGCAGGGGAGGCAGGTAGGAGGAGAGAAGCAGGCTAGGAGAGAAGAGGTAGGCAGAGAGAGAGGGCCAGCTAGAGGGGAAGAGAGAAGAGGTAGGCAGAGAGAGAGGGCCGGCTAGAGGGGAGGAGAGGCAGGCAGGCAGAGAGAGAGAGGGCCGGCTAGAGGGGAGGAGAGGCAGAGAGGAGAGGAGAGGCGAGGCAGGCGGAGAGAGAGGGCCGGCTAGAGGAGAGAAGAGGCAGGCAGAGAGAGAGGGCCGGCTAGAGGGGAGGAGAGGCAGGCGGAGAGAGAGGGCCGGCTAGAGGGGAGGAGAGGCAGGTGGAGAAGGAGAGAAGAGGCAGAGAGAGAGGGCCGGTTAGAGGGGGAGGAGAGAGAGAGAAGAGGCAGGTGGAGAGAGAGAGGGCCGGCTGGAGGCGAGGCAGAAAGAGAGAGGGCCGGCTAGAGAAGAGGCAGAGAGAGAGGGCTGGCTGGAGGAGAGAAGAGGCAGGCAGAGAGAGGGCCGGCTAGAGGAGAGAAGAGGCAGAGAGAGAGAGCCGGCGAGAGGAGAGGCAGGTGGAGAAGGAGAGAAGAGGCAGGCAGAGAGAGGGCCGGCTAGAGGAGAGAAGAGGCAGAGAGAGAGAGCCGGCGAGAGGAGAGGCAGGTGGAGAAGGAGAGAAGAGGCAGGCAGAGAGAGAGGGCCGGCTAGAGGAGAGAAGAGGCAGGCAGGCAGAGAGAGAGGGCCGGCTAGAGGGGAGGAGAGGCAGAGAGGAGAGAAGAGGCAGGTGGAGAGAGAGAGGGCCGGTTAGAGAAGAGGAGAGAGGCAGGCGGAGAAGGAGAGGCGAGGCAGGCAGAGAGAGAGGGCCGGCTAGAGAAGAGGCAGGCAGGCAGAGAGAGAGGGCCGGCTAGAGAAGAGGAGAGGTAGAGAAGAGGAGAGGTAGAGAAGAGGAGAGGTAGAGAAGAGGAGAGGTAGAGAAGAGGAGAGGTAGAGAAGAGGAGAGGTAGAGAAGAGGAGAGGTAGAGAAGAGGAGAGGTAGAGAGGAGAGGAGAGGCAGGCAGAGAGGGCCGGCTGGCTGGAGGAGAGAAGAGGCGGGCAGGCGGAGAAGGAGAGGAGAGGCTGCCTCTTCTCTCTCCGCCTACCTCTCCTCTGGCCTTCTCGCTTCGCCTGCCTCTTCTCTCTCCGCCTGCCTCTTCTCTCCTCTAGCCAGCCGGCCCTCTCTTTCTGCCTCGCCTCGCCTCCAGCCGGCCCTCTCTCTGCCTGCCTGCCTCTTCTCTCCTTCTCCGCCTGCCTCTTCTCTCCTTCTCGGCCTGCCTCTCCGCCGGCCTTCTCGCTTCGCCTGCCTGCCTCTTCTCTCCTCTAGCCAGCCGGCCCTCTCTGCCTGCCTCTCCTCTCCTCTCTACCTCTCCTCTTCTCTACCTCTCCTCTTCTCTACCTCTCCTCTTCTCTACCTCTCCTCTTCTCTAGCCGGCCCTCTCTCTCTGCCTGCCTCGCCTCTCCTTCTCCGCCTGCCTCTCTCCTCTTCTCTAACCGGCCCTCTCTCTCTCCACCTGCCTCTTCTCTCCTCTCTGCCTCTCCTCCCCTCTCTGCCTCTCCTCCCCTCTAGCAGGCCCTCTCTCTCTGCCTGCCTCTTCTCTCCTTCTCCACCTGCCTCTCCTCTCCTCTCGCCGGCTCTCTCTCTCTGCCTCTTCTCTCCTCTAGCCGGCCCTCTCTCTGCCTGCCTCTTCTCTCCTCCAGCCAGCCCTCTCTCTCTGCCTCTTCTCTAGCCGGCCCTCTCTCTTTCTGCCTCGCCTCCAGCCGGCCCTCTCTCTCTCCACCTACCTCTTCTCTCTCTCTCTCCTCCCCCTCTAACCGGCCCTCTCTCTCTGCCTCTTCTCTCCTTCTCCGCCTGCCTCTCCGCCAGCCTTCTCGCTTCGCCTGCCTCTCCGCCGGCCTCTTCTCTCCTCTAGCCGGCTCTCTCTCTCTCTCTGCCTGCCTCTTCTCTCCTCCACTCTAGCTCCGCCTGACTCTTCTCTCTCTCCACCTGCCTCTCCTCTAGCCGGCCCTCTATCTCTGCCTCTTCTCTCCTCTAGCCGGCCCTCTCTCTGCCTGCCTGCCTCTTCTCTCCTCCAGCCGGCCCTCTCTCTCTCCACCTGCCTCTCCTCCAGCCGGCCCTCTCTCTCTGCCTCTTCTCTCCTCCAGCCGGCCCTCTCTCTCTGCCTCTTCTCTCCTCCAGCCGGCCCTCTCTCTCTGCCTGCCTCTCCTCTCCTCCAGCCGGCCCTCTCTCTGCCTGCCTCTTCTACCCTCTAGCCGGCCTCTTCTCTCCTTCTCTTCTCTCCTTCTCTTCTCTCCTTCTCTTCTCTCCTTCTCTTCTCTCCTCCCCTCTAGCCGGCCTCTTTCTCTTCTCCTCTTCTCTCCTCCCCTCTAGCCGGCCTCTTTCTCTTCTCCTCTTCTCTCCTCCCCTCTAGCCGGCCTCTTTCTCTTCTCCTCTTCTCTTCTTCTCTCCTCCCCTCTAGCCGGCCTCTTCTCTCCTCTCTCTCTCTCTCTCTCTCTCTCGTCTCTCCTCCCCTCTAGCAGGCCCTCTCCCTCTGCCTGCCCTCTCTCGCCGGCCCTCTCTCTCTGCCTCTTCTCTCCTCTAGCCGGCCCTCTCTCTCTGCACCTGCCTCTCCTCTAGCCGGCCCTCTATCTCTGCCTCTTCTCTCCTCTAGCCGGCCCTCTCTCTCTGCCCGCCCTCACTGTCTGCCCGCCCTCACTGTCTGCCCGCCCTCACTGTCTGCCCGCCCTCACTGTCTGCCCGCCCTCACTGTCTGCCCGCCCTCACTGTCTGCCCGCCCTCACTGTCTGCCCGCCCTCACTGTCTGCCCCTTCTCCTACCTGTCTTCCTGCCTCTTCTCCCTTAGCCGGCCTTCCGCCTGGTTGCCTCTCCTCCCCCTCGCTCCTCCTGTCCTCTCTCTCCACCAACTCCTACCTACCCCTCTCTTGACTCCTCCTCCCTGTTAGATCCTCCTGGCATTCTCCTTCTACCAAGTTTTCTGGATTTCATGTGCAGGACAGCCACCTGGCTTTGAACCCTGAACCTTTTGGTTCAGCGTCGGTGCTCATATCCTCTGAGCCACCAGGTCCTGCACATTTGTGTCGATTCTCCTGGCGTGTTTATCCTCTTTGCTACTAATTGGAACGTATAAGGAATGTGAAACAGTACACACTTTCTAAGGCATGCTGGACTTGAACCATGAATCTTTTGGTGCAGGGTCAGTGCTCACATCCTCTGAGCCACCAGGTCCTACACATTTGTGTCGATTCTCCTGGCGTGTTTATCTTCTTTGCTACTAATTGGAATGTATAAGGAATGTGAAACAGTACACACTTTCTAAGGCATGCTGGACTTGAACCATGAATCTTTTGGTGCAGGGTCAGTGCTCACATCCTCTGAGCCACCAGGTCCTGCACATTTGTGTCGATTCTCCTGGCGTGTTTATCTTCTTTGCTACTAATTGGAACGTATAAGGAATGTGAAACAGTACACACATTCTAAGGCATGCTGGACTTGAACCATGAATCTTTTGGTCCAGGGTCAGTGCTCACATCCTCTGAGCCACCAGGTCCCACACATTTGTGTCGTTTTAGTGGACTTTCACTTTCAAAGCACAAAGATTGAACCCCTGGGCCATCAAAACGATGAAGGCTTCAACAATGTTCGTTTTTTGGGTGAGATTCCTTGTCTTATGAATAAAGCGTATTAAAAGCAATGGATTTAACACAGTACTTTCACAAATAACGAGCAAGAGTTCACCCCGAGCAGATTCTTGCTTATTTTTTGGTTTGACTGTTGTCTTTTACACAATCAAAAGAAGGTAACAATGGTGTTCAGGGCTCTCACATAGAGCAAACAACAGTTCTACCCCTGTGCCACAGATGAAGTTACCCGACACCGTTTTTTACGTGTGTAAATTCTGTTTTTCAAATTATTAAAGACCCTTAAAGTTGTTTTCTTTTTTTATAAGACCAAAACAGGATCTGCAAATATATTGTGGACAAGTTCCATAACTGAGCTTCTGTTGTTGGACTTTTGCATTGTGTGTGTTTTGCTGATTAATATTTTGGATGAGTTTCTTAATTAGAAATTTCGAACCTTGGGAACTGTGGGATTCAAACTAAGACTTTAATGTCTGAAGTAAAAGAGTTCAACCCCTAAGCCACAGAGCAGAGAGGTGAAATGTTCTCTGGGTTTTATTTCAGGAAAGAAACGAATAAAACCACAAAACCTCTATGTATTCTATAATCCCAATGGCTCATTGGTATATGCACTGCAACTGGGCCATTCATCTTTGGTTCCATATTTTCAAGTATCAAGTTACTGTACACTGTAGTATTTACATAAAATCAATCAAACAAAATATATACAGTTCATTTATCAATAAATACTACATTTATAAGTATTAAAATCTTGAAACACATTTAACGGTTGATTTAACATTGGTGACAGCATTGTGACATTTGTCCACCAGAGGATGCTCACATTCCTTTTATGCTGTTCTTTGAATTTGAATTACAAAAAGCTATCCATTTTTAATGAACAAATAAACACGAGATGCACTCTTAAGTAAAATTTTGTCTAGTAATATAAGTGAGTAAGAAACAGAAAATAAAAGTATAAACACACTGCAAAAAGTCTATATTCATCAATGTGTATAAGTTATCGATTGTTATTTTCCAGTCTCTAAAATCTTTAATACATTTTTTTAAAACACATTCCATGAAGGCACATCGACAGCTAAACTGACCATCAAACTGAGAGCAATGTTGTAGAAGGAAGTTTATAAACACACAGGCTATCGTTCATAAACGTAAATAACCTTATAGCCTCCACCCCCTTAAATTAAGTAAACAACTGCATCTCTATTTCACTTGCTCCCAGAAATGCTTTGTCCATCTCACGTTCTTCATCTTTATCATAAATAATAGGGCTGGGTTGGAATATTAATTTCCCAGTCATGTCATAGCATTCTGACATTTTCATCAGTTACGTCTTAACACTGAATCCAGACATCTGAGAAAGCAGTGTTTCTGTGTGCCCTGAAAGTACGGAGTTTGCTGGTTAGATTGGGGTATGTTGTTTATACCTTGCTGTCAGCTACGATAAACAAATGATGGGCAACCACAATCTTCATTGAGTTCTGGACCTTAACTTGTTTAGCGCTGACAAACAACGATTTCTGTCTGGTTTTCACAAAAACTCCAATGTTGACACTGAACCCCCAGCGCCCCTTTCTCCACGATTCCTCTTCTGCTTCATAAAAACCAATCCCAAGCTTGCCTGAAAAAAGAATATTGAAGAATAAAGTTATTTAAAATCTGTGAAATTATTGGTTATGATTAAAATCCCCTTGACACAATGCAAAAAGTCATCCATGTACAGTGCCCTTCACAATTATTGGCACCCGTTTAAGATGTGGTCGTGGACTTCTTTAAAAACAACAAAGAGGAAAATCCAACCTCTCCTCTTTAGCTCGGCCCACAGGTTTTCGATTGGGTTGAGGTCTTGGGACTGCGATGTCCATGGGAGGACCTTGAGTTTGTGACTGCTGAACCATTTTTGTGTAGATTTTCCCACATGTTTTGGATCATTATCCTGCTGAAAGACCCAATGACGACCCATCTTCAGCTTTCTGGCTGATTCAAATATATTGATCGGTGTAAACCACTACCTATATTACCAGCAATGGGGATCAAAAGCAAATGTTGGAGTCAATGTTTCCAGTGATTTAACATTTACAATGAAGGCTGGGCCAACTGAAATAAACATACAATCAATTCAGCACGTGTTTATAGCGCCACGGTTCTTTTCCCCCGTTACATTCCTGCAGTTTCTTGGCGCTGTTTGCATGTATCATCAGCAATCATGCAGTTTTTTGAAAAAGCATTTACCGCACAAAAGCGCCAAGGTGTTTTCCAATGGGAATTTTTACTGGATGGCTTGAAATTAAAGGCTGCTTTTAAAGACTATTGTGTGCTCAGCTATGATGAGGAGTTATGTGGTTGTCATGGTGATGGAAAGCTTGTTACTTTTAATGGCCAGAGCCTTAAGCAATGGCACTAACAAACTGCCAGACTCAGCACACCGCTCTGTGTGGGGCATACAGCAATGAATGCACCATACACACACACACACTGCCATACCTTCAACCTCCACCTGGCGCCGTGCCCTCTTGTGGTCTTGGTTAGTAATTACATTTTCACAACATTTATGAAGAGATTCATTCATCCATATACTTCTGCTTCAGATCCGGTAGTCAACTGTAATTGTGCGAGTGGGACGCTGCCGTGGGAGATTCAGGGGTTTGAAAATCAAGAGTTGGCAAGGAAAGTCGCAGCTGGAAAACTAACAGATTTAGGGAATATTAATTGTCTCTCAGCTCCCATCGGTTCAGAGCAAAAGACACTTCCATCCATCGATCACAATGAAAGATAGCCAGAATGCCATGCAGTCTGTAAGCCACCTCTCTTACACTGTCAGCGTTTTGGACTTACCTTGATTTATTTTCCAAAAAGGACGTTACGGTTACTGGTTTAACAGTTTTTTAGTTGGAACACACACTTCTTTTTACCAGTCAGATTAAAGGAAAAAGGAGTGGGAGTCTGGTTTGTTTGACTTGAATGTTGTGCTGGACCAACATTAGATTTTAATTGAGAGACACGTAATTTTCAGCAATACCACTGGCAGAACGTGTGCTATGTTCCAAGTCCACTAAAGCCATAGAACAGTATTGTGAAAGGGACCAACAAATAATGTTATTTAAAATAAAATAAGTTGCTTAATATAATATTACCTTTTACAGATGTATATGTTCTCAAATACACACATTGTTCTCTCTGTGTTCCAGTGAATAAAGTAATACAGGTTTGATGGAACGACACAACCGTGAGTAAATAATGTTTGGGTAACCTATGCTTTACAATCACTCTTTATATCCTTTGATATCTCCTCTATCCAGGGTCAAATTAAGAACTTTAAGCTATTAATCATTTTAGCAATGATGAAAAAACAGGCTGTCGATTCACATTCAGCCACGTTTCAGGCATTCATTTGTGTTCTGCAGAAGAAAGAAAGTCATACGGGTTTAAAATGACAAGAAGGTGATTAAATGATGACAGAATGTTAATTTTGGGGTGAACTATCCCTTTAGCAATCTAACTAGGTCTATACAATTTGATGCATTGTACAATTTTACAATACACATAGAATGCAAGTCGCTTTGGGTAAAAACATATACAAGATACATCAAATATACAGCCAGGGAATCGCTTAAATTCATTCCCATCCCATTCTCAGCCACAGAAATTCTAGATTCAAGTATAAAACTTGAATGCATATCAGGCCCACACATGAAGAATTTGGTTTCACTGCAGACGTATCAGCTGATAAGATGTGTCTTCACTGTGACTGGGCCCCTTTACCGCTAAAGAGATCACTCATCTGCTGCTATTGTTGAACTGCTATCAGCTTTATGCTGCGATTCTCCTCTGAGTGGCAGCATTCAATGTACCTCCATCTTCCCTTTGTTGCGGTCTCTCTGATTCTCACACAGCAAGTAAAGACCACAAATAAGCTTGGGTGTTCCAGAGAGAGACACAAGCAAGTGAACAGCAACCAAGATTTAATACGGAACGTATACATAAATGTATACATTTTAACCGTCCATGCTTTATCTGGGATGCAAAGATGCATGGCCTAAGAAGGAATGCATGGCCTAAGAAGGGATGCAGCATCGAGTTAACAAGCGCAACAAAACGCACACAATGATTAAAAAGTTAAACATAAATCTTCTTTTGATCACATTGCAGACATGTACGATGATGTTCATTTTATCGCTCGTGCTGGAAATGTCTCTGAATTGGATCAGGTGCTAACAGGTTGACACCAGGATAATTTTAAAGTTCGTCTGGTTTAATTGAAGAGCAGTCATATAGACTAGATTTATAGGCTGTATTTTATGGCCAGATGATAACTTTCACTTACTGCACCGTGCGATTGTTTGGCTTGGCACTTTGCCTCTGAATTAAAAGAGTTTTTGGGGGGGTTGAAAAATACAACTGTGACATTGAATCCTCATCTGTGAGATCAGTGGGTCTAATGAGGTCGACATCAAAACTTGTGTCACGTTATAGAAATCTCTACATGAAAGTGTATTTTACTGTTGATACAGAGAAAAAGCAAAAATAGAACAGAGAAAAAGCAAAAAAAAGAACAGCGACAAAGCTTGTGATCTTAGGGGACACATTACCCACGCATTCCACCGTTGAGAGCGTGTACTGTTAGGACCATCATATTGTCGCGCTAACTCTGTGGAGGTGTGGCTGTCTTCCAGATACCCGTCATTTCTTTCTCTTGCGCATGCTCTGCATTCACTGTGAGGAACTGCTGGGACTTTTGATTATGACAGGATATCGGTGAGCTCACCTGGACATTGACTCTCGTTTGGATCATTTGTCTGTTTGGCATTTAATGTGGTAAATGTGTAAATGTTACAGGTAGAATTTGAAAATAATTATCACTGCATGGTTTAAATGTTTATTAGTTAGATATTAGTTTTATATAGAAAGTCTAGTCAAATGCAGGGTAAAAAAAACAAGCTGTGATTGCTTGTAAAATGCATTTGACCTTTCCTGTTTTGGGGAAATACTTTTTTATTTTAAATGTTTTGATATATAAAAATTTTGATTTGAAGGTTTTTTCACCTGTTACATTTGATCCTGATCCTGTTACATTGCTACATCAACTGATCAAATTAATATTATTCTGAGTGAAATCCCAAGTCTGGTCCTTTTCAAGTGTGGGCACCTCACAGTTAGGAAATACACTCCTAAATGGTGAAGACTCCACGAAAAGGGGGAAACAGGAGGGGGAAATTCCACCTGGGGGCATGGAGGAAAGCCATCTATCTGCCGTCCACCGGTTCGTCCAACAGCCAGAAAAGCAACATGGCTGAGTTTTAGTCACTCGAACAGCTGAAAATGGAGCGAGCAACAGCAAAAACACTTTCTTCCCGACTTACCAACCATATACCGACTTACCAATCATATATTAACTTCAAAAGACTGCAAACGAAGACAACTCACTCCAGCGGTGGATCAACAGGCTGCATTATCTGTGGAGACCCAAAGCACAAGAGAAAACTCTACATCTGCAGAAGGTTTAGAACCACCACAATGCTTCAGGAGAAGAGGGACGCAGTGCAACAGCTCGGAGCCTGCAAGAGGTGCCTCGAACTCCACGACGAACTCTGCAGAAAAACGACTTACCTGTGCGGGAATCCAGAGTGCAGAGACCAACACCACTACCTTCTCTGTCCGTTGCGCAGATATACCCAAGTAAGGTCCAGTGAGATCTGAAGGGAGAAGATGCACCGAGGCCCAGGAAGAGTTCCTCTCTAAACGTCCACCTGAGCTAGCGCAGCAGGGTCGCGATGCCTTCTGCAACATCGCATCCCGAGCATACAACTCCACTGCAGCAAAGAGAGGCCTTCTGGAGAAGATTGGTCTGCACGAGTACTCTGTGATCCTGATGTTCCTTGACGTCAGCGCCAATGACGGGCAAAGAATCGGGACACTTATTGACCTGCCGTCTGACTCGAATTATGTAACTCATAAAGCTGCAAGCAAACTGAACCTCCGCAGTGAAGATGTCACACTGGTTGTCCATGGCGTCGGAGGGATGAAGGTGTCTGTTGCAACCAAGCGCTACCTCCTCAAGATCCGTATTAGCCCATTAAGAGGGACCCTCAAGTCTCACCAACTGATCTGCTACGACCTGACAAAATTGCAGAAGTGCACAGACATGTTCCACCTAATATGTTCCAGGAGATCTTCCCTGAGGTGACCTGGTGCTCTGGGATGGTCCACTCGGCAAGACAGTCGGGGGCATGCATCCAGATTTCTTCGAGGAAGTCATCCTGATGGCCCACACGTCCAAGACTCACTTCTCACAAGGCCCTTGGCCTTGGTTACACCATCGATGATGACAAGCTTCATGTCATGGTTGCAGTGAACTTTTCAAAGAAAAAGATGCGCCTTGGTCAAGAGAGAAGTTGAGAGAAGTAAGAGATCAAACTCAAGATCCACTCACTAGAAGAGCGCTGCTAAGCAAAGTCTCTGGCCTGTACGATCCACTCGGCCTTGTGACTCCTGTCAGGCTAAAAGGTTCCATTCTGGACAGGAGAGCTTACCAGGAAGCCAAAGTAAAATACTGCTTAAACGACACGTGGGATGCTGCCTTATCCGAAGGTCTCCGAGAAGACGCTATGCTGACCTGCTTCGCCAGATCTCTGACTCCGCCAGATCTCTGACTCCGCCAGATCTCTGACTCCGCCAGATCTCTGACTCCGCCAGATCTCTGACTCCGCCAGATCTCTGACTCCGCCAGATCTCTGACTCCGCCAGATCTCTGACTCCGCCAGATCTCTGACTCCGCCAGATCTCTGACTCCGCCAGATCTCTGACTCCGCCAGATCTCTGACTCCGCCAGATCTCTGACTCCGCCAGATCTCTGACTCCGCCAGATCTCTGACTCCGCCAGATCTCTGACTCCGCCAGATCTCTGACTCCGCCAGATCTCTGACTCCGCCAGATCTCTGACTCCGCCAGATCTCTGACTCCGCCAGATCTCTGACTCCGCCAGATCTCTGACTCCGCCAGATCTCTGACTCCGCCAGATCTCTGACTCCGCCAGATCTCTGACTCCGCCAGATCTCTGACTCCGCCAGATCTCTGACTCCGCCAGATCTCTGACTCCGCCAGATCTCTGACTCCGCCAGATCTCTGACTCCGCCAGATCTCTGACTCCGCCAGATCTCTGACTCCGCCAGATCTCTGACTCCGCCAGATCTCTGACTCCGCCAGATCTCTGACTCCGCCAGATCTCTGACTCCGCCAGATCTCTGACTCCGCCAGATCTCTGACTCCGCCAGATCTCTGACTCCGCCAGATCTCTGACTCCGCCAGATCTCTGACTCCGCCAGATCACTGCGCAAAGCTCAGTGCCATCACGTTCTCTGATGGCAGCGAACATGCATCGGGCGCAGTGATGTATATTCGATGGAGCTGTAGCCATGGTGTTGTTGTGAGACTGGTCGAATCCAAAGCCAAGCTGACCCCTCTCGACCACAGAGGTGATCCTGTGAAAGCTGAGATGTGTGGAGCCGTATTCGCAGCCCGCCTCAAGACCTACTTCCAGAGACACTGCCGACTCCAGGTCGAGAAATGGTACCATCTTGTCGACAGTCAGACGTCCTCGGCGCAATACAGCATGAGTTAAGGATACAAGACCTTCTTCGCAAACTGTGTTGGACACCGGTGCTGCTCTGAATTTCACCAAGACTGGTGGTGGATTCCAGGACTAGTAAAACATTGCAGACATCACCAGAGGGTCCAATCCAGATGCCATAACTGAGGACTCCGAGTGACAGTCTTCTTGACGATGAGTGGGTGAAGAAATCCGCTAGAAACATCGCAGCCCAAGTTTGAGACAAAGTCACAAAGAATATATTTGTAGCAGTACTTACCAGAAGACCACCAGCAAGAGCAAGAATTCGACAGCTCGAAGCGCTGAAAATGGAGCGAGCAACATCAAAAGGGACTTTTTTTCCGACTAACCAACCATATAATGAGGACCCACATGGAGATGTCTGTGGAGGAGCTAGAGTAACTTCAGAAGACTCCAAAAGGGCTCCAAAGTGATGGATGTAAATGAGGAGAAGCTGCTTACATCGCGCAGTGCGAGGAGACTGATGCAGAGGTCGCAACTGAGTTAAGCGACCAGCAGAGAGCCGATCTCGAGAAGACTGAGAAAGAGTGTGAGCAGAAGTTGGCCGAAGAAATCCGCTAGAAACATCGCAGCCCAAGCTCAAGACGAAGTCACAAAGATCCAGAAAAAGACATGTGTAGCAGTACTTACCAGAAGTCAACAGAAAACTGCACACGATCCAGCCGAGGTAGAGTCCAGAATATCACCAGCAAGAGCAGCAATTCGACAGCTCGTCGATATAAGGCGCTTCAGCGATCTGAGAAGGCTGGTTGGGACCGTGGCGTGGATCTGGAAAGCAGCTAAAAAGTTCCTGAGTGCCAAGATCAAAGACCAGTTGGGAGGCAGTACCATCCTCGGGTTTCCTTACAGTCAGCGAAAGACGAGACGTGTTCTGGGACCTTTGTCTAGCAGCACAGGAGGGTGTTGACTTCCCAAGCGCCACAATAGACAGACTAGTCGTCTACAGGGACCAGACAAGTGGACTTCTGTTTTGTGGTGGCAAAGTCCAGACCTTCGGAGAAGACCGGAGAGCTGTTCCTCTTCTACCATTCCAAACTTGGTTATCTACCCTGCTAGCCAGAGAAGCACACAGCGAGGGACATGACGGAGTGGCGGGAACTCTGCTGTGGATGAGAAAGAAGGCGTGGGTCATAAGAGGAAGAATTATTGCCCGAAAAGTCGTTGACAAGTGTATCGTCTGCAGGAAAGCAAAAGCAAGAACCTGCAGGCAGACAATGGGAAACTTGCTTAAAGAGAGGTTGAGTCCTGCTGCACCATTCGAGTTCATGTCCGTTGACCTGTTTGGACCTTACCATGTGAAGGATGATGTCAAGAAGAGAGTAAATATGAAATTATGCGGCTTCGTATTTTCCGCGGCATACTGCGGTAATGCTAGATTTCTCGCCGATTCACCTCACCGAAACGGGCCCGCCGAAGCTGCTGTCAGAGTCACTAAGAGAGCTCTCCAAAGTCTTGGAAATGTAGAAGGCCTTACCTTCAGTGAGTTCCTGACTGTGCTCCAGCTGGCTGCCAATCTTGCTAACGAGAGACCTATCGACGCTAGAGTTCAGAGCCGAGAAAAACACATCCAGTACATCACACCGAGCAACCTGTTGCTTGGTCGAGCCACACAAAGTGGATCCTTCAAAACTGTCGACTACACCATTTATCCATTCAAAAGACTCAAAGTAAAAACTATAGTCAACAACTTCTGGAACTCCAGGAGCCAACTTGCTGGTCCGTACCTGTTCATTTGCAGTAAGTGGCATGCTGCTGAAAGGAACGTTGCTGTTGGAGACATAGTTTGGCTTTGCGACCAAAACGCACTGAGAGGGCAGTTCAGACTTGCAATAGTCATTGGCGTAAATCCTGATTCCAAAAATGTTGTTCAAGATGTTTATGTGAGGGTCTCTCTAAGCTCCAGCATTTCGGTGAGAAATCCAAAACCGGGTGCCAGAGATCCCGAATCGAGTACCATTCTGCATCGGGACGTCCGCCGTCTTGTGGTCCCTGTACCAATGGAAGATCAGGTCGAAGACCAGCCCACTTAAGAGTGTGATCTTTCTGGGTGTTGCGGTAACTCTGTGGAGGTGGGGCAGTCTTCCGGATACCTGTCATTTCTTTCTCCTGCGCGCGCTCCACATGCCAGCCCGCACGTGACTGTGCACACACTCTGGTGCAGGCTCAACCAGGTGAATTGAAATTGGGGAAGTTCAGTGTTTCAAATACGCACCGCGTACGCATTTGACTGGGGTGCGACGGACAAAGAGGTCGGCAGAGGCAAACGCATTCACCGTGAGGAACTACTGGGACTTTTGATTATGACAGGCTATTGGTAAGCTCACGTGGACATTGGCAACTCTCGTTTGGATCGTTTGTCTGTTTGGTATTTAATGTGGTAAATGTGTAAATGTTACAGGTAGAGATTGAAAATAATTATCACTGCATGGTTCAAATGTTTAGATTGATATTAGTTTTACATAGGAAGTCTAGTAAAATGCAGGGTAAAAAAACAAGCTGTGATTGCCTGTAAAATGCATTTGACCTTTCCTGTGTTGGGAAAATTTCAAATAAACATATTTATTTTTTTATATATATTTATATATCTCATATGTATTATTATTTGAAGGTTTTTCACCTGTTACATCTGATCCTGATCCTATTACATTGCTACATCAACTGATCAAATAAATATTATTCTGAGTGAAATCCAAAGTCTGGTCCTATTCAACTGTGGGCACATCACAGTTAGGAAACACTAGACACATATAATGTTGACAGTATAGACCCGGGTCTAAAAATCTAGTTTCAGTCTTTGTTGATCTTTCATCAGGGTACAGTGGGTTTATTTCTAAATAGGTATGTAGCTCGGATACAAAAGCAATTAATGCATGTACCAATATTACCCAGTAAACAACAGAAAGAGTTCATACCAGTTTATCCTAATACAACGGTACACGCCATTAAACAGCATGTTTTGGTGATTTTCAGCTAAATATTAAGTTACTGAACTGATATAATACACAAAACAATAAAAAGCAACAAACATATATACTGTGACCTATAGAAAACCTAATAATTGTTTCACCCAACAAAAAATGTCAATAAATTAGTGTACTGTATATAAATATGTAACAACATGCTCCGACCTGAAATAAAGGTTCTAAGAACACAGTTCAACCTTTTGCTTAACACGTTCTTACTTATGGCTTAACGTATGCTGGTGTGGTTTTATTGTGTTAACTTGTTTTCCTAGAGATATCATAGCTTCTTAATTAAAAGGTTCTGCTAGGAAAAAAAGCATGCATCTCATTTAAATACATCTCTTATTTTATCTTAGTTACTGAGATACAGAACAGCATTTGTACCAATTAGCCCCAGCCTTAAGCTTTTTTTCCCAACTGATATACATCATCTTTTTCACCTCAGTCTAGTAATAAAAAGCCTGGTCTAATTTAAGTCTCCAAGTCAGAAAAGTACCGTAACAAAGCGTTCTCTGCCTCTCCGTATCTCCTGTTTGGCCGCCATGGCGACTGTCCGAACAGAGGGAAAAATGAATTACCCTCTATAAATGCGTTTATCCGGAGAGTTAATCGAATCTTGGCTTAGGCCCTTACACAATGCAACTTTAGCAGTGATTTTTATCTTCTGGGATGTGGACCTCAAATGCTCATTGAGCAGTTTTTTCTGATGCTAAAACTGACAGATACGGCGGAGCTCTGTGGTCCCTCTGAATTCTTTACTACAGATGGATATACATTTTGTTACCGCACACTATAAAAGCAACAATGACATGACATGGTACTACAGCAGACATTAGTCTTGTCGCATGCTAACTATAAACGTACCATGGTATTACCATTGACATGGAACTACTATGGTATTCTTAAACATCTTCCGTTTTTCTACTCTCTATTCCATTTCTATTTTCCAATCAGTCTTCTTTGTGTATTTCACCTTTTCATGTCTAATCTTTTTCTAACAATAATATGACCGCATGTGTCTTTTTAATGCCAACTGCTCTATTGTAAAATATTTTGACAGACTGTACATTACCTCACACAAAGGTTAATATATGTACAGTCAGCTGGCCATTATCTCAAAATAAAGCCCTTCATGGGAATACAAGACTCCATCAGGGTTTATTTAAATGAACATCTGACTTACAGTAGCCTATCCCTTGACACATTTGGCAATGTGGTAAGTAGACTCAAGAACTCTTTATGAGGCTGAAAGAAATATACCTATATACATGTATATACACACACATATATATAAATACACCTTGTGTCTCATATATACCTGAAATGTGGCCCAACATCCCCTCTCTACACTGAGCACCAGACACGAGTTAAATACAAAACCAAACGTCCTACCCCGAATCAATGAATTTACTTTCTGAGAGAGCCTATGAGACGATCAAACGGTCCACATTCCCACCGCATCACCCGACATTCTGCAGGACAGCACAGGATCCTGACACGCATGCATCTGCTCACAGGCCCAGAAACACAATCGGACTGCGATCTCGTAACCAGGGGACGTGTTTGAAGCGGTACCGGCGGAGCTCAGACAACGATGAGATCGGTTTGAGAAAAGGTTGAAATGAGTCCCTGAGGAGAACAGCTGAGGAAAGGGAATGCTTTGTACAGGAAACACTGATACACTTGAAACATAAAAGGACACAGGACCATCCGCAGAAGGGATCAGGTTTTGTTGCTTAAAAATATGCAGAGAGCATCACATTGGACATTTATGAGGCTTATTGCTGTATGTGAGTGGGATTGCTCGAGTTCAAATAAATTGATTTGATCCGTGTCGCCCACCTGCAAAATGATTTCGCTCATGGGCAACAAGACAAGTTTGTAGATAAGGTTTTGTGGATGGATTTAAGCTCTGCTGTTTGTACCCTCGTGTTGATTCCCACAGAAAGGTCACGTGTGTTTCAAACACAGAACAAATCTGCAAAACGTTTGTGGTGCGTAAAACTGCTTTCCCTTATCACTTTTTCTGTTTGGAGTTTGATAGTCCCTGGTCACAACAGAAGAAAGAAAACCATACAGGTTTGGAACAAACTGAGGAAATGGTTTATTTTAGGGTGCGCTGTCCCTTTAAGGTGAAAGGTCATAAGTCACATTAATTGCCGGTTACGAACTATCAGTATTCATTCTGTAATGTGAAAGAATAGAACCACATAATCTCTGATACTGCGTCATACACTTTCCTCCCGCAGATGCAAACAGGCAAGGGCTTGAACCGAAGCGCTTCAATGGTACATTCTCATAAAACCTCCCCGCAAGCTAATGAGCTCGGCCCTCCTGTTTACGATCTGTGGCTGGACTGAAGTTTGTATGCAGTACACCAGAGACGCAAAACCCACAATTAAAGCCATACCTTTCAAATGGGTTTACGAACCGCAAGAAACCAGGTGATCAACAACAGATGCCTTGAAAATAAAAGACTATCTGAAATAAAACTAACTTAAATAAAGATTTCAATATCGGTAACGTTTCATTTGAGCGAGCTTAACTAGCATTTTTAAATTCAACCTCGAGAGATTGGCTTCATTAGATCACAGATTTTGTCCTGCAAGAGAGTGCCATGTTTAATTTAGCTGGGGTAGATTGGATCATTATGTGGACCGCAGTAGATTAAACATGAAGGCAAATGATTTTTGATGACTGCCATTAAGAGTCAAGCAGACATTGTCATTAAAAAACGGTAAACTTTTAGATAGAAAAGCTTAACACACGTAACATCATCAAGCTTTTTTGTTTTAACAAAAAATGAACCATTTTGAAACCGCTAAGCCAATCAGGGTGGGCTTCTACATTAGTGTCATTGCAACTCGCCTTCAAACTTAGCCAAAGTGCATTAAAATGTCATAACAATGAATGGGATTGTGCCGGTGGATTCAGAGAATTAGCATGTGATAGTGATTTAATGCTCAACACTTTGCTTTAGTAGTTTGTGTGAATGAACTGGAGGACTTGCACAAAAGCAGCTTCATGGATTTGTCATTAGCACACCTTTTCTATCGCTTTTATGGGGCCTTTCAGCTGTCTGAAAAACATCTTTTTCAGGGTCAGTTTTATATAACGCACTTGTCTGCGCACACAGAAAGGCACAGGAGCTGTAAATGAATAGCTTATTTAAGATTTTCCTCGGTTTTAAACTTCACCAAAAGAACATCTGTATCATAGTGTCGCACATATACAATGGGGCCCAAACATCTGAGAACCTATTAAAGTTGCACAACAAAACAAAAAAGAAATAAAATATTTAAAATGCTTAATATTCGATATTGCAAATTAAAAACTGAATCCATTTTGATTCGAGGCTTGGAGTCAGATGTAATTTGAGGGTCAGTTATGTAGATGTTGTAAAGACGATCTGTTTGTAATTAAACAATCCCGTCGCAACTTTGCGGTGGTCTACCTGGTTATTGTTTCCCGGAATGTACTCTGGGATGTTCCGTGTACTCATTATTTCAGTTAAATAATTAGACCTCCAGTTTATGTTTCTCTTTCTCTCTTGAGATTTAATGTCAAAGAGATCCGAGTATGGACTAATAAACGCACTGTAGAGTCACTTGACTGCATTAGGGAGAAGAACGCTCACTTTAATCCTTGTGGCAATATTATTTTCTTAACATTATGAAGACAAATCTAAAACAAGATAAATTTACTTGAGAAGCAAAATTACGTCAGATATCGAGACTATCAAGACTTATCTGTGAAACCAAGGAGCGTCATCGTCTAAAGCAAACGTATCTCGTTTTAGGGATGTTTAACAAGGAATAAAAGTGTAAAACACAATGTATCTCTGTCTTGTGGTTATTAGTCAGCTGAGCTGCATTTCATATGGAGGAGACACATCGTGATATCATGTCTGAGCTTTGCACAACTTGCAAGTGGTGCGGGTATTAAAACTGCTTCTTTAAATTAACATTATATTCTCTGTGAGGTTACATGGACAACTTGGTTTAATCTATGTATATGAGTGTTTTGCCCTGTTATGCAGAAGAGCAAAACCAACATAGTTTATATTGCCCACATTGGTTGCTCTCAATACCAAATATGCTTTTAGTCCATCAACGGTATTGATCTTATTTGACAGCTTTGCCTGAAGAACAACAGACCAAAACTTGGCTCTCCCTGCCATGTTTATAGTAGCAATGTTTGATTCATGAGCAAACTGTTATTTTAAATCAGATCGATTCAATAAATCACACAAGGTCTCAATGATTCGAACAAAATGACGCCAATGATTTCAGTTCTCTTTAAGGAAATAAACTTGTTTCTTCAGGTTCCTTGGGGTATGGAAACAGTATGCTTTGCATTTCGGATAAGATAAATGGTTATTAAAGCAGATAAAGTGCTGCGTCTGTCAAAAAAGGAATAAAATGGCATTTACTGGTTGCATTAGATATCTGTACAGTGTAAAACACTTGCTTTAATGGAGCCATTTGCATAATTTACAGCAAATTCCCCTGTGTGGGTGCTTGTCTTAACTCTTCTAACCTTTTAAAAGGTGTCAGCTATTTCAACAAGCTTAAACCTAACAAGGGTATTTATACATACTTTAATTTGGCTGACTAAGGAGGCTGATGCAAACGTGTACTTACAGATTCAATATTACATCTGAAGACGCAGCTGCCCATAATTTGTCTAAAAATGTATAAATGTACCAAGAAGCTGTACAATGTGCCCCATGCACGTTAAGAAAGATAATTTAAAAAGTAGGAAAGAAAGAATACAGAAAATACACAAACAATATGTTTACAATAGGAGAAATAAGAAAAAAGAAATGTAATAGACCTAAATGAATGAGGAATGATCATCTTATTAAATACAAACCCCCCATTAAAATTCACCTTTATCCAATGACGTATAAAATGATATATAAAAAAATCTCATTTTAAAACTGCGCTTCTATCGTAATGTTTGTGTATCACATCCTTTTTTTAAGCAAAATTTCAAATACACAGATGTACATTTTCTGTAAGAAACCCCGGTTTTATTTCCTTCATCGATTCAATTTGATTTTCTTTTAAACAAAAGGTACTGGAAACTTAAAAAATGTGTCATTTCTTTCACATATTTTTGAAAACTAGTGTTTGTTTATGTCTATGTTTTGATACAATTGCTGTCAATAATAAAAAAAAAGAGTATAGAATTAAAGCTAAATTTTGTGGATCACAGTACTAAGGCGTGAGCTGTTAAATGTATAGAATCACAAAAACATTGCGTAATGAAGACAGAAACGTGTCCTACAAGAGTCCCATTGTGAAAAGAATAAAACAGCATCACACACGTCGCATCACAGAATACGATGGACAGTTATCAGAATACATTTCTGTTTAACGTCCTGAAAATGTCCGATTCAAGCTTGTGTTTATGCGCAGTTGACAGGGAGAGAAGAACCGGCTAAATTAACATTACGTATTTGTAGTGTTTGAGTGGACGAATCTACTTTTTTAAAAACGTACTTCTTGTTTATCGGTTTTATTAATAGTTTAATAAGAAAAAATAAGTTTGCTGGGAATTCATTGAAATGGATCGTTTTTTTTTGTCATTCATCAGATAGTGACAAAACTCTAAGATATTTTATCAACACTTATAAGACAGCCTGTGGTTGTTGTTTTTCAGCTACTTATTATGGATAAGCCTATTGTTGTCATAATAAACATAATTGGGTACATGTTTTAAGACCATTGCAAAATAAGTCAATAATAGAAGTGATTCTGCTCAAAAGACAAGCCGCTCATCAACCTTTCAAGAGGCCCTGCCCTTGGAGCCACAGAGCAAGGGATTGTGGGTAGAGCACTTTTGCTGAGGATGCTCCCCTGCAGATTTTCAAATGGCTGACAGAAGGAGATTGATTACTTGCAGTGGGATGTTAATCTGTCCCAGGACCCTTTAAGCACACCGTTCCCCAACTCTGTATCATAAGGCTAAGGAGGGCCATCTCCAGATTGCAGGGGTACATCAGTGTAATTGCAGGCTGACCTTTCTCGGTGGCCTATTCATTATGAATCAATACTGTCTCCTGCCTTCCTAGGAAATATGAGAAGATGAATTAATTATAAATTGACATCCTGTTGTGGATTACAGTGACAGACGGATGAGGGAAACATCTTGGATCTTAGAGGATCTGAGAAGGTACAGGCAATTAGAGTGTTGTGAAAGAGGACATGGATATCATCATTATTAAGTTGAATTACTTACAAATATCCTTTTTTCCTAAACATAGCTATTTGAGTGCTGATGGATGAATCATTTTCGAGGTGCTCAAGGGCTGGTCAAAGGGGATGGAGCGGAGAAAGGGATGATTACATCTAATGAATGCTATTGAAACCTACAGAACAAGTGAAAGTTTTTGATAGATTTGAGGTAAAAATATTGTTGACTTATATGTAGATCTTGCTTTACAATCTAATGCTCCCTACAATGCCGCTACTCCTAATACCACTTGCAAATAATAAGCAAACAAATACAAATCTTGTCAATACAAGAAAGAAATTTCTGCTTGTCGTGGGATTTCACAAGGTTTTTAATGGAATGGGAGAGCTGCATTCTTTCTTCTTTACACATGTCAGTTCTCTGGCATCCTTGGACTATTGTGATACACGCCAGTGATTTCATGCCGACTTTCCTCCTTCACGAAAACTATTCTCCATGGAGGGGTTGAGAAATCCCCCTCTCGTGTGATCAGTCATGTTGTCTGTTCAGCTGCCAGACGTGAGGGCCATAAGTACTCAGATCTTTATCTCTATTATTGGTCCCGCCTTCTTTGCCGAAATGTTCTCCATCTCTCACAAAGCAACATATGCGTGTTGGTCTTGTTTACACTTCTTCACTCGCCCTCTTCAGACAAGTCTTCCTAAATGAAGCAGAACACAAACTCAGCGGAGGTCCTCCTGTCACCCGACGTCGGGTAAGATGGATCAGTCTCCTTTCCTATCTGCTCATCTCGGGTGGATGTTCCCCGCTGTGCTGTGGGCTTCTTGAGGGGGGCTGGTTCAAATGTTCCCCACCCTTGCCTCCCTTGTCTGTCTCAGGGCTGTCAAAACACTTTGGCAGCTGCTTCCCACAATGGATCCCAAAACCTCGGCAAACTCATAAATCACATGAGCCGTGACACGACTCCCAGGTCCGCGGGATGCCAAAGGCCGTTTCTCGATCCGCGTCTGAGAAGCGATAAGTTCAATACCACGAATTTCCTTTGCTTTGACATAAATCTTACTTCATTCTTCTGTGACCGGTCATCTTAGAGAATTTTCCCTGTACAAGTACAGCTTGGCCTCGCTCTCCCTGTATCAGAGATGTAGAAACTCTAGCGCAGCGCTTTTCGGCGTCCTAAATTTACAGGATAGAAAATCATGTTTTATTCAAAAGGAAGTGCATGCGCTACAGATGCTCATAAATTTCTCATGATTTGTCCGGATAGTGGAAAGTTTTTATTAAAGTCAGAATAATTCTTCACTTATACTTGCCTGGAGACTTTAATTTCCTTCCAGTAGAATGCAGGTGTTGAATGTAATTATGCATTTTCAAGAATTATAAAGCAAAGCTTGCTATATATCGACTTCATGAATAAGAAGCAAACTCGCATAATCCCCCCAGTCATGATGATAATCGTAAGCAGTCCCTTACCTCATTGTATGCCTGTTAAGTTGGCAGACCTCCACTTCAACTCCATTTATGCCGACTGCTATTTCTCGAGAAGTAAAAAAAATCCCTGGCCTAATACTGTTAGCGATTATAATATCTCCTTTTATAAGGACAAAAAGTTATGTTTGAGTATAATAAACTTGAGCTTGCACTGCATACAAAAATCATTAAGGCTTGAATACAGACTATTAAACAGTCACAGATGACAATAAAAACATGCACATATGCACACACACACTGCCCCGATTCATGTGATAACTCGTTGCGTGTTAATGTGACAGCAAAAATGAATGATTGAACTGTGTGTCTGTGGACAACATGGTGTGTGCCGAATCATCTGGCGGCTCCGTCCCAGTTTACCCCTGTTTGAACCCAAATCTTAGTAAAATCACTAGCGATACTTCCATATTGACATGCACTTCAAAAAATTATTGTATGGGAACAATAAAACTGATTAAAATGATGCCTTTACCTTTATATTTAATTTTGGCAGACTATATGATTCTTTAATATTTTACTCGCCCAAGTGTCATTTCTGGAGAATACAATAGAAGATATTTTTGAAGAATGTTAATAATCAAAAAACATTGGGTCTCCATTGACTTCCATTGTATGGACACAAACCACCGAGGCATTCTTTAAAATATCTTATTTTGTGCTTCAGAGAAGAAAGAGTCATATAAAGGTTTTGAATAACATGAGTGAATAAATAATTTTTGAACAGCCCCTTTAAATGAGTTGCAGTCGCTGCGATGTCCTGACCCTCATGTCAGGATAGCCTCTTGAATTTACATGAAGCCTCTCCAGAGCTCTTGCTGCACTGGTCTAAGCTTATGCTTTTTTTATCGGTCTGTTTGTAAAGAGCAAGATGACGCCATATAAAGTCTTCCTGTGTGTCCCAGTTCTTCTCTGGCTCCGTTTCCCTCATGGTACAGCTCACCAGGTCAGCAAACCTGCGTGGCCAATGCATAAATGTCCCAAGAAATAAAGGCTGTATATCTATTAGATGTTAAAACCACTTGCCAGAGTCAAACTCACTAAGAAATAAATGTTCCGGGTCTCTCTTCCTGTATTATATTATCTGTGGTCTACATCTTTGAATTCATGGCTCCACTGAAGTGGATTTTCCAGCATTAGCTTGCAATGTTGGAAAGCTTTGCCGAATGTATTTAGACACGGTTCATAAAAGAGATTTGACAGGTGATACGGCGGCGGAAGTGTTTTTAGATGCGAGCATGTTACAGTTATTTCCTGCGCCATACCTCTTAACATTTGAGGTGTTTGATATTATTACAACGATACCATAAACAAGCCAATTTTAAACTGTAGCCATTTACTGTATAATATTCCCAGTGAAGAGTTAATGTTATTTCCTGCTATTTAAGTTGGAGCCAGGCTTTATAGAACCTGTTTTCCAGCCCAATGTCATATGTGCAAACATCACCCATCAATACAACAGACCAGGGATTTGACTTTCCTTGACCTACACAAAGGTTAAAATCTGGTAAAACCTGAGGATCTGTGGCGGTGACGGAAAGCCGCCTCTCAATGCTAATTCCAGGGTCAACGGGCTGTAAATTTCATTGCTACGACAACTATGGTGGTGGCGTCCGCTCCGTTTCACATTCCATTCCAGGAATGCCAAACAGTCGAGCAGACTGCAGATGAGGATCACAAGACGACCTCAGGGGAAGGGCTAGGGCCTCTGGGGTAAGTGAATCTTACTAGAAGGCACACTTTAGGTCTATTTAGAAACAATGCACAGTAATGCAGCCTCACACTTTGTTTAACAGAAGTCATTAAATATGAATGGACCAATAATAGACTAGAATTGATCAATTGGTTTTGAAAAGCTTAAATAATTAAACAGGATTGGAATTCGTGAATGGATGACTCGTATGAGCGGAGTCTTAATGAATCGCTCAAAAATAATATTTAACAGAATAATGAGCATTCATAACAGCACTAACATATCATCCATAATTTGTAAGAAACACCATAAATAAAATACATAATGGGTCATGTAGACCACTTCGGATGACATAAGTGCTGGTTTAACGGATTTAAAAATGTTAAACATCTTTAAGATTACATATTATATAATAATACATTAATTAAAACTGAAAAAGCAAGAAGTTCTGGAGCAGTGTTTACATTTTGCAAAGTGGTCTATGCAACTTTAAATAAACCAGGCCGTATCTAAGTTAAATTTATGATTTTTAGAATTACTTGATCATATTAGAAGATACATATTAGTAACAGTTACATTATTGATGTAACGTTAAGGACATGGAACTGTAAAGTGGAATCGCAACCAAAACTGGTAAACTCCTTACGACTCTCATTTATATTCATGTAAAGCTTGAGGTTTTCCATCCAGTGGCCCGATTATACGGTGAACATCACATCAAAGCATAGCAGCTCACTCTTATCACGGAACCACAGAGGATATCAAAGTCTGTTTCCCCTTTCTGTCTGCAGCAAACTCTGCATCTTCAAACAATTACTGCTCAGAGACATTTTCAGAAGAATGTGTCGGAGAGGAAAGAACTATCCAAATGCAGCGAACAAGACATATCGACAGTGTGACCAGCCTTGAAATAACTCCTAAACTCAAAAAATACAGAACGAAAACCAGAAACATCCCATACCACTGTTCGTTTCATTTTGCTTGAGGATCGGCAGAGAGATTTATGCTGACTCTCACATTTCATGGTGACTAATGATGGTGCATATTTCTGTGACATTTCTGAAATGATCTCGCAAGCAAACAACCCACCGGGTGAAAAATGGCCACTTTTCTTTGAAGCTCTGCGTCCTTGGCGATGTCGACGGTGACCGCTAGTCTCCCCTTGCACTGCTTAGATGTTTCCCTGTTAATAAGACACACAAAAGTCCTCTTGGCTCCTGAATGCAAACAGAGCAAAGATGTAAAATGATGTCGCTGAATGCCATTTGAATGAAGCGGTTACATCATGGATTGAAAATGTATAATCGTGCTTGACTGTCGCATGTATAAATAATTCATGTTGCCTACAGGTCTTTATCTCGCATTTGTGGGCAGACCTGTGAAATCTTGCTTGGAATAATATTTTTACATAATTAATTTTTTGGTCAAAACATCTGCTTAATGCTAAGAGGGCGTGAAATGGCTGAAGAAATATGTACTGTACCAAACCCAACCAGCATCAAACTACAGCATGTTGCAAAAATAATGATTTCCAGAAAGGTTTTCCACATCTTCCATTGTTCAAACATACAGTCTCACCCCAAGGCAACTGACACTGAAAAATTTTTAAAGCACTGTGTAAGGTCAAACTCTAAATGTCTTAGTTGTCTCTAGACATGAAACTAGAACAAGACAAGAAAGTATTTTGACATTAAAAACATACACACTTCACTTTTAACTGAGGTTATCATGTTGTCATGCATCTTTGCATGTCTTGCCATGTTAACTGCATCTGACAAAGGTTCTTCTTTTCTGTAATGATTTAAGCACTCTGGATACATGATCTGTCTTTAAAACATCTCGAACAGTGATGACAAGGTTGAAAAAGACTGCGTCCATCTCACTTCCTGAGCGATTATTTGTATCAATCGCGGCAACATGAAACGTGATGAAAAAGACAAAAGCGCAAGGGCCTCCCAAAGCCATGCCAAACTGTCCACCCCTCCCCGTGGAGCGCCGAGTTACCGCCCTGCAGTCTTCTTAAAAAAGGTTTTTTCCCTAAATGTTGAAGAACAGCTTACAAAAGCAAAGATCTGCCAGCAATTTTCCTCCCTGACACTAGTTTTATTGGAAACATCTGGAAGCCCCATTGCAAGAGAAAGCAAGCGAGAGCATAAATGAGTTTGTACGAGCAACATTCATACAGGCGAATTCGGTTCGCGTTTGAACCAGAGTGAGACCTTATTCTATAAAAGACACACCTGCATTTTAAAAGTTCATTTTAGTAAACTTGTACTAGACTTCATACACTTACAGTTTTTCTCAACATGAGGTGTGTCATCTAAAAGTTTTGAAGTAAGTAAGAGTTGAGTAAGTGTTCAAAATGCATGAGAACAGTTGGACGGGGTGCAAAAAAATTTATAAAATAATCGACAAGAGAAATAAAGCTTAACCCTTCCTTCAACATCCATGACTTTATGAATGATCATAATATCTGCTGCGGAAAAATAGCAGCGGTTGTAAAAACAAAAGATCCTTTGCAACGCTGATTAGATCTTATAAGAGCTGCACTGTAAAATCCAG
The DNA here is from genome assembly GCF_947034865.1 of Barbatula barbatula. NCBI lineage: Eukaryota > Metazoa > Chordata > Actinopteri > Cypriniformes > Nemacheilidae > Barbatula > Barbatula barbatula. The sequence goes on along the minus strand of NC_136768.1, from coordinate 6,026,999 downwards.
GGCCCACATGAAAAATTTCAAAAAAATGCTCTTAGGAGCCTTAAGAGTAACATTTTTATCTGAGCAAAGCTACGGGCCGTGGATGACTCCCTACATGGATTCTATTTGAATCATCTTCCGGTCCTCAAAACTCAGATGCTCCTAACAAAAACAAAGACTCACGTCCACTTACTGTTTATATGTCCTACTAGCAAAGAGTTCGAGGAAATGAGGGATTATGGGTAATTTGTTACTTTCCATTTGGGTTTGTGCACAAAGATAACAGGCAATCAATTGTCCCATCTTTCTTGTTAGCCTATATGTTACAGGAAGGTCACAATATGCACGATACGTTTCATATTAGTCCACTCATATGATCAAGTGGGACAGTGGGAATGCCACTAAATAAGTTTCACCTTCACATTTTGGTGATATTGAATATAAGAATTGAAAACGTGTGATCTAAACATACCAGATTGACATTTTGGCTCAATATTGTATGTTAGTGTGAGAAGCTTTGTAACATCATTGTCTCAGCCAAACATTGTGCGGAATGTGCACAGGGGTCTGATAAGCCCTGTATGGAGGTCTGGGCATGCTGAAAATCAGCAGAGGGCGTTGAACACACCATGCTTACTGTGTTCTTTACTATTTCTCTGCAAAGTGGCCAGGGAGACTTTCACTGAATGTCAACACCACGCAACATTGGAGACATGGACAGTGAGATGGAGAATTAAACATTTGAATGCAAGCGCTTGACTTTTTTAATCAACTGTTTTTTTTAAAGGTCCAGGGTGTCATTTTTTCGGAGGTTCTATTGACAGAAATGCTATATAATACACACAACTTTGTCTTCAGATGTGTATAAAGACCTTCCATGGTGAAGCATTATGTTTTTATTACCTCAAAATGAGCTATTTCTATCTACATGCCCCTTGCATGGAATTCGCCAAATTGTTTCTAGTACCCCTAAAAGGAAACTGAGCAGAGACATTCGGCAAACCAGTGAAAACGTGACGACTTCTTAGTCCTGTGTCAGCCACCGTATTTTCTTCGAAAGGAAGGAAGATACAGCTCAAATTAAAAGGACCTTTCAGATCATTCTGGAAAATGAGTTTTAAGCACAAGACAAGCAACACAGTGAGACACTGATGGTCACTGGTGAGAAAGATTGCAAACAGCATTTTGCATTACGAGAAAATGAGGAAACACATGTTTTTGTTTGTAGATGTAGAAACAATGACAAACAGAGGCATTCAACAATTTGCAGATGCTTTTTAAATGGATCATCTAACTATTATTTACTGCATGCGATTGCGAACATATGTTTGTGTCAAGGTCTGTCCATATAACTGTAATGACATCTGACAAAGCCCTTCACTGTCTTCCCATAGGCCTTTGCATGAGTCAAAGCATAAATGTGCAGACTGCCGCTACATGAGAGGTGAAATCTCTGTCCAATAAGATAAGAGCGTGCGGGATAGAGATACAGGACACGTGTGCAGCCATACTACCCATATCTCGCAATGCTGTAAAGGTCCTGACAAGGTCACATATTAAAGTATCTCCCATCAGCATGTACTGAATATATAAATATTACTAAGACATGTACACTGTTTAGTTTGATGATATTTAAAATATTGAATAAATGCTTATGTGGTGGACAAACATCTATAGGATTACCTATTACAAGTCACGGGAACCAAAGCTTAAGGGAGATGCAAACTAAAATCTGTCCTGTTCATCTGTAATGAAGTCACTGCCTTTATTTGCCCCTTCCTCCATTCAGACACGCCTCACTACTGCCCCTGTCAAATACTGACTCTATTATTTACACTGAGCTGTCACAACTTGTTAGCTTTTGTATTGTCGCAGGGAACAAATCTAATTCATTTATTTATATATTATTTTAAGGTCTTTTAACTAATTTCTGTCACTTATCTACTTTATTAAATCAAATAAGTGTGTGACATGGATTTTGAATAATTACGATGTGCCAAATGGAAAACAAATGTGTTACAGGAATAAAAAAAATAAGAACAGATATGCCATTTTATCTTCTGAAGGTAAAATCTGAGCATTGCCATTTTTGCTGATCTTTAATGAGTTATATAAGCAAAGATCAATATTTTATACGAATACATATCTGGAGATGATCTGATGTGCATTAAAGACATAAGATGTATACCACAATAGAAGACCAATAAAAACTGATATTGTTTATAGGTAGACTTGTCAGACTGGGTGGCCTGGGGCTCTTCGTGTAAAACCTGACCCGCCTTCAGCCTCAGGTATATACTGCCCAACCAGGGGTCACGACCTCTCATGTCACGCTTTAATTATGATTGTCACATGATGGGCTGAAGATTTGTTTGAAAATGATTTGTGAACAAATATTTTTAGGGGGTGGGAGGTGGGCATGATGCAAGATGACTTGCCTCGACATCACGCTTATTTTTCATTCAAATACAAAATGTAATTTCTATAGAATTTTTTTGTAGAGATTTCAGCATAATGCAAACCTATCGCTTTATATACTTGATTTCTTGTAGACATTACTACAATGCAAGTCTAAAAATGACAACATATTATCCAATGGGATGTCAGGAAATTAATAAAGACCCTAAAATCCTGTTTTTTAAACTATGGTTAACAGTGTTCTGTGGTCATGTTTCACTTACAGATTTGTGGTTTCGTGCTTTCCGACCACACGGATAACATACAGAAACACACCGAGTCTTCGACGGCCACAGATTCATCCTTAAGAGTTATGTTCCCCATGTCACCAGAAGAATTAATCTCTTCCCCTCCATTGCATTCAAGGCCATCTATAATCCCATTGGGAGACGGTTTCCTATCGGACAATCCAGACTTTGGTTTTATAGTGAAACACAAAACTCGTAAAACAAGAGCAGAGAGGAATGACTGGGGAGAGACGTTCTGCCACACTCACATCAAACGTTCTATGCTCTGACCGAGAGCTTCAGGGCTCTGAGCAAACTCCAAATGAAGTGCAAGCTGATGGTTGTGCACGTAAATCAGAGACGGGGCCTCACAGAGACAGGACTAGCCGGACCTGCTTTTATTTGTCTGTGAAAGATTTACACAGATCAACAAAGAGGGACAAAGATGTTTAAATCACGCTTAAAGATGTATCAAGTAAAAACTCTTACTACTGCTTACCTTTTAATTGTAACATCATTTTTGAAAGCATTACTTTCAGAGCCATAAAAAACATCAAGCCAATCAGAATCCGGCTAAACTGAAAGGGTTTGTGCATTTATTGTGCATTCGATTTCTTTGAACATTAGAATAAACAAAGCATCCATTATTGTGGGTACTAGATTACCAATACAGGTAGGCTATTGTTAAAGCTTTCGTTCTTCATCTAAATGGCCATTAAGGGTTAGCATTTCATAGACAACATTTAGGGAAGGGGATGATAAAATATCCTTGATTTGGGCCATCACCTAGCAAACGCCTTACAACCAACCCAAACAACTACGTAAAGTGCTTCAAAAGGCCTCTGTTACAGCGTTGCAACATCCTGTCAATCCCCCACAAAATACCATTGTGGCTAGTTTAAGACACGTGAACATTACTGCATATTTTTCACATAGTATAAGTTTAAGAAACGTAAGAAACATTGTATCAGAATAGTGTGCATCCTGTTCTTCAGCGTATCCTTTTATTCATCCCCACTTACTTCCAGCCTTCTGCTGTTTGATCACAGTGTCATTTTCTTCTCGCCACGGGCAGAAAGTCTCCATGAGGTTTGGAGAACATGAATCTGTGTAAGTGTAGTCTTGGCAACGACCTCCACCCGCTCCCAAATCATCCCTGTTCCAAGAATAAAACAGCGAATCAAGTTCAATTCATGTTTTACTTATATATGATTCAAAGAGCAGCTGTTCATATATCTGGGGTTCTCTTGGGCTTGGAGGAAGTCTGCAGAAAACATTAGATTTCCTTCCTTATTTATCAATAGGAGTTTCTAAGTGTTTAAATCGCTTAAAATGTGAGGTGTTTAATCAACGTGTCCGTTTCCAAAACCCTCACAAGCCGTCTAAATGCAGAAAGGCTTTTATAGAAAGTTTGACATGTGTAGCAGTTAAATGCGTGTCTTACAAACACCAGCATGCTAAAGCCATTCAGCAGCGAGGCTTTCTTAATCTGAGACTTATTTGGGAACAAAAACAAAGTGACTTTCACCTTTTGATAGTTCATCTGTCATTCAGTTACCACATGATTTCTACTTGCAAATTATATGATTATATGACAAAAGTGACTTCCTGAATAATATTTGTGGTAAATATGATAAAGGTGTCCATTAAACCCCTTGTACTGTATATCCAGTAGCTCTTATTCAAAATCTGTTAATAGTAAGCACAAGCACCAACACAAAATTCAGCGTCAGACCTCAATAATGGGATTGTGACCCGACTCCAGCGGTGAATCAATGCAGCAATGAGGAACATAGAGGTTCAATAATGCCTCATCATATTTGTTTTAATGTTGTATTGATCTGTAGCCCCAAAGCCTATTAACTGCTTAGGTCATCTTAAATAAATGAGGAAAAAAACAGCCACAGATGTGTAGTTTCGCAATGTACTTTCTCAAGCTTGGCTCATTATTAGTGAATAGAATTAGCGCGAGAAAATAACACATCATTACTGACCTGAATATAAAAAATTAAAATGCGTCCTTATTTACTAAATGCATAATTATACTATACATAATAGACAATAAATCCCTTGGCCTCATCATTTTCAACTGTACGAAAAGCTGCCTGTATTATTTGGGCATATAACTTATTTGCATTTCTCCTGCATCACAGCGGGGGGTTAAGTACAGTTTCAGGCCTGGCACAGATAAGCCCTCCAATGATTATTCAACCAAATGAGGTTAACTGCAGCCATTGTTTAATGATGCTCTGCTTCGGTTATTGTATTGTTGTGGAGCTTAATTAAAACGTCACCTCACATTTGACAGGTCGATCGACAGGGTAAAAAAACAACCCAACCCCCATCCCAATTACAAACACAGAGGTACCACTAACAAATAAAGCGGCACTTTGGGGAAATGCACACAAACAGAAAGTGGTGGCAAACAGGTTCTGGTGAAAAAAGTCTGACAATCTTTAGAATCAATGGTTTGTTAGTAATAGCTGAACTGTTTTAAATGGGCCTGAGGCCTGAATTATCTATGAACCATAGTGTAAACAAATAACTAGAGCTTGGGAGCGGGTGGGGGTCCCTGGGTCTTCCCCGGGGCTGTGCCTACATGTGGAAAACAGCAGAACAATGCTTGTATATGGGCTACATTTCACATTTATTAATGAATTTATGATCAATGTAGAAATGTGTCAAATGTATAAATCATTTGAACAAATTACCAATGAGTAGAAATTAAAACATCTTATTTGTGTTAAAAAATGTCTATATATGTTCAAAATGGCAAAACACAAATTCAGACCTAAAGTTTAGTGAATGGTTAAATCTAAATTTTTTAAATGACTGTTAGCTGTCGCCACATGCTAATATGAAATTGTGCCGATGAAAAAGATATAGATTTTGAGTAACTTTTAAAAACATGTTTTTAAAAAGAATTTATTACTTTTCTTACCTCCCTAATTGAAATGTAAGTTTTTGAATTAGGGCTGCTCCGATCCTCCATTTTTGCTTCCGTTACCGATTCCAATACCTGAGAATCAGTATTGGCCGATACAGAGTACGGGTCCGATACTAAAGTAAAATTGCTGAATTACTTGACAAACTGTGTGCAACTGTATGCACTGTGCCAGGCATCAGGCTCAACTTGCAAAATAATTTCTTGAACCTGTAAAACAAAATAACAATCAAATGATTCACAAGTTTAGAGATTTATTTATAAAACCAGCCTCAGGGCAACAATTGCAGAATAAAGCTAGTTCACTAGCTTAAACTTGACATTCAAAGTTTAAGTGCAAATGGGAACTAAAAATCCAAAAGATGTTTCACAAGCTTGGTAAACGTGTCCAAATAAAATAGAGATGGTCACTACGACAACTCGGACGACAAGTAGTCATAAAAATACAGTTGTTTTATTTGTCTTCCAGTAGTCTTCCAAGTAGTCTTAAAAAACAGTTGTTTTATTTAGATGGCAGACTACATGGAAGACTACTATACAGTTGTTTACTATGTTGTCTTCTAGGTAGTCATAAAAATTGTTATTTTATTTGTCTTCCGAGTAGTCTACGAAGTTTTATTTTCAAGCTAATTTTCACAAAAATGTAAAAGCTAAAGACTAACATTTGATTGTATTGGTTTAAACCAACATTGTTTTGGATATTTCCACTGGGTAGAGTTTTACTCTATTTGTTTATACTGGGGTCAAACCGCATTTAATTATATTTTCATTTTGACCTCTTCACATTTCATCGATTACTTTTCTTAATTTCCTATTCATACTAAATACATTTCCAAATTTCTTAATTAAAACTGTTACATTTAGAGAGGCTTATTTTATTAGCATTATTTTGTATTCATATTTTTGTCCATTTTTATTTTGTTATTTTAATCTTATTCTTTTAATTTTAATTGTATTCTTATTTTCAAAATAACCATATTGCTACAATCCTGTGATTAATCATGCCATGAATTTTGTTCTTCCAAAGTCTACTTAAACATCCACAACAGCCATATTTCCTGTGAAATGTGATTAAAGTCTAAAATGCAATTACACTTAAACAGTTTAAGCTGAAGAGCTAAACTAAAGGGTTAAAGATGCAGCCTTGTGATATGCTGGTCCCTGTGGTCACACATTTGGTTACTGCGGCCACGATTTAGCCACTGAGTGGCCAAAAACGAGACTAATAGATGATGTATGTTGGTGTGTCAGATGGAAAGGCGCCTTGTTGGCAATGTTCATCCATCATGGTTTCCAGGCAGCCATTTAGCTTCTGACACTACACGAATCCAACAGCCTAATCCAATTACTGGACGCTAGAGAACAGGTTTGTAATGGGGGAGACTAGTTTTAAGGTGGATTTGGGACTATATAGTTCATAGAATAGCTGTGTTTGGGATTATAGTTTACAAAATGTAGTTCTTGACTACATTTCTTGCAGGGAACCTCTTTTCTGTGCTGGGTTTTTACACAAACCATTAAGCTTTGGCTATAATGATAATGAAGAAAAAAAAATGTATATACATTTTGTATCCTTCCATCAAACTTTGTGCTTAAACATTGTGTCGCCCTAATCGATTTGTGCGTGTGAATAATGTTGTTCTTACTCAAGTCACCTCCTTAATGATGAAGTCAGACCCCATTAGTCTACTGAACGCCTCTGTCTGCTCGGCCACTGGGGTGTCGCCACCATTTCCCTCCGGGACTGTCGACCTCTGACTTTAGCAGCATAAAGGTCATCACCGTGGGGAACCCCGCAGCTTTTGGGGGAACGCCCCTGCTGAGAGAGGACAGAGCCATGTAAACACACAGTTGGAGATGCCCAAAAAACGCTCAGATGAGACAGTGAGAGTGTTTGGTACAATCCCAGTCAATCCACATTTACCTTCCTAATCTCTGTCTGAGTTGATTGTTTGGTTTTAAACGTTGAAATCGTCCCGGTCCTTCTCAAACCTCAGATGATCAAATTTGTTGTTATTCAGGAAATGGAAGAAATACTGTTTTTTTTTAAGGATTGCATAATGTGTTGATAAAGTTGACAAGCCCTTTTTAATACTTTTTATCGTTTAGATATTTGCAAAACCCAGTGACAAACATAAAGGGTGACTAATAAAGATGATTTGTGGCAAAATCACAAAATATGGAGACACAAGGACAGCAATTAAAAACAATACACCGTCAACCTGAATCCTGCTTTTCAGTAAAAGAAAAAAACACAGCATTTAATAAAGTATTTTGTACAAATGTCTTTTATATAATTTTTTTCTATGCTCATCTCTGTTGCAGCCCACAAATCAAACATGGTGCCCAACTAATATGGTGTCAGATAAACATCCTTATTACACGGCTCATTTGAACGCTTGATTCTCAAAACACCCTGTAACCCAGGGGCAGAGGGGCAGTTTAATATTATACAAAAGTCTATAATAAATACGTCTTTAAATAACATGTATGACAATATATTTACAAATGATTAAACCAATTTGCCCTGTTTGTGACATTTGAACGTCGTACTTTAAAACCGAAACTATCTGCATTTGTAAAAAATAATCTAACAAAATATTTCAAAAATTCACATTTTATGTCCAGTTTTTTTTCACGTCACAAGCGGCCGACTGTTATCGCAAAACAATTCCCTTCAGTGTGGTGCAAGACACTCTGCATCGCGTCGGGTCCTGTTCACACTGTCTGGGCATATTTCTGCGATAACAACTGGCTGCCTGTACATTATCCCTTACGTAATATCAATTCTGAGTTGTTTGAATGGCTTATGACAAAATGACATTTCTGGGCAGAAAGGAAAAAACTGATTTGAATGTGCAAAAATATTAAAATTTATTTACTACATTGAAACATAGCATAACTCCTATTTTGGCTGAATTATGCCATTTCCATGATTCAAAATGAAGAAAAAAATATTTCATTGTGTGATCGAAATAAATCGAAAAAAGTTTCTTGAGGTTGGATGTACTCCATTGTTATCTTAACCTGAGACAAGATGGCAAAGAATTTGCGTTTACATTTTTCTCCTATTGATTTCATATTGGCACTCCTCTCTCATAGTCTTACACAAGCGTTTTTAGCGCAACCCTGTAGTCGGAGTCTCGTCAAAGCCTTATTAGTTACAGTAATGAGTAACAAGTGATTTATGATGTATTCCTTCGCTGTCGAGCTAAGTGCAGAGAAACACATTCAATGCTTACATATGGCATCCATGATGGAGAATCTCAGGCCCAGAGATGTGTTTATCCTTTGTTTAAAGCTCTCTCTCACATTTGTTCATCCGGGTTGCTTTTTTTGGCAATCAACCATGAGGGCCTGCCACGGTTAAACCCAAATCCCCCCTTCATCCAGGTCCTGTCTTGGCTGCATTGCTGATCTGCACGCTGCCAAGACGACATGAGGGGGAAAAAGTATATATTTTTTTAATGTTAAAACCATATCTCGGTTTAAGCCGTGGCAATAAGCACATATTTGTTCAGCTCACAACAACCTCTGTGTTTAACAGCAATAATGCTGTATCCCCCACAATGCATTGCAACATCAGGGTAGTCCATGAGCCCACTGCAAAATGTTTGCGGTTTTTTTAAGGGGTTTAATATTCCCTGTGGAATGTGTATCTCTTTGTTTCAAGGGCATCTAGTTTGTGATTCAGGAATGGAGGGGTGTGTTGGACGTGGCTGTAGTCATTAAGTCTAAGTAAACACTGACTTTGTAAGTACATTGGAAATAAGGGCCCTTGTGTTCATATGATAAGAGGATGTTTATGTAGTATTCATCAAGCGAGGTAATGTGGAATGTTGACGGCAGATAAACATCTTTGTGGGTTTTGGCTCTTTTGTCTTCTCCTGTTCTTTCATTTTTCCTCCTTGCTTTCATATCGAAATGCATTATTCATCAAACTTATTTTTGACTCATGTCTCCAGGAGACATATCCACTCCGTTTACACACCCTCTGATGAAACCTCTAGGGTTTTCGATCCCCTGGGCCATGTTTTTAACTCACAGCTGAGACTTTTTAAAGCAGATTAGATTTAAACTGATCCAGGCTCATCTGTTGATTTACCATTTTGTAAAGAGCTCATTACGTTCTTTAGCACAGTCTCTCCAAACCTTTTTTTTGTTTGCACAGCGGTTTTCCTGATGCACAACATAAAAGTCCTCATTTCTAAATGTCACATCACTTCTGTAGGCATCTCTGGCACCATGACTGTTTAAGATAAAGGGCTGGTATGAAAAAATCCGAAAGGCGCCAGAGGTCTCACCTATTCTCCTGGCTGCTAGTCCATTTGGCGTGACCCAGACTGCTGAGATTTATTTCATAGGGGCATCGTGACAGATGATTTGTAAGGACACGTGTAGTCAGAGATTGTGGAAGAGGAGAAGGTGGTATTTTGGATAGCAGAGGGTGTGTGTCAAAATGTTTAGCTGTACGAAGACTATGGCTACATACATACCACTCCATCCTCACAGCTCACAAAGAGCTTATTATTAACTCTACATGTCATATTGAAAGAACTGCTGACGCTTGAATACATCATTTAGGTCAGTGGAACTACATAATATGGGATAATCACGGAAGATTCCTATGACCCTAAAAATATTCATTTTACTTTATAGCTGGTGGACTGCATATAAAGAAGTTCTTCAAAGGTTTTAAAAACACTTAGACGTAGTAACCTAAAAGTGGAAAAAAGATGATGATAATTATGGTTATGATTATGATGACGATTGTTGTTGATACAATAATTATTATTGTTATAACTAAATATTTATTGATTCATTTTATTATTATAAAACAAAATTTTTGCCATTATATATATATATATATATATATATATATATATCCCTAAAATATGGATGCAAAAAATGGACCATGTCACCTGTTGGCCTTTAGTCAAATCTGGCATTTTAAGCATGATCATAAGCACCCACCACAGGTCAAAGACAGTTCAGCGCAGGATCCAAAATAAAACCATGGTGCATTTTGATTGTGATTCATGTAATTCGGCTACACTAAGCCATTGACTTGCTGATCTCAAGCGTGTCAAGCATAACACAAACAACACTGTCAAATCCACCCTAACAGTGATACTAACCATCCACATCAGACCTCAACTCTGATCAACCCCTTTGGGGAGGCCAAAATAATGTTATACAGTTGTATTTTGTTATTTGTTTGGTAATTATATGCATATGAACGCTTCCCTTGTTCAAACATCAGAAAGGAAGGCTTGTGGGCTTTGGCCCAGCTGCATCTGGTATTTTTTACAGCTTGGCATGGAGACTGAGGTTACAAATGGATCAATATCTATGAATCATGAAGGGAAGACTCCCAGACGAGATTAAGACAAGTTCTGGACCAAATTATACAGTTTTTGTTATGGCCATTGTAAATTCTTACAAGGCGATGCCTCGACTGTACTTCATGCAAACATAAATCGAGACCTTTTTTTTCTCAGAGCATTGTTGTGCAAAAGGCTGTTTAGACATATAATATCTTCATAGTTGTTGCGGTGCATTAATGCACGAAATTTCTGTAATGAATAAAGCAGCTCAAAACGAATGTTTTTTTATTCTTGCTAATATGAATTTTAATAAAAACTCTTCGATCTAAAAGTTGTAGATTCATCACTTAGTGATAGTTCACCCCAAAATTAAAATTGTGTTATCATTTACTCACCCTCTAGTCATTTCCTACCTGTATGACTTTCTTACTTTAGCAGAACACCAAAGAAGATATTTTTAAGAAAGTTGGTAAATAACAGTGCCGGCACCCATTCACTTCTATTGTATGAACACATAACAAAAGCAAGTGAATGGATGCGGGTTAACATTATTCAACATCCTCTTTTGTGGTCTGTTGAAGAAAGTTTTCATTTTTAGGTGAACTTTCACTTTAATGCTTCTCAACATGTAGAGCATGCCACTAAAAATGGGAATTGGGTTCCTCTGGAATCTACATACTGATAAAATACGACTGCCAAATGCATGAATGCAAAACATTTCAAAATCATAGAATAAATTCCTTTGCAGTTTGTGACTGCTTGTCATGAAGAAGCAAAAGTTCTCCACAAAATAAAAGTTTTGGGGGAAGTGTTTGGGGAATTTCCCACAATGCCAATCCCCTAACCAAAGATTTGAGATGTGATTTCGGTAATCTGCATTTCAGAAACGCGTCTACAACGGCTTTACAGTGCACACCTATTTTCTCTTCTGAAACGGGGAAAAGATTATATTCCACACACGTTCAGCTGTTCTCGCTGGCACTGGTCTGTGTTTACATAGTTGTGGGACTGGTGAGAGATGCCATGCTGCGTTGTGGAAATCCACTGAGCTTGTGGAGACAAAAACGCCATCTACCTCAACCCAGAGGTGACAAGCCACTTTCAAAGTGGCTGGCGAAGTTTAATGCAAAGCCTCTCAAACACAAAACGGACAAAGCCAGAAGCACTGTGTGATCTAAGTAACTGTCAAACCATTGAGGTTAGTTTCCACTTCATCTGTAAGATCAGAAAATTGAAGACCATTTCAATAAGCAAGTAGCTTCTTGTTGTAAATATAAGTGATATAAGCAAGAAAGCTGCTGTGAGTATTTATAGTGCTGCATTACGTTTAGAATCGTCTAGTGTGTTTGTAAGTATGGACAAGAAAGACATCTGTCAGGCCAAAAATGGCTATGCAAAGACACACGAGAGAGAGAGAGAGAGAGAGAGAGAGAGAGAGAGAGAGAGAGAGACAGAAAGTGGAAAGGTCCTCTGTGATTAATTAGAGATCCTGATGGGAAGGACAGGTGCAGTCTGGAGGGAGAAAGTGGTGAACAGTCCATTGGGAATAAAACACTCTCGCTCTCACTCACTCACACGGAGCGAGAGCTCTTAAAAAGGGCACCTCAATTTGAGTGCTGACACTTTAACATACACTAGACATTTGTTTATCATAACGGCACATTGTGTTCTGTTCTGGTTTCCTGATATAGAAAGACAGTGACACTGACCAAGAATATATGAGCTGAACCATACGAGTGGCACTGACCAAGAATATATGAGCTGAACAGTAGATGAGAAAACAGAAAGTTCATAAATTGAACTGCACTAAATATCGAGTGAGAACAGCACAGCTATTCTGTTCCCGGATCATATTGAAAATCTGGAATCTCTTCTCTGACACCGTGCATATGAACACTTCTGGCCCTGCTGCAGTCAACAGTTACAGTGCATGCACTTAAGCTCCTACGCTTTGTCAAATGTCAGTGTGTTGTGTGTGTGTGGGGGGGGGAGTCAGAGAGATGACACAGTCAGACAGATAAGGATAAGAGCGTGTCTAAACAGATTGATGTGTGCAGATACCCATCAACTTCTGTTAGACCCACTCTAGAGAATTGTGCAAGCTAGTTTGGTGAAATAGAGGGCCATGTAGGGGTTGCATAAATGATACGGAGTGAAAGGTCCGCAAATAACACTACACGGTGTGTGTTTATGAAAAATGGGTTGTGCATGCATCACAATCATGCTGTGATCAACAAGTCATGGCAACACGTTGTAACATCACTTTAGCTATTTCATTTCATTAAGTTACAGCATCACTTCTTGAAAAAAGATTTCATTCGAAGTTAAAATTACTTGTACAAGCAACTTGATGACACTTTCTTCAAAAATACAGTATGTTTGTAAATGTAAAGTGTTGTCATAATTTAAATGGAGCACATACTAAACTGAGATTTGTTTTATTAACTTATTTTATTAACTTTTGATTCAAACATTGTAATGAACCCAAGAAAACATACTACTACTAATAATAATACTTAAAAGACTACCATTTCTACTGCTAGTGCTCATTACTGATGAGGATGATAATAATAATAAGCTATAAATAATAATAATAGAAATCCCTCAAATATTTTGTATGCAAAACAGAAGCATTTGTACTTTTGGTCTCTCAGTTAAACCTCACCCTGTTTAACCGAGTGAAAACGTGGATATTTTTATAATCTGGTCACATCCTGGATGTAAAAAAGATTGTGGCATGCCAAAAACAAAAGAAAATCTTTTAAACCTTGCATTTGTTGTTACATGGGTTTGACTCTAATGTGATAATTATACTGTATGTGACTTAAAGGGATTCTGTATAATATAAGCGTATGCTTAAAATGCCACCCAAAATATCGTTTTGATGTCAGACCTGTGGTTAGAGATCAAACCTAGACACATTTAGCTGTGGTGCTCTGTCCACAGCACTCAAGCAATTCTGATTCAGATTGAACAAAGGAATAAGGAAATGAGACCAGAGTGAAACTGGAAAAGTGTAGGGAGAAAAAAATTATATACGTGAAAAAAGAACAGCCCTCAAAGATAAAAGAACCAGAAAGGCAGACACGTACTCTGTGATACAGATTAAGAAATGGTTATCACCCAGTAAGAATGAGGGACAGACAAAAACAAAAAGAGAGAAAAACTAATGTGCCTGGATCTGCTTTAGGGATGTGGGGAAAGGGACGGTTCCAACAAAACCCTATGTTTCCATTTGAAGCCACTGCTCCAAGCCTCTCTTAGAAGTGAAGACAGAGTCTGTCTGGCACATGCTCAACACATGTCCCTCCAGGAACGGACTATTAACAACACGGGGGTGAAGCTCTCCACACTGCAAGCATGCATTTGCCTGGACAATTAGGGAAAAACAGTTCAGAAGTAACAGCAGTGACAGCCATCTATCCAATATATAAAAAACATCTAAAGACAGAACTGCTTTGATTGTTTTTTTTTACATGTCATTAAAAACAAAACTATATGTACAGCCTTGGTTACCTTTGACTTCAAATGTGTGTTCATCGCTCCAAGATGGCATCAGGAGCTATGATTAAGAAACGCATCCCATATGACCCACATAAATATGAAACGGAGCTTCAGACATGAGCTAATTTCCATAACAATAAAGGAAAGAATGGAGAAAAGAGGACAGAGAAGAAAAAGGTTTAAACAAGCTTCCTAAACATGAAGGGGGAGGTGCATACACAAAATAAAGTTATACTAAAATAAAAGAATAGATTTAATAACAAATATTAACAACAGAGCTGCAAATGAGAATTTACATCTCATCCTGGGGTGATCCTACTGTGGAGAAATGTAGAGAATTTGTGTTAATCTGTTTAAATGCGCAGAAAGAGTTAGCCCCCAAATATTTATTTTGCAATGTTTGTTTAATTTGTATTTGTCAATTGTTTATGTTTAATTATTCAGGAAAAGTGAACGTTCATAACAAAACCTAAGATGTGGTTAATGTGCACTGGGTGGCAACAGTGATATGGAGACTCCCTGAGTAGACCAAACGAAGAAAGAGGAGTTGGCAAACGGGTGTATAGAGAGGCTAAGGAGTCTGTAGCAAGTGAAAAAGCTGTAACAAGATCTGCGGAATGATCGTGAATGTACTGGCTAAATAAAAGAACCCCCTGAACCACGTGCTTGTTGTAGTCTTGGATGGGATCGGCGATTCCGTATTGAGCGAGTTACGACGCTGAGCATGGACCTAGACCAGCTACAGGATCGGCTAAGCGAGGCGCTGCTCCAACTTCGGCTCGATCAACTGCAAGAGGTGTGTTAATATGCAAAAGTGTCTGCAGAGGGACAGAGTAAACGGCACTCGCTGATCAGACTAATCAGTGAAGCAGTTGAACAGGTTATAGAGACCAAAGATGACAATGTAGGCGGTAAACATGTTAAAGACTTGTTAGAGTTTGCTAAGGGGATGACGCAACGCAACGCCCACGCGATTCAAGATGGCGCCGGTGACACAGACAGGAGTTCGGCGGAGCTCGCGGATGTAAAGAGACAGTAGACAGAACTGCATCATCATTTTGAGTCATCCACAAATATGCTGATAAACGAAATCCAACGCTTGAGTTTGAAAGTTCCTGACGTGTCAAGTTCCCATGTGCTTTCTCAGCAGCAGCAAGCGATTCCTGAAGTCACCATTCGACGTGATTGTAGGGATCAATGGTCAAATAGCAGAACAGGAACAGAAAGATAAGCTTTCATATAAAAATTTGATGCACCAGATTGATGCTGGAATAAATAAAGGACAAAGAGAGTCCGAGATTGTGGATGCTGTGATCAGAGCTGTCAGTACGTGATATGCTGGAGAGTAAAATGTATTTAACTCTTTCCCAGCTGCGTACAATTCTGAAGGGCCATTACAAGGAAGAAAGCTCAATGGACCTGTATCATAGACTGATAAACATCACTCAGGAGAGCCGTGAGACACCACCAAATTTCCTTTTCCGAGCTATAGAGTTGAAAGAAACACTGCTGGTTGCGGCCCGAGAGCCCGATGGAGAAGAAACATACAGTGCAGACAATATACAAAGAAGGTTCCTACTATTTGAGAGAGGAGACTGGCGAGATGAAGAAAGTCATGAGTACATACCGCTCCGCACCGCCCCGAGAAAGGAAACAATGGTGCCGTGGGTGTCAAGACCAGGGTCGTGGTGATCAGTGTGACCATTGTTTCAAATGCGGGCATCTTTCCAGAGGGTGCAAAGGACCACCTGCAGACAGAGCAGCAAGAGGACACTCAGTTGACAACATGTCTGTGACAACTCACACCCCAGAATCACAGAGGCTACCACATCAAAGTGAAATCCTGGGTGATAACATTAAGCAGTTAAAAGCCCGTGAAGCAGGAAAGCAGAAAGAAAACTACCTACAGCTTATCAGATCTGTGAGTACCAATCAGCTGTCCACCAAACGCAACGCCCAATTACTGAATCTTATCGGAGAGAAATGTATGGTGAAATGTTTTTTTAATGGTGTGGAAACTAAAGCATAATGGGATACCGGCTCACAAGTTTGCCTCATTAATGAAAAGTGGAGTGAAGAACATCTTCCACACATCATACACTACACAGCTTTGATGAGATCCTAGGACCTGGAAGCCTCAATGGTCGAGCAGTAAATCAAACAATCATTCCATTTGAAAGCTGGGTTGAAGTGACATTCAAGTTTGGAACAGATAAATCCACACCCCTGGAATTTGAGGTACCAGTATTAGTTTCAAGTGAGGATGGAGTGGCAGAAGAGCCAATAATCGGGTACAACGTTATCGAGTATCTCCTGAACAACGGTGTCTTTTCGCTTTTTTCTTTTATTTCAGCGGCTTGGGTAGGATCGTTTCATTTTCGTGTTTATATTGGTCTTGATTCGTCTCTGTTTGTGTACATTCCCAGTCCTCCTGTCACTCTGTGTTTATCTTTCGCGCCGCCCGGTGTGCACAGTTACGGACTAGTCCATTTCATTGTGAACGAGGGGGTGTATGTGTGTAGTGACAGATAAACATGAATGGGACATACTACAAAGTTGCAACATATTTCTTAAGAATATTAATACAATTTACCATGCTTTTTAAGTGTTCATGATGATAAGGGTTTTATTTAAATTTTTTAGGTTGGTTGGGGCCCCCCAAGCAGCTGCCTACCTATGCCTCTATGTTAAGACCGCCTCTGGCCCTGCGACTGCAAGAAAGCAGAGCTGTTACTGAACTTCGTGGAGAGTCAAGACGACGAGTGCAGTGATAGAGTAGTAAAAGCAGGAAGGTTAGTAACAAAAATTCCAGCTTAGCAGGCTAAAGCCATTAAATATTGCATCAAAAAGGGCCCATTGTTATCGGATCAGGATGCTCTTCTTGTGCCGAATGAGTGTACAACGTTGCCTGATGGACTAAGGGTAGACGAAAATATTGTCCGCCTCCAGAGAGGAACTTGTTCACGCATCTGCATTCTTGTGGTGAAACGATACTGTCCATGACATCAATCTGCCTCCACGAACAGTACTGGGCTATGTACAACGAGTTAAGGCTGTTTACCCGGCTGAGATGAGACCAGCGACAGCCCGGCAAGAAAGTGCAAGAGAGATTGTAACACGTACGACTCCAGGCCTGATGCCCGAGGAGATTGAACAAGAAACTCAGTCTTCAATGTGAAGATTATGCTCGCCACAGAAGAAAACAACCTCTGGGACCCTCCAGTCAGCGTTGACCATCTAACAGCTGAACAGCAACAGAAAGTAAAGCAGCTTTTGAGAGAAGAGAGTGGTGCTTTTTCCTGCGATGGAGCAATTCCATCTCTCCAGCTAAAAATCCACCTTTGTGACACCACACCCGTAAAGCACACTTACATGTCTCTTCCAAAGCCAGCGCACAAAGAGGTTAAAGAATATCTGGAGGACCTGCTGAACTAGGGATGGATTACTAGATCTAAGTCACCATACTCTTCGCCGGTCATTTGCGTGCGCAAGAAAGATGGAACTCTTCGCCTTTGCTGTGACTACCGGGAGTTGAATAGGAAATCCATTTCAGACCGACACCCCATACCTCGTATACAGGACATGCTCGACAGTTTGGTGGGTAGCGCCTGGTATTCTGTTCTCGATAAAGGCAAATCCTACCACCAGGGATTTGTAGAGGAATCCAGCCGACCTCTCACTGCATTCATCAAGCCGTATGGATTGTATGAACGGGTGAGGATCCCTTTCAGGTTGTCAAATGCACCTGCCGAGTTTCAAAGGAGCGTGAGGAGTGTCTGAGAGAATTGCTTGATCAAGTATGTCAACCTTATTGAGATAACTTTGTGCATTCAAAAACATTTGAGAATCATCATCAGGATCTTAGAAAAGTGTTACAGTCTTACCAGAAACATGGTGTCAAATGAACCCCTCGAAAATGTGAAGTGTTTCGAAACCAGGTACGATTCCTAGGGAAGCTGGTGACCAAAGAAGGGCACACCATGGACCCAGCTGACAACGCTCCAGTCCAAACACTGAAAGAGAGGACCTAAAAAGGTTGTCGAAGTGAGAAAATTAGTAGGTTTCCTTTCTTACTACCGGCCCCTACCTGCAAGGCCGCACCTCTTTATAGGCTGCTCACTGGAACGACTCCAACAGAAGGAAAAGTTCACCCGAAGCAGAAGAGAAAAGGGACAGGTTGTCGGACAGCTCGCATCATCCCATCTGATCATATGGACAGATGAGCATCAAAAGGTCTTGAGTGAGTTGTTTGACTGCTTGTCTAATCCACCTGTGCTGGGATATCCAGACCTCTAGGAACCCTTTATACTCCACTGTGACGCTTCACAGGAAGGACTCGGCTTAGTGCTGTACTAGAGGCAAAGTGGCAAGTTATTTGTCGTTGCATGTGGATCAAGAACCCTAACCCCTCCCGAGAAAAACTACCCCCTTCACTCGGGAAAGTTGGAGTTTTTGGCAATGAAGTGGGGCATATGCGAGAGTTTTAGAGACTATGTTTACCATGCACCATCATTCACTGTGTACACAGATAATAATCCCCTCACATATGTGATGTCAACAGCAAAGCTGAATGCAACCATGTACAGATGGGTAGCCGAGCTTGCCGACTTCCATTTCACCATCAAATACCGTCCAGGAAAGTCAAATGGGGATGCCGATGGCCTCTCACGAATGCCGCTGTCGATGGAACAGTATATGAGAGCGTGCTCTGAAAATGTGCAACCTGATGTCTTGGTCAGTATAACTCAGTCTGTAGTGGTGCAAAGTCTAAAGAGTCTAGCACTTACCATTGCATCAGTGCTGGCAGCAGAACAGTCAGATAATCAGGTCATGTCAGTCGCAGAGATCCCAAAGGAAGTTCTGAGAAAAGCCCAAGAAGAGCCTGAAATCAGAGAGGTCTGGATCAGTCTCCGAAATAAATCACGGCCAGTGAAGAGCAAAGAGGCTCAGGGACTGATGAGAGAACGAGCTAAATTATATTTGGATGAGCAGGGTATATTGTTCCGGAAAACATTCACCCGTAATCAGCTGATCCTGCCAAGGAAATACCATGAGCTTGTTTTTAAGGAGCTACACAAAGACATGGGCCACCTAGGGGCAGAGCGAGTGGTGAATCTGATCCGGGATCGATTTTATTGGCCTCACATGAAGAAGCAAGTGGAGCATTGTCACACGTGTCTGCACCTGCGTCCGAACAAGGTGACTCAAGCCACCACATATCCTTTTGAGTTGGCCTCAATTGATTTTCTACATCTGGAGTCGTGTAAATGAGGTTATGAATACATTTTAGTTGTTGTGGATCCCTTTACAAGGTTTGCTCAAGCATATGCCTGCAGATACATGAGTGCCAAAACAGCTGCCGAGAAAGTATTTGGAGACTTCGTTTTGAAGTTTGGATTTCCCAGGAAATTGCATCATGACCAAGGCAGAGCGTTTGACAAGAAGTTGTTTTCCAAACTGCAAGAGTACAGTGGGGTGCAGGGCTTTCATACGACACCGTACCCTCCGCAGGGAAACTGGCAAACTGAGCGATTTAACCGAACTTTCATTGCAATGCTGAGAACATTACCTGAGACCACCAACGCTGACTGGAAGACATCACTTGCAAAGGTTGTAAATGCGTACAACTGTACAAGAAACAAGGCAACGGGGTTTGCTCACTATTTTCGGCCGTACACCCAGATTGGCCATTGACAATGTTTGGTGTGCCATTGAAAGACCAAAGCTCTTCTTACCAAGACTACACTGAGGACTGGAGGAAAAGAATGAGGGAAGCTTACGAGTCAGCCTCACGAGTGTGACACAAAGGGAAGGAAAGAGGAAAAACTTTGTATGATAAGAAAGTCCATGGAGCTGAATTGCTCCCCGTAATAAGAGTACTGGTTTGTAACTGTAAGATTATTACTTTGTCTAGGTATACAGCTTTCATGAGTTGAAGGGTTTAGTCGACGGAGCAATCAGAGGAACCAGATCCGAGGACCAAGAATGACACAGTAGTAGTTCACTCAAAGTCCAAGTTTACTAAAGATGGGCTCAGTATATATGGGCTCATCTCATGCAATAACAAGATAACACAATAAATCTGACATTTGTTAGATCAACGTGTACAGAGCACGCTGTCATAATGGAGATCCTAGACAAAACATATATCGGCCCTTTCATGTTGAAACAGCTAGGACATGGAGAATTCTGGATTCTCACAGCAACTTTAAAGAGAGAGGTGGACCCTTCAGGAAAGCTCAGACCCTTCTGGGAAAAGGAAAAACAAGAATACTGCACCGGAATCTGTTACTACCATGTGACTACTTACCTGTCGAGAAGGAACCCCTACCTGAAAGACCTGAAAAAGAGAAAAAAGCAAGGTTAGGAAAACATCACCCCAGCAAGATCAAACAGACTGTGAAAGTTCAGATGAAGAAGAGGAGGAGGGGTGGAGATGTTTGGTTGGAATGCCAGTCGACAGAGAGAGTCAAAATGATCCTAGAGATATGCTGTCAAAATCTCCAGGACATCATCCAGAGGACCCAGGGACACCGAACGATCCCGAAGAGGAAGATGAGCATGGAGCGGTACGGGAGAAAAATTATGTGTCGTCATCAGGAAGAGATGTCGGAGAAACAGATGAGGCTGAAGAGAGTGAGACGGAAAATCTCTCACAACCTGTCTGAAAAAGAGTGTATCCTTTAAGACACAGAAAAACAAATGTTTACTTACCATACCCTAGGTCAGCCTAGTTTAGTATGGGGGTAAGTTGTGGAGTTAGAAGGGATGATTTAATTACTATTCTAACTAAAATTAAGTACGAGTTCAGTTTATTTATACTGTAGTAGCCAGTCCAGAAGAAATAGTAACACAGCAGATTGTTTCAACGGTAAAAGTTTAGATCCTTTCAGTGGTAATACGGATTCCTGTTGATGAACAGTGATGGCGGTAGAAGATCATGGTGCACAATGATGTCTGCTGCCAAAACACTGCACGAAAAGGAGATAAATGTAGTGTGGCGTGCAAAACAATAGCATGAGTACTAGAACTGTGGCATCATTGACTCCTACCAAAGAAAAAAATCTCAAAACGGATAACCAGTAATGTATCTGAGAATGTCGGGACTACCTTCTATTTTCTAGGGGAGAATGTGGAGAAAATTTGTGTTAATCCGTTTAAATGCGCAGAAAGAGTTAGCCCCCAAATATTTATTTAGCAATGTTTGTTTAATTTTTATTTGTTAATTGTTAATGTTTAATTATTTAGGAAAAGTGAACGTTCATAACAAAACCTAAGATGTGGTTAATGTGCACTGGGTGGCAACAGTGATATGGAGACTCCCTGAGTAGACCAAACGAAGAAAGAGGAGTTGGCAAACGGGTGTATAGAGAGGCTAAGGAGTCTGTAGCAAGTGAAAAAGCTGTAACAATATCTGCGGAATGATCGTGAATGTGCTGGCTAAATAAAAGAACCCCCCTGAATCGCACGCTTGTTGTAGTCTTCTTCAAGTGGGTTCACACTACCCAAGAGAGAGCCAACATAAGTCCGTCTGAAAAAAAAGGTGTGTATTTTAGGGGCCATTAACATCTACAACTCGTGTAAATTTGTCGTTTTCTCACCATCTGCAAAGTTATATTTGCGGAAGACAGAGAACCGCGACTTCAGGAAGGAAAAAAGGAAGGAAAGAAAAAAAGAAAGAAATAAAGAAATGAAAGAAATAAAAGAAATGAAAGAAATAAGAAAGAAATAAGAAAGCAAGAAAGAAAGCAAGAAAGCAAGAAAGAAAGCAAGAAAGCAAGAACCCAGTGAACGTCAATGAGCTTGATTCACATCTCGGTTGCGGGTGGTCACAGGTACAGCAGGAGGACAGCGCTTCAGGGTTCCCAATTTCACGGCTGCCAGCTTTCACACCGAGAGCAAAGCCCTCCCCAAAAGTGTCCTGTGACCGGCGGGTCAGTGAGGGATCAGGGGAGCAGGGTGGCGGAGGGGCAGAAACTCAAACCCAGAGAGACTGAATGGAGAGATTTTAGACTTCCTCCTGATCTTCACCTCAGCCTATTAGAGTCGGTCTTGGTCACAGTCACACAGGCTGACTTATCTCAGAAACTTGAGAGAAGCTGTTCGTCGGGGAAGGGTACGGTCCTCCCAAAGTCTGTTTTGGATTTTGGTTGCAGCTTTCACTTTAACTTTGAGTACTTGCCGAGGTTTCTTAACTGTTGCTTTGCTTGATCTGATGATAACCAAAACATTTTTATATTATTTTATTGACTATTTTGCGATAACGACACAGCTACATACCACAGTAAACATCCGTCTAAATGTATTTTATTATTTTGTATTAATCTTAAATATACATAACTATTTTATTTTTAGAATATCTTGTCTACTAACATATGGTTAGTGTCACTTAAGTGAAAAATAAAAATTCTGACATGGATTTGTATAGTGAGTTATCACAAAATGTTATTAAAGAGGCTTCAGTGTTCCTTCATTCCTCTCACATGCATTTGTTTTGTTGAACATGAAAGAAGATATTTTAAAGAATGTAGGAAAGCAAACTGTTCTGGGGCACTTTTATAGTACCACAAGTAAGGATAAATGTGACATGTAGCATTGTCCTGATTCTATATTCTTGAAGACGTCTCCGGGAAGCCGCGAAAAAATTACACATTCTAAAGAGTGTTGTATCACAATAAATCTGTTTCAGTTCCCTCTTTTCATTTTCCATTCCCTTCCTCCTATCCTGACTCACTGACCATAGGTTTGCCCTTGGATTGTATACGACTGTGACATTCCACAGGACAACCTGGAGATCTGTGACGCCGTTCACTTCCTCCCTGCTGAGATGGGCAAACAGCTTTCACTCCCTGAAGACTTCAGCCTCATGTTCCAAACCCTACATCAACCCACACCGGCTGCAGATTAGCAGCTATTCCTAGAAATAAAGAGATTCATTGTGCAAGATTTTAAACTTGTATGGTTAGAGGCATACGATAAGTACATCTTTTGAAGTAACCTACATCTAAAACTTTGTTAACACAAGTATGCAAATGAAAGAACGATGAGCATTCTGTTCAGATCATCGTGGCTGTGGTGAGATTCAAATAAGAATTATAGTTTGTGACTACTTTTTGTGTTTTTCTTTGACAAAATCCAAAAGTCACACAATGAATGTTGTGCAAGCGGCAGTCTGTCACGATGAACCACATAAGCTCATTCAAAACACCCAACACATTGAATTCATGAAGAATTGTCATTTCTGCAAAAGGCCAAGTTTGTTTCTTATTTTTTCACAGACACAGTAAATAACCAACCAGAAGATGAACCCTTCCCTGCCCCCATCAAAGCAGGCTATTCTACCACCCAAGGCCAAGCAGGAAACAATTTAGATATTTGCTTGGTCCTGTTTTCAACCACCCACAATTTGTTTTACATTCCAATCAATGATCACGCAAAGTTCCGGTAAGACTTCCAAGTATCAGTGATAGTCTCACCCCGGGTTTGTTTGTTTAGCTGGTTTCATTAGTACTAAACTGAAATCCAGTGGGTTAATATTGGTTTAAAGAGTGTCAAAAAAGACAATAATGTTAATGAGAGATCTAGTATTAACCTCCAGAGGCTGAAGCTCCGACATGACGGAAAAGGTCACCTGAAGAACACTGGTGAATCGGGTTTATAACCACTCATCAACATGCCAAACGATGTCATATCGGAAATGACGTGTGACCATCAACCGTAGGGTGCCACGGTTCTAAAACAAACATTTCCAGCAGCGCTTGGCCTTCGAGTTCACTGGAAATGAAAACTCAATTTGTGCTCATTATATGAAAAACTCCACAGCAGTTCAGTTCAACTCAACTGGAACCAGAAAAACAGAGGAAGCAAAACTCTCAAGCCTGGTCTTGCACACTATATTCGCTTAAATAAGGTGTAATTCCAAAGAAATACAATGGGGTCAGAAAATGGGAAATCTGAGATTGAAAATGTAATTTGAAACAAACGTTTCGGGTTTATAACATTACAAAAAAAGTAATTATGTTAAATGGACTATTAGACATGATTCTGCGCGATTTTTCTAGGTCCTTAAGTAAATACGTCATATTGTGGTAACAGTACCTCCATTGAAGCATACCCGATAAACCGTAAAGGATTTATAAATCATGCTGGGATCCCCAGGTTTCATTTAAGCCCAAGCCAAATTTAAAGCATGTAGCATTACACAAAATGCAAGTATTCATGTTCATATTTTCAATTCAACTCTTCATTGAATCAAGTTAAATTATTGTTATTTTTTGTCTCAGACAAAATGTTGGTCCTGTCATATAAAACTCCCACTGTCCATGTACAACAAACATAATCTGAGGTAATTGAAGGAAAGTCTCAAATCCTTGCCTCGGTTCTTAGTGGCTGACTTTAAGTCCCCAGAAATCATCTGTATCCGGACCTCAAAAGAGCAGCTGACTCTAGTAAGCGCAAAGAAACTTCCGTTCTGTCAATTATGTCCAGAGAAAAAGGCTAATTAAAGTCTGGCTAATAGGGAATAGGAGGAAGCGGATTGACTCTGTGTGATGGGCAGATCAGGCGAAGTACTTAAGTGTGCTTGACCTGTTTCAAGAGCAAGTCTGGATCCTGTACCAGGAATCTAATTAAGCCTAGATTAGAAGTAAACTCAGTAGGGATGAAAAGAAGAAATAAAACTAACATAAATGGGAGTAAGCAGACTTTCCATTGTTGAAAATAACAAAAAGCAAATGTTTGTTTTAAACTTCTGTCCTGTTTGTCCTACGAATTTCACGGATTGTTCAGGAGAATTCTTTAAACAAATTTATAGACATAGTTCAACCAAAAATAAAGAGTCTGTCATAATTTACTCACCCTCATGTCATGTCAAACCATATGACTTATCTTTTGTGTTCTGCTAAAGAAAGAATGTTCAATAGAATGTCGAAAGTAGAACAATTTAGCTGACTCAGAGCTCATGTATAGGAATTTTTAACCAGCCTCCAGTAACAAGAGAACCTCTCCTCTGCGCATCAACAGGCTCTTTGTTTTGGCCAAAGGGCAGAGTTTAAGTGCGTGGGGTACACACAAAACAGGGTGCATAACCAGTGCTGGTCTGTCTTAAGGATTAACACCCCCTCACACACCCTTAATGAAACATTAATGACTTCTTGCCATGCATTTTGGCTAGGGGTGGAATACGCGGCTGCGACTTCGGAGATGAAAAATGTATTTATTGGTTTGGTTTTGCATACAACCTGCTGACCCTCTCAAGTGCTATAAAACGGATTACTGGGTTTACAACCCAAGGCTCAAACTATCGATTCAACAACGGCGTGGGGAAGTGCTTTGTACTGTCGCACAAAAGTATAACTTGCGTGTTATACGATACGTCATGGCTATTTGAAAAGATCTGTGTCTAAATTCCTGACAAACTGAATGTAAATAGACCACGTGGTACCTTTGACAGGGGTCAGAATCTTACCAAGATTGATTAAACATCAAGTGTGGAGCATTCATCTGGTAGACAACCTAACCCAAAGTATTTAAGTTTGCTGTGCAAGTGATCAGATGCGATGTTTTCATGGGGTGGAGGATCAATATGACAGATCTTAAATCCCTTTCATGAAATACAGATGCTGACACCTTCCAAAGTCTTTTAATTTTTTAACCATATTATCACTCTAACCATGCAAACTGCAAAAAGCTCTATGGGAAATACCTTGACTTTAAGGAAGTGTTTTGGGGTGGGCTTTTTTAGCAACCAAGGACACCTCAGCAACACTCTGACAACCTCCTAGAACACCTAAGAAACCTCACAGCAATGTTATAGCAACCACAAGGACACCTTAGCAACACCACAGAAACCTCATAGAACATCTTAGCAACGGCACAGCAATGTTATGGCAACCACAAGGACACCTTAGCAAAACCCAAGTAACCTCCTAGAAGACCTCAGCAACATAATTCTAACAATGCTAATGCAACCAATTGCATCGTGGCAGAATGTTTTGGACAGGCAACTCATCTTTCCTTCAGATAAATTGAAAAAATCTTTGAAGGCACAAGGTTAAAGAAGCAAAGACAGAAGCAACAGGTTAGACACAGTAGGAGGATTGGTTTTTAAAGCAGACTCTTACCTGAGGATTGGATCTAACCTATCGTTGTTGTGACGCAAGATATCATTGTTAAGTTTGACAATGTCCTGCAAACATCTGTTGGAAGCACAAAACATCAGCTGGGGATTGTCTGACCCCTGTGTGCTCTGCCAAGTTCATCTGAACTTCCCCTTTCTCCCAGCATGTGTATAGTCTTACCTTTAATGCCCCACTGTAAATAGGATTAGTGTTTCAGTTGTCTATGGGATCCATAAAGGCCAGAAGCGCTGTTAGGGGTCCTTGTCTGTGAAGAGCAGTTGGAAAGAGATGAGAGAGAAAAAAAAGAGGAAATGAGAATCCATAAACTGACTTTTGAACAAATTTTTAATTATATCAGGTGTACGCACGTATGTATCGTGTGCAGACTTGAAGTGAATAGGGTGGATAAACCCTTGAGATTAAAATGCATAGTAGAAATGGCTTTCTTTTGTTTTGGTGTATGTGGGTTAGGAGAAGCATGTGGCGGTAAATTAGGTCAGGGGCCCAGTCTGTCTGCAGCAGAGGGCCGACGAGCAGGTTCTGTCAAGGTTTTAGGAGACGTGATGTTTGTGTTCTGTGAATGTTTCTATGCAAACATTCACAGTAATAGTCAGATGATGGATACGATAGACATGACAGTGTTGTTGACATAAATCGGTGGGGTATTAACATTTCAAGTAGGATGTGAATTCCAGAAATGCAGCGAGGATTTAATCAAACAACACATTTCTTTTTACATTGAAATCTTAACCGAAAACGCGCTTAAGGTTGCATTGTGTCTGGCGCACCTATAAACAAAAGGCAATCTTTGTCCAACAATAATACACATTTTTATGTTTTCATTACAAAAGTATGAACCATCAACCATTTAGAATAACATCTATTTTTTGGATATAATACTGCTCTACTGGTTCCAGCTGGGGGAACGTACCACCAACATATTACCAGTAGAGACCTACAGAGAATACTGCAGCTTCCTTTAAAACCCAAACAATTCCTATTATTGTCATAATAATCCATTACATTTTTCAGTGATGCTCTTTACAAAATTATTAAATAGCATTATGTTGGATTTTGTACCATACTGCACCCGCGTGAGATGTTCAATTTACTTTGGACCCCAAGGAAAGTGAGAGAGAAGGAAAAATGTCAGTTTGTGCAGGAGCTGGTGGGGGTTGCGCGTTTGAGCCAATCAGAGAAGAGAGTCCCTAATGTCATTTCAGCGCTGTGAACACACGGGGTCTTTAACTGGCGGGGCCACAGACTGCATGTTTACTCATCGCAGCTGGGATTCACACTCGCTTTCTGCGTCTCCGCTATGTCGAAGCATCGGTGCGCGTAAATTGGATACTGAAACCCACCGCGTCCACTACCAAGATCGCTGGTTTATTAACGTCATCCGGACTCGGGCAAATGACACCAGCTGTGAATACTCTCTAACAGCTACAGGAATACATCGGCTCGTCGCTTTTCGTACATTTTTTGCTTTTGTGTAAGTATTTTTATTCTGTATTGTGCTGGTCGTAATTAACACTGGGCAAATAATGTATTTCGAGTATTTGTAATAGAAGCAATATGTTAAACTAGTATAATGGTTTTCAGCAAAAAAGAGACGAACTTCAAGAGAGGTATTAAAAGAGACTAAAACAGAAAAGTGTGTAAACTAATAAGAACTTTATATGCGCTTTTGGAATGCATGTGCGCGATGCGTATTTTACAAGAATTGAACAACATACAAATGTTGCATGGTCATCGCTAACGAAAAACACAACTGTTGTTTAAATATGAAATTCCAACTGTGTTTAATGAAACTCAATGCGAACTTGTGCAATACCCGCGTTCAACTGCCCACCTAGTGCGTAAAGACGCACAGTAAGATACGGCATACGGAGAGCGCAGTGAAGCCCCTGCGTGTCTCCAGATGTGTGCGTACTCGCATTCAGCTGTTCCATGTCAATCAGGTCACGGTCGATAATATAGTTGCTCGCTTTCCTGTCATTTACTTCACCGTTTGTCGCGTTGCGCACGATAAGCGACCCAAATAGCCAATCTTGCTCATAATAAAACCAGTCGTGTTCCCCACAGTCTCCTAAAGAAAAACTGTTACGTGTTAAACACTTGCCGTTAGGGATCATTTCCATGTAGGCAACATTTTCTGATAACTTAAGTTATCTGCATTTGCCTGAAGTTTGGCTACCTACAGTGAATTGCCAACTCTAACCATAGCTTTTGCGCGCGTAGTATTAGGACTTAATTTTTTTTAAGTAATGCAATGTGTGACATTGTAAAATTAAATGTCAAAGAGCTGTTTTCTAGCAGTTTTATATATTTGGTACTACAGCGTGCTCGTTGTACATTAGGTGTTAGTGTCACCTAGCGGTTGTTCTGCTTGTGGAGGGTTTGGCCTTGTCAGTGTCTCTAGTGCCGTCGCCAGACAACGGACCGAAAGACAACGTCACTGGCAGAATAACTGTTACAACGATCAACTTTAAAAGCATTATTCTCGTGTGTTTTGGTCCACATCCACCAGGTAACATCCAATAAGACCATTAGAGACCCAAAGAGACCATTACAGTATCTATTGAAACCAATACAACTCCCAGTATGACCATTAACTCCATTGGAATTTCTGTGATTTTTCCAGCAGTGTGATATTTCATACAAAACTCTGCG
The DNA here is from genome assembly GCF_947034865.1 of Barbatula barbatula. Classification (NCBI taxonomy): domain Eukaryota; kingdom Metazoa; phylum Chordata; class Actinopteri; order Cypriniformes; family Nemacheilidae; genus Barbatula; species Barbatula barbatula. The sequence continues at coordinate 5,997,769 of NC_136768.1, read as the reverse complement.
TGGGACTCACACTGACACAATGACAAACCAGTTAACCAGACCCCTAGGGGGTCTCAGGTGACTTGACTGGAAATAAGTGGCGGGTTTCCAAATGTGGCACCCAAATAGAGATCTGAGATTGTTATGTAAAGACTCGGTTAATAAATGAGCCATTAGTACCACATGTGAAGCTCTGTTTCATCTGACTGGAATGTAGAGATGATGCGATGTTTCCTCCTGGGTTGATCTAAAGGTTTTGTAGATGTGTTTAAAGTTGGTCATTACTCTTTGCCTGATTCTGAGGGTTTCTAACATGGGTTCCAAATTAAATTAGATCGTTTGAAAACAATTTGATTTATAAAGTCACTTGGCATGCACTTCTATTTGGTGATAAAAATGGACAAAATGTTTAGTCTGGGAAACGTTCTACAGACGTTTGCATTCCTAGAAAAAAAGTTTTAGGAAACACCACCAGCTTAGTTAGGCTTGATTGGAACCATCTTTAAAATGTATACAATAAATCATTTTTCTCTGGTTTGTGAATAGGGATATTTGTTTAAGAACAAGTCAACGTGTGCAAATGTAGCTCCAAAAAGGACAGAAAGAGCGATTCTAACCCCCAAATCTGGCCCACAGGATATGCTCAGAGGAGTGCTTGTTTTTAAGTCTATGTTGATTTACTAGCGGAGTGCAGAGTGGGCTCACAGTGCCCTATTTGTGCCGAGAGGCCCGACGTGTGCTTCTCTATGCAAATCGGCCCACACCTCAACGCATTTGGCAGTTTTCTATCTGCCTGGCCCCTGAACGCTGCCAAGCATGGATAGGGGTCCGAGACAAGTTGCTCTTCAGTTGTGAAGATGGAGTCAAACAGTCAGACTCAGATACGGCCAGCTGGCATTTAGCCCAGCAACCAATCCAAACCCCTTCTTTAAACAATAGATATTTCCACAGATAGCAGCAAAAACAACATCACGGTCAAACCAAACAGTCTAAAGCCAGGGCTTTCAATCAGAGGGCTGTGAAGGCACTCTGTGGGGGTCCACAGAGAGGATATATAAAACAAAAGGAGTTCTTTAAAGATTTAAAAAACTATATTTACTTATGTGAGGAATCAAATCTAGGTCTTATAAGGTTTGGTCTGACTAAGAGGTGGAGCCTGGTTCTACAGGCTGGAAATCATTGGACCAAAGCAATGCAATTGCATGCTAGTACATAGTCAAAAAAAGCAAAAAAGGTCTTAAAACTAATACAGGCAGTATAGAAGTCACATGAAATGATCATGACAAATAAAGCATGCACTGTTGGAACATAAATAGCCCGCATGAGCACCGCGATGCAACATGCCAGACTGCAAATCCACAGCTCCAATGTTTTGTGTCTGATTAGCAAAAAAACTTCACTGTCCTGAAACATCACGAGAACCAAGCATCGTCGATCATGTGAGCGCAAAGGCCCCAAAAAATAGATTGAACCCACCACGAGTGGTAGCTTGTAGGTCAACACACTTGTCTGGCTCTGTGTGGGAGATGCTCGAGTCATTTCTAATTACTCGGTGACTGGTTCCTCAGCGCTTGAGAAATGAAACACAAATGTCTGGCCTTGGCTCGCTCGCGAAGCACATCGCGGTGAGGCTGCGGAACAGCGGGTGGCTATTAAAACACATGGCATCTCTACGATCCTAAGGGAGACAAAAAACGGTTTGAGGTGAGGGGGTTTGCAAAGCCAAGACATCGTAGCAATTAATTTTGATTAGCACATGTTTAACTCCAGCAAGGTTATTTGGCACCGCAGTAATTACCCATGACAGCCGTATCAGACGTGGAGATTAAAGACAGGTAATGATTTCACTTGGTTGGGCAGACGACTGCCGGCAGCTCCTTTATAATCAAAGCGCAAGCGTGAGATGAGTAAACGCGTGCGGCAGACGTTCAGCAAAGCATGGAGATAAGAGCAACTCAACTGACGCCGAGATGAACACAGTCAACCTGACAGCTGAAACACCTCTGGTTCAATCGAGATGCAATGCGGATCAATAGTTCAATATGATCAGACTACAGAGTGTTTCCAGAGATAAGATTATTAAACTAGGACTCAGTGGGCAGATGTGATGTATCAATTACAGATGTTTGGCATTGTCCAATGCCGCCACAGATTACACAAATGCCGTGACGTTCCCGAATCTGAAATAAGACAAAGATTAGATCACTGAGCCAATTCAAGTCACAAATTCAATCAGGATATCCCCGTTCACGTACACAATTAGCAAATTACAATAAGTTACAGGAATACACAGGAGCTCTTTCTTGCTCAGACATTTAACAGTCATGCACAGAAAGGCATTTAAAAATAAAATCAGTCGGATAATCAAAGTTAGTCCTGCCTCAAATTGATGTAATTGGTTGAGCAAATGTTGGCGTGTCGGCCTGGTCTGGATACCCAAACGCACAGAGAAACGCTTCATTAGTGCCAAAGAGTTTATACTTTTGGGAAATCAACCTACAAAGTTTGCTTAAAGGTGTCTTTGCATATTACACTTGGATAGAATAAAAGTTTATTTCAACCCCTACAATGCTGAAACGGATAATCCACATGTGGAGTGTGGGACGGAAGACATTTACCATGGGGTTTGCTAATGAATGCTTGGGGCTTTCTGGTAAATGAAAACTTGCAACCAAACAGAGATTTTATTGTGCGCTTGTTTGGCCTAAAAAGGTTTGGGGGTTTAATCGCTCGCATTGGTAACAGGTTGTAAAGAGTCACGCTGTGTGTTAACATGAATGAACCCCGGAACCAGACGGTTTGCTTTTCTAGGAAGAGAGAAAACATCATGACACGATTCATTATCCGAACGCATTTGGCTGTGAATGCAACGTGCAAAGGCTTGTTTTGACGACTCGTCCTGCTTTTATGGCTTTAATCCTATAAAATTGCTAAATTTCACACAATACGTGTGCGTATACAAGTTTGGATATGGTTTTTAAATATGTTAAGGCAGTTCTCACTAATACAAAAGTGTACCCTAAATTTTTGGAGAATAGCATCAGTGAGTCTATGAGATGTCCTTAATAACAAACGTAGTAAAGAACAGTACAGAAACAAATATGTGTGCGTGCACGCAATTTACTCTGCTGGGAAAAGCCCCCAGGGGTCAGTGACATCTGTTGGGGACCGAGGGCTTTACCTTCCAATAATATACTTGTATTATGAAGTCAAGTCTCTCCAAGGAGCAACGTTTCACTCCCGTGACCCATTTCTTCTTCTGTGCGTAATGAACCGAAATTTCTCTCTCTGTGTCTCATTTCCTTTCTCTCACTTATCTGGGGAGGAAAAACAAATTCATCTGGCAGCACACCATTGAATAAATGCATGTCACGGCTGCATATATAGATATTATGAACATCATCCGATAATCTGCAAGAGACACTTTATCACATCAAACTGACACGAGCCAACAAAGCAGAGAGTGAATTTTGGGATAAATGCATTTCAGCAGCATTCATTTTTCAAGTCTATGTATTTTTACCTGGAGGTAAACAGATCCTCTAAGAGGGAAACCATGGCAGCAGTAGACCGCTTGAACATTACAATCATTATCAAATGAAACATTAAAAAAATAAATGAATGGAATTAGCGAATAAGACTTCCTTCAAAATGAAAATCTCTTTAAAATGCAAAGTATCATTCGCACCACAAGCAAAATACAATTCAAATTTTCTTGCCGTTTAAGGAGCAAAATAGCATTATATTCTGAGAGGGGCCCCTGACACAGATGGCCATTATGTGAGGATTAATATATCAACTCAGTGTTGAATTACACGTCATCGCAGTCACCCTAAGCAGCGCTCTTCCATAACAGCCTCACGGTGAAAGTACAGTTGAGTTTGTCATAAATTGAGGTGGGCGATTACCGGTGAGCTTGTCATGTCAGTGGCAATGAATTGTGGGAAAAGGGAACGGATTGTGTAACAGGGCGTTGTGTGTGAACATATGTGCGTTTTAAGCCCTAATAACCAACCTGCCCTAGGGGTCTATTGTCATTACTGCTGCACGCACCCCCTTCTCTCCGAACCCCAGGCTTACATTTCCCTGCTGGGAGGGGAGTAATTACCCTCCAAATGGGAATGATGCAAGATAGTATTCAGAGTTGCACGATTTATCAACATAATGACTGACGTCTGATTTTGGCACTCTCAAAATAATGTAGGTGGCCCGAAGTGCGACCTGAAATGTTCACTGCTACCTGAATGAATGTCCCAAAAAGTCACTACTTTGAAGCTCCAGTCTATAACTTTTGACTCTATATCGCCATCTCTGTTTGAAAGATAAACCTGCATGATATTTTACTAAGACATACAGGGGTTGAAATAAAATGACTTCACATGAACATTTCCCACAATATTTGTACCCGACAGCTCAACTAAAAATCATTTTCATAAGCTTAACAATGCAAAAGGGGATTAGGGAGACAGTTTCAAAGACTTTATGATGTATGTGCTCTGTAACTACTTATTATTGCTTATTTTGACAGGAAGCTAAATTGCAGCTTTAACTGTGTATTTTACCAAATATAATGTATGTTACCGTAAATCAGAGTAATATTCAGTAATAAAACAGTAAACCACAAGAACATCATCAACACCCGATTAAACTGCACGACAGAAAGGGGCGGCAGGAAAAAACAACTAATGAACTAGCAACACGTAACAGCCTCATTGTTTCAACATGTTGCAGCGTATCGTCGCTGATAAAAACAAAATCGCACACACTCGTACCTCTCCTTGTTATTCCTGTCTGTTGCGCTTCCTCTGTACGTCGGCCTGGGAGGAAAATCTCCTTAATAATCACACTCAACGGCATTTGGAGCAGATGTTCTCTGTTTGTTCGGTATGAAGCAAACGATCGTAATTGGGATGTGTAACAGTAAAGGGTCAGTGAGCATAGTAGAAGCCCGGTGGAGTTTGATAAGGGTTGCTGTTTGGCTGGGTGGTCTTCAACTCTCTACGTGAGGCCCTTAAGACATATTCAGACCACCTTGAATTATAAGTTGCAGAACTTTTAATGACTAATGTGAAAAATGTATTATTTTAAAACTAATAGATGCACATGTGCGTAACAAATACATTCACACACATAAAAAGAAAGTGTCTGTACTTTCCTTGGTTTAATTGGATATTAATAAAGTCAAATGAAGGTAACTTATTTCTTTTTTTGCATTCTGGCATTATTATAAAGCACAACCTCAAAAGTAACAAGGAAAAAATACATAAATTGCAAACTAATAATCATTTCATTTTCCTCGTGTCATTCAAAACATGTATATGACCCTTTATTCTGCGAGTTATGGTTAATGAGGGCCAATGTTTTAAAATATCGCCTTTTGTGTTTTGCAAAAAAGTCTGAGCTTAAACAGCTTTGAAATGACATGAGTGAAATTAAAAGGCTTTATTCTTTAAGCCAATTAAAATGGCCTAAAAAGAAATATATTCGAGGCGTTATAATAAAATTCCCTTCAATGTTCTGCAGGCAAGCACACATCTGTAGAGGTTAGCGTGACCTCTGTTCTCTTTTAAAGGGGAATGTATCAGTTAACAATATCAAATTAGGCAGGCAGGAGAGGGCAAGGAGGCCTCTAATAAAACAGGACCCATTATGAACTAAATGCATGCACACACGCAGCTGGTCCCTGTGGATGAGAGGCCAAGCTCAGCCTTGACTCTTCAAGTGCCTGACACGCACTGCATATATCATCATTACTATAATCTTCTCCATATTGTATACGTTTATGAGGCAGTCACACCTAAATCAGATTGCAGTACTTTACAGTGTTAATTACAGTATATTACTCTACATACGAGTACAGGTTTGAATCTAAATGGCCTGGAGAACATAACAACAAAGTTGCAACACTCATGAGATCAACACAAAGTCATTTTTCTGAATTCTCAGACTGTTAAACAAAATCAAAGTCAAAAAGCGCTGAAACCAGGTTAAATCTCTCTCATGTAAAAACCATAAAAGAGCATTTAATCACACAACGTGTCCCTACACATAACTGTATGCTGGTAATGCCAGCTAATCTGACCTTTCTTTGCTCGCAAACCATTCAGGACTATGATTATAGTGGAACGTACGTCCTTTTATTACGCTTTACAACCCACGCTCTGTTGCAAAGGTGTCTTAAAAACACCCGACGGCGGGCTATCAAGTTTTGGCACACATAAGTTCCGTTTTCTTTTATGACCCGATATCTCACACCAGCCTGTGCCGAGACTCTAAATATTAACACAGGAGTGAGAAGAGCGCTCACTAAAGCATTTATCCCTGAGCCTTGCTGATAGATGCGGTACTTTCAGAGTGTGAGACTTTAATCTCTGTTTGTAGGCCAGCATCCAGGTGCGAATAGTCAATTCAAATTCAGACTTCAGTAGTCCCTACTCCCTGGGTAGTGTTACGGAGTGAGTGTGAATGGATTGATGATGGGTGTGAATCGGAATTGTGTGAATTGCAGGAGGAGCGGACGCTTTGTGGTCTGCACTGTAAGAAAAACAGAAGTCCTACATTTTGTGCGCGCTCTGATCTTCCGTGTATAGCAGATTAAAAGTGTGACGAAGGCTTTGCTTTTTTTTTAGATCAGTTTCATTTTGAATAGTTACAAACAAATTATAATAAACTGAATATATAACAATAACAATTTCATACTCACGCTAACCGGATCCGTCCACGGAACTGGTTTGCAGAGGCTTGTTTCCAAAGTTGTCATTTAATATCACCGGCTGCTTTGTTAAATTAAGTCAAATAAACATCTTTAATATATAATAATCTTTAGGGAGAAATTTCTGTGATTTATTAAATCCCCCAGTCATAATGGGCTCCTCTGCACAGATGTTCAGTACGATGGTAGCTGGTAAAAAATAGCCAGAGCAAGTCTGCTTCCATTCACTGGTATACCAAAGTGTATTTGTGAACACCGCATATGCAGCCCTTCTTCTCCTATATGTTTTTAAAATCCAAATCACAGATCTAAAGACATCCTATAAGCGACTGCGGTTATCAGGCGTGAACTGTCGTACAACCCAGAGACTATGATGTTTTGCACTGATAGTGCGAATCACAACACATGTGGTGTGACAATCTCTGATCATTCATTATCAAATCAATAGAACGATCGACATGCTGGAGATGCTAGGATAGAGAAAATTGGGATGTAAATGTTCAAAGCCTGAACGCAAAAATACCTCTGGAGATTGTTACACCTTCCTACCAAATACGCAAGCTTCCCTCACAATGTTTTGTTCTAATCAGTGCAGCTGGATGGGACGAACTGTCTTACATCCATTAATCCATTAATTCAACGCCTTGTTGGTAACAGAAGAGAACAGAACCTTAAGACTAAGAGAGATGGGCAGAGGGTACGGGGTGTGTGCGGGGGTCAAAGATCATTGAGAAAAAGCATCATTAGTTAGGTAGCATTGACATGTGAATGCAGAAGGACAGCATCCATTCTTAAACGCTTGTCAATTGGCGTAGCAATGAGGTGAAATATGCGTCGTTGCATATAATGGCTTGCCAGGGGAAGGCCGCCCTGTTTTACAATGGAAAGAGGAGGATGTGAACCTTAGGTGTTTGGCACGTAGCTTCCCTTTCCTTTAAGATTCTTTAGAGGTAACTGTGTAGGGTTTGGGACATAGACTGAAACTTAAAACTCTCTAAGGAAGCAGGAAGGGTTGTGTTTTCCACCCTTCATATTTCCAGAAAATAATTCGGACGGTGCATGCTACTTGTGGTGTACCTCTATATGTGGACCAAATGTTTGGAACCGGGTTCGATTCCCAGGAATTTCAAGCAGCACTACACCTGCTAAGTTTATATGGTTCACATTTCTCCTTATTAAATTTCTTCATGGCAATTTCTGCTATTTCAAGGTGTCCCTGATAAACATCTCCTGAAGCGAAAGAAGCTTCTAACAAAGGTTACTGTGATGGTTAACCGAGATGGTTAAGTGGTTCTTCAAAGCGGCTGCCAAAAACCCAAAGAGGAATGAGTTTTATTTGGCATCCTCCTCTCGCTATCTTATCTCGCCGTCTAAAACGAGAGCTCTCTGATCTAGAACAGTGGTTCCCGACCCTGTTACTTGAGGACATCGAACAGTACACGTTTTGGATGGCTCCCTTATCTGCGTCGAATCGGGTGTGGTTGGATAAGCAGACATCTAAAATGTGTATCGTTGGGGGTCCTCCAGGAACAAGGGTGGGAACCGCTGATGTAAAAGACACTTGAACTCGTGTTCAAGAATGACACACTCGCTTTATGGCCAGTTTAAGACATTTAACAAGGATGATTTAGCAACTGTTCAGCCTTGCAGTTTCACACAGGATTTATTTAGACTAATCTGACATTTAGACTGGAATGTGATGAAGTAGTCTGCAATGGTCTGAGCAGCTATGACTAAACAGAGATGTGTGCGGGGAGGGTCCGGCTTTTGTGTGCAGTACAATGATGCAATCCATTTCTCATTTGGAAGCTACGTATTGGCATAACAGGGTCTCGCTTTAAAATACTTAAACATACCAAACAATTTTTTTTCTATGAAACTAAATGTAACAGTAAGATTATTACCAGCAAGCATAATCTCATGTTTAAATTACAGATAAAAGAGAGGCCCGTGCATCACCGGTTTCTCCTTTGTGAGATTATCAAGAATTGGAAAGGAAGCGACACAATAAGGTCATTGTATTCGGTTGAAGTATAGAGGTGAGAGATGGCCATCAGGGCTATCATCACTGTCAACACACCAACCTCTGTTTAAGGGAATGGGGGGGTGATATTGAAGCTTATGTAAAGGCTTAGACTTTATGAAAACTAGGTAAATATACAGAGCTTTAGCCATAAATAGACAGGTTTAACGAAAATTTTAAAGACCTAGGATCATACTTTAAGCATATACTGTAGATGTGCGTTGGTGAATGTTGCGAGAACGTTGCAGCGGCATCGCTTTCAATGTAGACAAACTCAAGCTTGTCACAATCAACAGGCTGTAAGAACATAAATAAGCACCTATGGGGGATGCAGATAAATAGAAAACATTTAGTAAAACATTATTACATACAACATTCACATATACTAAATTTTATTTCTATAACATTTTCCCACCCACCCATCCTGACTGCTTGGAGTGTTTTACATTTACAGCAACGAGTCAATACGAGAGTATGAAATAAGAGCAACAGATACATAATCATTGTTTTTCTGTCTGTGTGTGTTAGTCTGCAATGTTAACATATATTTCCCAAGCACCCTTTGTTCTTTTCTTGACATGACAAATGTGGCTGAAATAACAGGAACTCTTGCCCATTGGTAGAAAACAACAGAGCGTTGCTACAACTTATGCAACTAGAAATCCCGATGCACGCATTCAATGCCGAACAAACTCCTCCAGGATGTACTTGACTTTGAATGAAAGGGCCAAACAAATGGCCCTGTCGATTGAAAAGAGTTTGCAGTGGGATGTGGACAGCTCTTTCAGGAAGAATGCGGACAAGGGCAGTTTTGGGGTGGGGGTGGATTGCGGGCCGCTCGAGTCTAGATGGTGTTTGAAGTGCGGGGGAGGGGCTTGAGTGCAAAGGGGGCTGGCCCGGGGGTCTGACTATAGGGAGTCATGCCACTTGGCAAACACATTGATGCATTCAGTGGATCGTTTTTGGAAACACAGGAGACAATTGCATTCTCCTGTGTTTGTAGATTGGTAAGAGTGTTGCTGCTTAAAACCGCTGGTAAACTAAACCTATAGTTGAATTTAGAAAACATTTTTCTTGAACTAGATATTACTGTGGACATGTTTGCTGGACTCATTTGCTAGCACCAATTGGAATTTCTTACTGAAAGCCGCAGGATGCATTTTACTCAATGCAGGATGCATTACACAGAGGTAAGATGCTTCGTGAAATGATATCAAGTCTGAACTTGTGTGAATATATGAAACCAGAGAGTTGGTGTTTGACTTCTCACATTAGCGATGCATAGAGTCCGACTGGTTGTGTGTGATAAGTATCTGATGACAGACAGAAAGAAGCAGTGAAACTTACAGGATACGAATGTGAGGTGAGTAGTTTTTTGTGATGTGAGAGAAGGGTATGTGTTGAATGCATAAACTTTTTCTAGCAAAACTTGCACCTTTAAATATATATTCGCAGGGGTTCTTACAAACTTCTTTGGTTTAAATGCTGCAGAGGTTGTTCAGTTTGGTTCCAGTAGATTAGTTGGTGCAGTATGGTGCAAGCCACGCCAAGGTCATGGGTTTGAATCCTAGGCAAACACATACAGATTAAATGTAACAAGTTTAAAGACAACTCCATTGAAAATACAATAAACTTTTTGCAATTATTCATTATTGGGTGGCACCCAGATTTAAACGCTTAAGAATCTGTCATTGAAAATAATTATTTTATAGCCCAGGGTCATACAAAAAGATTTATGTCAAAATGTCTTGGTGTGGTGCAGTATGTCTCATTCAGGTTAACCTTGATCTCTGCACTGAATGCATCAATGCTTGGCAAAAATCAATGCTTATTTTAACATGCCAGACATGGCACTTTGCATTAGAACATCATTCAAGAAACCTTTTTACCTCTAACATGACTGCAGTGGCACAGTTAAATCCATGCTTGTTCAATTTTACCCTCAAGTGGAATGGCTGTAATCCAAGCATCGGTTAATGCAAGCTCCAGTCTTTGTTTATTTCATAAGTGTTTTATATTTGACTTAGTCATGCCTGCGCTAAGAATCCACTCCAGCCTCCGAGCTGCCAGTCAGATCAAAGACGTACATCTGGGGCTTGTTTACATTTCTCCTATGTTGTGCCTTTTTTAAAGATGACCTCTCCCGAATGTTCCGTTCCTCTAACGTGTGTTCCTTCGAAAACAGGGCAGGGTAGATCCGTTCTGTTTTTGTTTTTGCCACAAAGCCACACATTGTGTCAGTGCCAGAGAGTGACAAGGTGTAACGTGAGGGCTTGTATATGTTGGCTCTGGAATCCAGGACAGCCGTTTCCTGCTCTCAAAGAAACATTTTTGGAAGGAGAACCTGGTAGAGAAAGTGCTGTGGGTTAAGGGGTTGATGTTTCAACCAAATTATTAGCAGAAAAAAAAGTGTCAACATTTTTTATGTTAAAAATAATATATTCGGTGGGACTGTTTATTCGACATGATAAAGCTGACAAACAAACAAGTTATTGAGTTAAAATCAGCTGATTCAGGGAAATCTGCCCGGTGTAAACACAGTGTTTCAAGAGTAACAGCCGTAATATTAGGTTTGTGCACCATTGGAACAGTTTTTGGACCTCAAATTTGGGAGGCTATACTATGCCATACCTGGCTCGCTCATTTTTTCTGCAAATATTAATATATGTGATTAATTTAATTAAGTAATATCATAAAATCGAATGACAGTCTTAACTTCTTACATGTACATCTTAGAATACATATTAATACTTACATTCTGGCCATATCCGAAGATTTAAAATCATTTGGCTGAGGTAATTGTGTTGAAGTGAGGTTACACAGGCTACTGATGTGGGAAATGAATTTGCATTTCCATTTGACTGGTGGGGTCACAGAAGGCAAGTTGGACTGTGATCAAGGAACTCATTATATTTTCCATTAAAAGAATAGGGAAAATCTCATCAGTTCCAAGATAACCTAGCTATCAATTTCTCTTTATTTGTGTTGCAAAGTTTAATTTGCATATAAAAATGTTCATCATAACAGATAAACTAAAACAAACTTAAACAAAATTGATACTGGGTAAGAGAACCAATGGCTGAACATTTAAACTGTCAATCACGTAATGGCTGGGGGGGTGTCAGGACTTTCCCTGTGACTTGGGGTAAACTGAGAGGGAACTTATGAAGCTTAACCCAAACAAGGGCGTTCACACGCTACACCGGCCTCATTTGCAAGTCAAAACTCTCAGATGAAGTAGGAGAGTTCAACACCTTGGAACCTCAAGTATTTTATCTGACAAAAAGGGTTCTGAAGTGCTTAAGCATCAAGATAACAGAGGCCTGGAGAAAGAGATAGAAGTGTTAAATCCTGCTTCACGTACACGCTGACATCTTATCTGTGGCTAAAGGCTCGGACTGAAAGGCAAGATTCCGCTGACATTTCAAAGCACAGTTTTCCCTTCGTTTTAAGTTCCTGGCCATTCTCTACCTCAAGGCCCATATAGACAAAAGAATCCAAACCGTGAAAACACCTTAAACCCCCGACTCTATATCAGTGCTGGTGTTGCCCTACAGCTCCATTTTAATACGTTTTGGTTAGAACATTCTTTCACAAATGACAAAATAACTTAAGATTATTGATAACTTACATATTTATTCAGTTCATGTTGACAAAGAATGACCACAGAATGTTATACATTTCTTTGTCATGGTTTCTTCAACTTTTTGTAAAACTCTTTAAACATAATTTGTTTTTATAAAATCATTAAACAATAAAATATATTACAATCAATTCAGGAAAAAAACTCACGATGGACAGCTGATGTCAACAGCGCTGTCTTACAAAAATCTAACTTTTGGACATCAGTATACTCAAAAACACTTTTTCTTACCCTGAACAGCGCCCTCATCTGATGAGTCTTGAGACTACATCAGGTGTCCGGTCCATCACCCGGGCACCGGAGATGGATTCGAGAGGAACCAAAGTGGCACATGGGTTTCAGAGAAGTTCAACATCTGATGACGACTCTGGATGTGCCTTGGAAGAGTACACCTGGGTTCCACCTGGACTACGACCCGATCAGGTAAGCCTAAAGTATAATATCGCCTCCATTGTCTTCAAACTAAAATATTATATCTAGGTCAGGCAGCTGCAAAGACAAATATAGATGGTCTTGTTCTTGATACTTAAAGTACCTGTAGACACTTGAAGATTGTTCTGTTGAAAACATACAAATCCTCTCTTTACACCACAATTCTGAAAGTTTCAGAACCACTGATATAAAACACAAACGCTATGCAAGGCTCCTAAAGTTTTTGAAGTGGTTTCTACCTTAAGTCAGATTCTTAGCCAATTTAGGTGCCTGATGTAAAATCAGTCAAGCTTTTGAAGACTGACGGCTGCCACTGCATTGCCTTCACATACGAGTATGAGAATTAAAAAAGCGGTGAGCCATCAAACCATGAGTTCATCTGAGGTCTTAAGGACGCATGTGCCCCTGGCATCTAAGCCCAAAATCACAGCTGCAAGCAACCTTGTGTCAGTGACATATGCCTCTTCATGAATCCACATGACACGATCAACGTCTGCAAAGCTCTTTGATTGTGTTCAGACTGGACCTCTCAACCTTGACATTGAGGACATTTGCCCAAACCCTTCATATAACTGACAGGGCGTTGATAGGCGGCATGAAGCCATGCTGTAGATTTACAGAAGAGGAAAGCATGCATAACACTTGCACAAAGGAGAGTTTGTGAGTTACAGTAACCTTGATTGTATAGGGGCAACAGCTTACTCTATGAGAGCTAAGAACTTTTAAAGGGCAACCCAAGCAGTAAATATCTCCGGAGAGCACTAATGTGAGCGCTAGGAAAATTATGGAAAAAAAAACATTTTTACAAACTGAGAAGTTGCCATATTTTCTTGGACCAAAAACGCTGTGGCGGGGAATGAGAATTAGCAATAATTGCTTTGAATCCTCCCTGCAGTGTACAAACTGTTGCGTTGTATGTCCCTCAGAGACCGACGTGGGCAAGTGGAGTCTATAATGGAAAAATGCTTAAACAAACTGCTTCATTATTAATACCTTCTGATATATGAAGGTTTCTAGTATTTTTCTCAAAAATACACTAGTTTGTACTCCTAATATGCATTCTAAATCCTAAAGAACGCCTGGTCTACATTTCTTGTCAAAAGGTGAACTAACACATTGACAGAATTGCTCTTGTGTGCTTCAATCACCCAACAGATTGGCCCTTTAGAAACCGGCTTTCATTCCCCGCTGTGTTCAGTAAGCAAACAAAACTGAGCCTATGTCTTGGGGGCTAGTTGGCACTTTTTGGAAACAAGGCAATACACAAACAAACTCACGAAATCAATGGTGGTGGATGTGGGGTCTAGAGTGAAAGGGGGTCTGGAATTAAGTTGAATATCTGTTTTTGTAACCCCCACCTTCCCCTCATTTCTCAAAACTTGAAGTGGGAGGCCTAATGTTCTCATACATGTTTTTTCTCACGCAGTTCTACAACGTGTGCAATCATATTTGAATCAGGATAAAAACTTGGATTTCTTCAGGCACTACTAGAAGTTTGAAGGGAATTCAGGGCAATTTGTATGACAGCTCTCAGTATCAACTCCCACACCCAACCCTACAACTGATACAGAAATAACGGTCTGCATTTATCGACATAGCAACACTTAACACAAGGGACATTCCACCGGGCTTCCTTCTTAGTGTCTTTAATAGTGTACTGCCTCATAAATATCCTTCAGGGTCGCCAGTGACATACACTGCCGTTTAAACGCTTTGTCCCAGTCAATGATACACCCACTCACCCCTTGTTGGGGAGACAATTGGGAGAAGCTCGTATGACAGGTTGAATGATATAGCACCAATTGAGGCTAGTCTCATGTCATTTCATTCAACTTTCAGCTGTTGAAAGCAAACCCTAATCCCCTCACTCTCCGTTTGCCTGCTATCTCCGTCAGGTCCAGATCTACTTTTCCTGCCTGCCAGAGGAGAAGGTGCCGTATGTCAACAGCCCAGGAGAGAAACACAGGATCAGACAACTTCTCTATCAGCTGCCACCACATGACAATGAGGTACAAGCCACCTTTAAGAAAGAAAAATGAATGTTGAAAGTGCTGGTGATGACATCTCATATGCTGGATGACTTTACGGTACAAGCAAGTGCGGGTGGTCCCATGTATACAAATTCCACAAAGTTTGAATACAAAGATGTTCTGGTGGTCTCACAAAGGGATATCATCTTCTTTCTGTTAGCAGCAGTAAAATGTTCCCCTGTGATTTTTATGGTGCTTACAGTCAGAGCTAGAACTGTGTGCTTTAGCAAATTCCTGGCATAACTGTGGGTTACAGATCTAAACGGCCCTTCAAGTGTGGCATCGTTGTTTAACCCCCTGCAGTGCCAAACAGAGCAAACCATTTATCTCTCGTCTTCTTTTATGACTTCCACAAGTCTATTGTAAACTCTGAGGCAGGTTTGTGTACTTTTCAGCTTAGCTTGAGAAACGTGGGGAGAACAGAAATGGCCGACATTGGCATTAAGCGCTTTCTGTCTCCGCCTCTTAGAATGCCTTTGATGAAAGTGATTTCTTCTTTTTGTCTGTTTTTCATTTGAGCAAATATTTTTTTTTTACCTTCGTCTCTTTCACACAGATCCGTTACTGCCAGTCCCTCAGCGAAGAGGAGAGACGGGAACTCCACATGTTTAGCGTTCAGAGGAAGAAAGAGGCACTCGGACGGGGAACCCCAAAACTGCTTCCCAGAGGCCTGCAGCACAGTTGCGAGCATGTATGTACAAATACATACTTTTTTTATCCAGAGAAATGTAGTCAGATATGACTTGAACTATTCAAATTCAAGATTGGTCTTGCTAGAGAGAACCTGCATTTGTTTCCATAGCCATTAATTCTGACCTTATCAAATCTAGTTTGAGTAATGAAAACTACGTTTCGGCTTCATGCTAGATTCCATTGGAAGCAATTTTGATTATTCAAGGCGAATGACACAACCTGGAATGAGGCAAAATTGACCAATTATATCCTAAAGGAACCCAAAACACATCTGACGAATCATGGAAAAGATTATAAGTAGCAATGCTTACAATGCACAGTCTTTGGCTCACGACCTTCTCCTTCAGTCGTCAAATGCGAGACATCTCAGAGTGTTGTTTCCTGTTTGTGAAGACTTAAAAACATACAAAAGACTAAGCATCATAATCACTTTCAAAAAACATATGCATCCCTTCACCACGAAAGACAGCAGAGCTGGTCTCGGGTCTCTGGTTTCCATTGCCGAAAAAATTTGCGGGACACTCAACACCCCTGTTTCCAAGGCCAACGGCCATGTAGTAATAATGGGAAGCAGCTGTGAAATGAATACCTTGGCAGCAGTTCTTATAAAAAGACTCACGATCGTGCATTTCGTCATGCTTAGTTGGTCTTTAGAAGGCTATTTCGACTGAGGTGGAGGTCCGTTTTGATTAAAACTTAATGTCTGTGTTCCTAGCAAGAATGTAGAGAAAAAAAACCAATACAATGCACTAAACACGAGAGAGATGCCTGCCTTTGATTCTCATAAATTTTTCGAATTTTAGTGTAAAGAGAACATCAGGGGTGGAGAGATGGCAGTGTTTGCTTCAAGAGCAGGTCCTGGGACTTGTTGGCATCCAGCATGCTTTACTTGCTCCACCTGTAATGAACTTCTGGTAGACCTCATCTATTTCTACCACAATGGCCAAATCTACTGCGGCAGACATCACGCAGAGCTTCTGAAACCGAGGTGTTCGGCATGTGATGAGGTGAGCTTTTTCAATGAATTGATTTATTAAAATATAAAAAGTTTACAGTCAATACACAGACTAAACACACATGATCTAACACTTGTCATAAATTTGACTTTCTCCTCACAGATCATCTTTGCTGACGAGTGCACCGAAGCTGAGGGTCGCCACTGGCACATGAAGCATTTCTCTTGCTTTGAATGTGAGACGATATTAGGGGGGCAGAGGTACATCATGAAAGATGGCCGACCATTCTGCTGTGGATGTTTCGAGTCCCTGTATGCGGAGTATTGCGAGGCCTGTGGGGAAAACATAGGCAAGTCATCTTTTGAACATCAATTAGTTTTGATGATGCTGTTTTGCAAAACAACAGTGTATCACAGTTGTTGTTTACCTTTTTATTTAGGAGTAGACCACGCACAGATGACGTATGAGGGAGTACACTGGCACGCTACTGACAAATGCTTCTGTTGCACCCAATGCAAAACGTCCCTGCTTGGCTGCCCCTTCCTTCCAAAAGATGGTCGGATATACTGCTCCAAATCTTGCAGCCTAGGTGAAGACATCCATGCTTCAGACTCGTCCGACTCGGCCTTCCAGTCTGCCAGGTCAAGGGATTCACGTCGCAGCATACGAATGGGCAAAAGCAGTCGCTCTACAGAGCAGCGAAAGCAGACACTACTCTATTCAACAACAGACTACAGGATCTCTAATGCCTGCAGCGAAAACACAGAGAACATGTGCCATAAACTGGAGAGACTCAACTTCACAGACGACAACTACTGGCGAGACCGGGAAGAGCAGGAAGCCCCTGAAGATTGTATGGAGGATTGGGCCGAGCATGATGACTACATGACCCAACTGCTCCTGAAGTTTGGAGACCGAGGAGTCATCCAGAAGGAGGACACCAGGCAGACAGAGCAATGGATGAGCAAAGACTTCGAGTCCAATAGAACCAGACCTCAGAATAAGATCAGCTGTCACAATTTGGCAAGCAAGAAGAATCACACGGATACATATTGGGCCCAGTCTCAGGACGGACTCGGAGATTCAGCTTACGGCAGTCACCCTGGGCCAGCTAGTGCCAGAAAGATTCAAGAGCTGGAGCTTGATCAAGCAGCCGTACCTGGATTCTGGTCCAAGCCGAGGCAATGGTATGAAGATTCTCTGGAGTGCATTACAACTGAACTTCGAAAGACAGAGCACAGCATGGGAGACTCGATGGATTCTCTAGCACTGTCAAATATTACAGGTAAGGATGTTTTGTTCAACCTGCTATCCTAATGTTTTATGGTCAAACTCTCTGTATTAGTCTTACTAATTACATTTTATTGACCCATGAGATCTTAATTTTTCAGGAGCTTCAGTTGATGGAGACAGCAGAGACAAACAGACCATATACTCCCTCCAAAACATTAAAGAACAGGACCAAGAGGTGGAAGAGTTCGATAACGTTAGTAATATGGGCACACTTAACTCCTCAATGCTTCACAGGAGTGCTAATTCCCTTAAGAGCCTAAACTCTGAGCTAGACCATGAGGATGCACTTGGGAATCAGGAGGCAGAAGGAGAGGAGGATGAGGATGCAATTGCACCTTATATGGGAGAGGAGATGTTGGATCTTCCTGTGTTGATAAGGACCATGTCTCAATCGCAGCCCCAATCCAGACCACAACAAGTAAAGTTCTCGGATGATGTTGTGGATACGAAATATTATGGAGGGCTGGGCTTGAGGCAACCACCAATGAGTGAGAGGACTCGCAGACGGACCTATCACATGGAGGAGCAACCCAGACGTCCTTTAAACAGACATCACCACAAACACAGACAGGGCAGAAAAACACGCTCAGAAAATGCTTTACATTTACCAAAGGAGCAGGCAAAACTGCACGTTGTGCCGAAGATAATTAGCTCAAGCAGGCCAGAGCCTAGGAACGGTATCCTTCTTAATCCATCTTCACACAGTCAACACCCCTACCACCAAATGCCATCAGACTATGCCCAACACTTCCAAGACTTTTGTGATGATGAAGACGACTGGTGTTCCACATGTTCTTCTTCATCCTCAGAGTCTGAGGAAGAAGGATTCTTCCTTGGCCAGCCAATCCCCAAGCCTCGATCCCAAAGCTTTCATTATTTCACAGAGGACTTTCCGACACGCGTTACAGCTTTAACGCCACCTTTCGGCTCACGGACCAAATCGAAAAAGAAAGGTCACAAGGGCAAGAACTGCATAATTTCATAGACTTCATACTAAGGATCTATTGCATGCATGTGTTGCACTTGGAACATATACATGGCTGACTCTAAAGAAAGCTGGAAAACAAATCTTTTTTATTTGAGATTTAAGTTTGTCTTTGAAAGAACAGCATGCTAGTTTTGTTGGTGTTGTATGCACATTGGACTCGCATTATTTCCTGTACATTGTATAGCAAAAGCATTATTTCCAAAGGCAAATTAATGAGTAGCATGTAGACTTACTAAATAATTATTTAATAGTGCAAACAATGTATATTTGTTAAATTAAGATTGGAAGACTGATATTTTTTATATCCAAATACGTTAAATGCTAAATTACAATTACTGGCCTCATGGATGGAGTTATGATTATTAAAGAACAAAATTGTGGTTTGTCATTTGCAAGGGTTTTGCAAATGCAAAAAATATATGCACTATTCACTGTTCAATGGCCTTTTAATTTACTTTGTGTGTGTAATAACTGCACTCCTTAACATTTCTCGGTTCATGAGGCTTATGGGCCTAAACAGTGCTGGTGGGGGATCTTCTCTTCATCGTGTACTTTTAATTACAGGAAACCATACTATCCCCTTTAAACGTCAATAAAACAGTTTATAAAAGAATAAATACTTTTTTGCAACTTGATTTTTCTTTTTTCCTCATTGACTGATTTGGTAAATACAACTGAAAAATTATATATTAATGCTAAATACAGCAAGTTTATTTAATAACAAACAAGCTACAAAAAGGATTTAGTACATCAAAAGGAAAAGCATGCCTTACAGCGGGTTCAAAACATTATAATACCACATAAAGGAAAAACTACAGAAAACTTGTTTTTATTTTTTTTATCTAAAGACAGATGATGTCGGATGCACAGCCTAATAGTACTGCATATACATTGTTATTAGTTGCATGTACACATATACATTATTTACTGGATTTTCTTAAAAAAATGTTCATTGTTTAGAAAGAATGCATGTGAATGTGACTTAACTGGCAACAACAACATAGAACGTGTTTAAATTGGAGGGTTCTATCAAAAATAGACATCCCCAGTGGATTAGCATGTCTTTATACCCCACGATAATGAAGAGAATGGCATTCCTTTTGTCTTTATTTCATTTTTTCTTATCTTAATGTTGCAAGGTTACAAATGGATGAATGAGACAGCATCAGCGACAGTGTACAGAGTACACTACGTACAATGGAGTTCACGTAATACATAAAAAACAACGAGGGTCTTTAGTTTGGGCTCGAAATAACACAATACGACAGTGCTGGTCGAAAGAAAGGATGTCACCTTAGACAGCAGGTTCAGGCTGCCGTATGACCTCATCCAGGTCGGCAATGAAGTGTCGCAGGTCTTCAAGGCATCGCTCGCGGATCTCGATCAGGTTCTCTTTAAGTGGGTTCTGCAGGTGCTTCTCTAAGCTTGGTTCTTTGGCCACCAGCATCTTCACCACCATGCCAAACGTCTCACAGTCCTGACGGTACACCTGCCAATTGACATACAGACCAATTTTTGGACATGTCAAAATATTCCAACAGGGTATGTAAACCACGCATAATCTTAATGGTTTTAAATATATTCATGTGTTTTTACTTGAGTCACAAAGATTTAGGCCTTGTTCTCTGTTACCAAACAGCAAAACATCTAATTTTCAACAAAAGCTGTAATCTATTTAGAAATAAACACCCTTAATGTAAATAAAAAGCCTCAGTTAGCCCAACACTCTCCAATTAGCCAGTAACTGCATTCCAGTTCATACTTATTGTCATGCCCTTCAAATAAATCTAGTATCGTCCTCTCCATAGTCCATATGGGGATCTCACCGAACAGATCCATGAAAGCATCTTTTAATCCAATGATGTCTAGTGATTTTGCTCTTAACAGAAGACAAAGGACAGAGCAGTTTTGTTGTGTGTTCAGGAAAAAGCTGTTGTCTGATCCACCATTCAGACATTAGAACAGAGCCTGAAAATCCAGTCTAAGTTTGTTGTGGTTGGATAATCAAACACTTCTGGCCATCAAAGCAATGCTTCAGACCCAGGGGAGTCTCCATAACCTCTGCAATTACCTTCAAATACACAAAGCCCTTAGGACAAGAAACTGATAGCTAGAGATTATATCTGAAATGAACTCAATTTACATCAGGAGACCGTGATAAAATCAGAAAGTGCTGTGCTGTCATGATTTTACGGTTTTATTTAGCAGTGCAACACCCCAAACTGATTAAAAAACTAAAATGGAGATTAAGATTTCAACAAACAGAGACCCTTAACGTCGTTGTACAAATCCTCAAATGGTTTAAATTAACAAAATATCAATAAAAAATGCTAAACATTTCGTAAAAAAATAGGTTTGTTAGATTTTTAATAGCAAAACAATATATATGTTACTGAAAATAAAAGCAGGGCATATCTGGAGACTTTGATAAACTACATCTGTTCCTACTTGATGAAGGAAGTCTATGTAAGGTTTAGCGTTATTTTCGTTTGATTATGTTATATCCAAACTAATGACGCTGCATTAAATAAATAAGATTTAAGTGAGTAAGACTTAAAGGAAAAGTTAACCACGTGTTATTCAAAACCTGTAAATGACTTTCTTCTGTAAAACACAAAAGAAGATATTTTGAGAAATGCCTCAGTGGTTTTATGTCCATATAATGTATCCATATCAAATATCTGTGTCCTGCACAAGAAAGAAAAATCACACAGGTTCGAATTTACATGAGGGTGAACTATCTCTAATGCCCAAACATGCCAAAGTACCTTTTGGGACCACTGTAGCTCATAACATTTCATATCTTACACCATAATCACCTGCAGATATTTAACACATTACAAGAACTGAACAATTAGGTTTTTTTAATGTATTTATATACCTTGTATACATTTGATAATGCACCCATCCTAAATCCTTTGTCACTACAAGCTCTTTCTCTATAAAACGATGCATGCATTACTCAATCATGCCGAGTAATCATTTAGCATCAAGCTCCTCATTAGACCCTCACGTGAGGGCTCTTTCCCATGCCTGAGTCAGGTTCTACTAAAATGAGATCACCTGGTTCCAGGAATACCAGGGCCCACACACAAAGCCCCAGAGTTCTTATGTGAGAGCTCACCTCTAATAGTCATTAAGTCAAAGTAAGAGGTTGCATGAGATCGGTCTAATAGGGAGTCAATTAGAGCATTCCAGTCCTGAATGGATAAACGATTTAGACGGAGAGGAAGTTTGAGGGAGCCCGAGGCTGTGAGTTAAGACAGACTGCAGTTAGAGAGTCAATCCATGTGACTGTTTAGTTTCATTAACGCTCCACCAATAAACACTGTTGCTGGGGCCTTTTAGCCTGTGTGCTATTTTTAAAAACACAGAAGCCAACTGCCAATGATGTTCAGGCATTTGGCAGACGCCTTTATCCAAAGTTACTTAAAGTGCTTTTAAAGTATACATTTTATCAGTTCCTTGGAACTCAAATTCGAATCAATTCATAAGTATAATAACATGTCCAAGCAACCATTGCCGTGTCCCATGATGACATGTTTTATAACCTTGCTTATACACACAAACCCAGCATGGCTACACTGATATTAAATGCTTTACAACAATGCAAGGAATGCTGGGAAGTTTTCCTTTAGTGTGCTTTTATTTCACACACTTCCTGTGAACCCCACCTCTGTTAATCAATCAAACAGGAAGGCTGAGCTGAAACGCTGGAGTAGGGCTGGGTATCGATTCTGATGTTCCGATTCTATTCAATTCCGATTCACAAGATCTCGATTCGAGCCAATGATTACAGATTTAATAATACAAACCCTATAGATATTTCTAGAAAAGATCAGTAAATAGGATCAGTAAAAATACAAATTACAATAGAGATTTAAAAAAAAATGGCGTCTGTGTTCTAGTTCACTCTTTTATGTGTCATTTTGATACTGTGGGAGTCTCATTCTTGATTCGGAGTAAAAATAGCAGATAATTCAGGAAGGGTGGGAGAGACAACCAGGGTAAAAGTTTCTATGCTTAAAAAAAACATTACGGTCTGTTGGCCTTAAGTTCACAGTTATTTTAGTATACTAAATCGAACTCACTGTTATTGAATACATAATTAATAAGTAATTCATACAAATATGTTTATATTCGGTTGTATAAGAAGCAATATGTATTCGCTTATATATAACTACTTTTGTACTTCTGGTCTTTTTGGGGCATGACACCTTGTGAGAAAATATAAATAGATTTACTTCTAAAAAACATCTTATCACGCTCTACATAACTAACAACAGGTCTGGAAAAACATAAGTGGGCAGAGTAAAAGACAGAAGTTTTACTTTTAGGATAACTATTCCCTTAATAAAAACAATACAAAAGCAAAAAAACACCCTAATGTGATCTGAGAAAGCTGGGTATAGAAACAGCACAAGAGCACAGAAGTGTAATGGCCTTCGGGAAACTGTGCTCCAGTTAT
Organism: Barbatula barbatula; assembly: GCF_947034865.1. Taxonomy (NCBI): domain Eukaryota; kingdom Metazoa; phylum Chordata; class Actinopteri; order Cypriniformes; family Nemacheilidae; genus Barbatula; species Barbatula barbatula. Next base: position 5,974,552 of record NC_136768.1, on the reverse strand, counting down.
CAGTCTACCGTTTGTTCTACATGTTTGTCCTGACGTTTTCAGATCAAAAACATCAAACACGATTAGAGACCGAAGGAATCGTACATGCCTGACTTGCCTGTCAGCGCAATCGCTCGGTTGCCGCTTTCAGTCCCAGATTAAGCCTCATCGTGGGCCGCTGAACTATCACAACACAGATGCCCTACTTACAGTACTTTAGCGGTAAGGAATTCAGTCTTGTTAAAATCACAGCAGCTCATCAGCAAAATAAACATCTTACTGGTCAAAACAAAACATTCAAGAGCCAATCAGAACAGGGTTCGACTATATTTTACATCTGAAATACAGCACAACCACCAGGGGAACAAGCTTCAATCTCCAAATTTTTCCTCAATATACGCAGACATACTTTTCAACCTGAATCTGATAAAACCTGGAAGAAGAAAGTTTTAGGACTTCTTCACACAATCAGAGGTTGTTACTAGAGAATTCACCAGTCTGTGAAATGGAAGTGGAAAGTGAGCAGCGATGGCCGTTTATACAAACCTTGTTCAAGCATACAAAAAGTCTGATGCTGCATGCCAGCTAAATGTTTGTCAAAATAAGGTATAGAGAAGAGTGTAGAGATGGCTAGACCAGATTGAGAGAAAAGCTTAACATCTGGTGGACACTTGTTAAACACTGAAACAACACACACTTTGTGAAATAACAGGCTTTGGCTTGACAGGCATCCACACACTGTCACTCAAGTATGTCTTTAGAGGGCAAATCCAAACACACTTCACTTGATAGAAGATAGAATCCTAAACAAATCCCTGAAATGTTTTGTAAAGAATTTAGAAATGAATGCACATAAGAAGCTATGTATAGTATAATGCAATGTAAGTCGCTTTGGATAAAAGCGTCTGCCAAATGTAAAAAAGTAAATGTTTATAAGCTGGTCAAATTATAAATATCTGTGACAATAAAGCCAGGGTACATGTTTTGAACAGAAATGCAAAAATACTGCTTGATGGACACTCTGTCTACTTTTGGTAAGCCAAACAGATGGTCACACCCTCATGTCACTGACTGAGACAATGTTGTAGTGCAGGTGAGTCAGGTTTGGAAACATGATGATAATGAAGCTCTAACAAACTGAAAGAGTGTCAGTTTTTAAAGTAAGTAGCTTTGTGTGAGGGCAGAGGCTACGCCCCCTGGGGATCCCAGCACTTGTTTAATAGGACCAGTAAAAAAGCAAAAGTAGAGGCCAGAACCTTTAAGGCACACATTTCAACTGTCAACCGGGGTGAAATTGGAATTTTGCAAAGAGGGGTGAGGGGATTCTGGTGTACAGTACAAGACAAGATAGAAAAACACTTGGTCATCCACATGTATAAAAAAATATGATGACATAAACTAAATGTAGATGGTATAAAGTGGTCTAGTGGTTGCAGGGTCACATAAATTAAAATTAACAGCAAGTCAGCTTTTCCTAATTATCTTTGGTCAGTTATTCAATATTAAGAACTATGCTTACTAATTATATACATTTTTTAATTAGGAGGCACTAAAATCAACATTCAATCATTAAAAAAAGTTTAAAAACATTGATAAACCTTCTCGATTTCCCGAGCCTTTGCAGCAATAGCTTGAGCTCGCCGCTCCTGAAAGTCGTCCATGATGGATGCAACCTCCTCTGCTGGGGTCGGAAGTTCTTCTGCGGGCCCTTCCATCGTTGGCATTTCCTCCTGCATCACATCAACACAGATTTTTAAAGACTAAATAAACTTGTTTATGTATGTTCAAGTACAAAAATGTTTTAATGCCAAGACCTCTTAAACACAGGTGGTTCACGGAGAGATGCACCATTCAGAAATGTGCTTTGCTCAAGTACAAAGAAAGCAAGGAGAGCTACGTAACCTTGTGACAGAATGGAAACAAGGCAGAAAGTTGAATAAACAGGGTCTGTCCATTTAAATCTGTGACGCGGGCTTGAAAACGCTGTTTGTCTGGAAATGAAAAATGACTCAAGAGGGCTGGACTGGCTCAAAATAAACTAACTAGCTGAATTATTTCTTGCCCCATTAGCCCTAAGACATGACAATGTGGCATCTTCTGGCCAAGACAGCTGTTTAGCTACCATAAGTAGGGCTGTAAAACGGACTTGTTAAATCCTCTATAGGTCTTTTAGAAATAAACAAAATTTGTATAAAAATTGTTTAGCATGTTAAAGAAACACTATATCCAACAATGCAAATACTGTTGTTTATGTAACGCTCATGTAGTTTTAAACCTTTCTAGGATCACAAAATGAGAGATTTCCATGTTCTGAGATCTGGTCGGTAACTAAAAACTTTCTTGACGACACAAATTCAATTGTCACTGTTCGGGTGAACCATTCCTTTAATACAGCCATCAGGCGTACGTGGCCATTAGCAAAGTGCAAATTAGAAACATTAACATTGTCAAATATTTAACCAAACTAACGCCAATGACAATCAGTAACAAAGTTCAGTTTGGGATGAATATTTGTTTAAGATGAGATCTCCAAAGGCATTACAGACAAACCTGAGACCACCGCAAGGAAACACATCTTCTCCATCTGTTCTTTGTTCTTAGACAATGAATCCCAAAGCATGAGTGTTTGTTGAACTTAGGAGACCGGTTATCAGGCCCAGTTTACACTGGCCTTGAAATGTAAGGCACAAGGTTATGGCCAATGCCCCATGAATGGAGCCATAGAAGCAGATCAAACGCTGGACGGAGATTCATGGACGGTCACTTATTAGAAAAAACTTTCATCTGCACATTCAGAAGCATATCTAAGTTAGCACACAAAGACAAGAAACGTACCAATTTGACATCACTCATTCTTTTCAAAAACCTGTCTGCAGAATTTGTTTACAAAGTTTGGTCTCATTCTCATTCAAATGATATGCCGTTACAAGAACTGGAATTTAGCACATCTATAAACATTTAGCATTTAGCACATCCTGCGTTTCAGGCAGGTCTGGGTGAGCTTTTAGATAGAATGGATCTTTTGTGCATCTCTCTCCACTGGCTACCGGTTGAAGCCCGGATCAGATTCAAGTTGTTTGCATACAGGACTATCACTGGATTTGCGCTGGCATACTTTCACACCCTACTACACTCCTACCTACAGCACATCAAGAACCCTGCGTTCAGCAAACGAGCGGCGCCTTGTAATGCCTTCTCATAAGGGCATTAAATCCCTTTCCCGCTCATTTTCCTTCACAACTCCTTCCTGGTGGAACATTCTTCCTAATCCGGTCAACCACATCTCTCACAACCTTCAAAAAACTACTTAAAACACACTTCTTCGGCAAATACTTGACAGACAAATGAAGGGAAAAAAACTTACACGAACCCTCTTCTCTCAAAAGGTAGTGGTCTAGCTTTTGTTGAAACTAGTAACTTTGTATTAGCACCTATTGTACTATTGCTCTTTGCTCCCCGAACTCTTTGTAAGTCGCTTTGGATAAAAGCGTCTGCTATATGACAATGTAAATGTTTTGTTCCAACACTTAAATTTTTTTCGTGTTTAATACATGCATGGGCAACTTATAACACAACAAATTCACAAAAAACACATGTTGCACCATATGACCCCTTTAAATCAAACGTCATATTCAGATTGAAGGCTGAGAGAGATGTTGTTCATGACTGCTGAAAGACTAAACAAAGAAAAACAAGAAGTAAAAAGAAAAGAGTCAAACTACAAATTCATTTTAGGCTCTAAGTGCTCCCTAGTGCATCCAGAGTGCTCAGAGTCATTGATAAGATCTCTCGATAATGCCAAGCGTCGAGCTAATGCGTTTCGCTCTCCTTTTTTAGCCTTGCTGCGGTCTGGGTGGCCCACATCTAGATCCCCTCAAACTCTTACTCCAGGGTTTGACTCCGAAACGTGCTTAGAGTTAGAGTAAACATGACACGGACCACTTGCCTTTCATGCATCAAACAGGACCATTTAAAACTCATTTAGTCTCATCATATGGCAAAGAGCAATAAGTCAGGGGTCCTCAGTCTTTTTTGGGACCCCCTCAGTGCACAGAGAGATGGATCAGAGCTCTCCAGTTACTGTACATATTCTATAATACATTTAAATGTGGGAGGGACAATGAAACGTTTGTGAAACAATTCTTTCCCAAAAAACATTTGAGGTTGCTGGGGGAGATCGCAAAACCCTGATGCTAGAAACTGATGGAAATTCAAACAAGATTTGTGGATTCTTGCCATAACTGGCATGTCACACGTATTATTATTGAAGCAGATGAAAGGGGTGTTGTGGTAAGCACATCTGTTTGAGAGCCGCCCACATGTCTTGTGTGTGTGGTGCACGATGCGCAACTCACCTTAGAGGCCGATACGGAGCTGTGTGGCGAACCGTCTCGCGATGCATTCACGGAGGGGCCGGGGGGCCTTTCTCTGTCTGTGGAAGATGAAAGACAAGCACAAAAAGCATCTGTTGAAGGACATAAGCCAACAATGCAGCTATAGTTTGGATGTAGATCAACATCCCCCAGAAAGCTGCAGAATAAGCCGTCGCTTGACTCATTTGGTGCCATAAACGTTTTCACATGCTGGAACGGATCATTCTTCGCTTTCCGAACATCCAGCTGGTTTGCAGAACCAGGTGGTTTCCTCTACATTGATCGGGGCTCTTCCCTGCAGGCAAACCACAGCCAGGTGCCTGCAGTGTCAGCCCATGACCTTCTCTGTGTGAGCTGTGGGTTCGACACCTACAGATTCAGTCACGCTTGCCGAATTGATTTGGAGCTCATGGAAGTCTAGAAACTGAACATAGATTTGAATGATGTTTTACTAAATGTATAGTGAAATACACTTAAGATGCATGTCAATAACTCTTTGTAATACGCAGGCGTGCACAGGCTTTCAAACAACTGGCAATGATGTAAAAAGGAAGGTAAATAAAAATCAGATAGAGAAAAGAGTAAGAAAACTTTAACAATCAGACACTCCAACTTATGTCTGTGGCCGTTTTACGATCGCTGGCCAAAGGAAGCAGACAAACCAAACGAGGCTCTACGCTGGATGGATTAGCAACGCTTTCTCTCAAGTGACTTGACTTTTCACTTACGGAAACAGAATCTACTTTTGCCAAGCAGTAAAAAATTACCTTTATCACGATTATAAAGGTACACGATTTTTCAGGAAAAAAACTTCGTTTCCAAAATTCTAATTCCTCCATAAAACTCACAGCCTTGATTTATGCAAGAAAAACATTAAAATGATCTTTACAAAAGTTAACCACACAACTCAATTGTATTTCTCATAACTCTATTTTTATGCTGGTCAATTGAATGGCGACATCATCTATATCCTCCTTAATCCCTGTATATGTTAACTATATGATCACTGATGTAAGTTTTGTGCTTGAGTATTTGAATGCTAGGCAAAAATATTATCTTGAAAAAAGTCCCTCTCACCATGAAAAGGTTTTACTCACCTGGAGCTCGGCCTGGACCATATGGCTCCTCGTATCCTGAAAGACAAGAAACATAAGTTTTGTATATAACAACCAGCTAAACACAAATTTCACCACTGCAGAGAATTAATGGTCTTGTTATGCATTTAATTTATCAATATTAAATGTTTGACCCTATGAACTCATTTTACTTCCATATTGTGAGAGGAGCAGAGGATCTAGAGATGCTCGCCAGGGGTATGTCATCTAAACACGTGCATACAATATCGGCTGCTCTGTGCTTTACCCTGTCCTTTATTAGACACGATCTCATTACAGTAACAGAAAACAGGGAAATGAATGCAGATGTGAGCCTTTATTAAGACAGGCTCCTTGATTTTCAATCTTATGGAAGTGCAAGTCTGCATTGGCCCAAACTGTCGAACATGACGGCTCAAATGAAACAAATATATGATAAGGATGTTTGTTTATATAATTTTTATATAAAGAAAAAAAAAGCTGAAAAAGCTTTAAAAAGTTACTAAAAAAGCATTTGACTGATGTTGCTCAAGATATGGAAATACATCATACTTTTTCCCTGCTGGGGTGGAAAGGGGAGCGCTTTGCCCCGCTCTGGCGAATAGCTGCGGCTGCTAATGCTGGATCCCGATCGGCTGTGGGGGGAAGGTGGCACATCACGGCGGGCTGGAGAACGTTCACGTACTGGGGGGAAAGGAGGCTTTCGTCTCAGGCCATCTCTCTCCTCTCTATGAAGGACATACATAATGTGATTCGAAAGTGATTTATATTTGATTTATATTTAGTAATATTTGTATCCAAAGAGTCAGGCGTTCAAGGTTCAACGTTAATCAGGGGAATTAAACCAATGACAATTTTGAGGTATAAGATCAGTGGTTTAAATACAAACCCTCGGTCCAGGCTCATGATGGCCTGCATCAGATTGTCATCTCCAGCTTCAGGTCCTAAGGCAGACAGAGTCCTGGGTGGAGGGTAGGAACCTTGGACCCGAGCGTTTGGGGGAGGACCTGCTCTATTGCCTGGCCTGACAATAAAATGTATCCCATTATTAAACAGTAAAGTAAGAAATTCATTTTTTCCACATAGCTATAAGTGTCCTGCAAAGGCATAAGTGATAAGTAAAAAGAAAACAAACCCAAGCGTGTTTTAGGGATGGGTATTGCAGTCATTTTATCGGTCACTCAGACTTTTCTAATATTTGTGATTGAAGTAAGTTTAAGGGCTTTTAAGAGGGACAGTCGACAAGTCTGATGACCAGTGGTCTCAGATGCTGGGTACACCGGGTAAACAGTAAGACAACGAGGTAATTTTGGATGCCTGTTATTTGTGTTAACAAGGCAACAAGAGGCCACAATTTCACTCTTTCAGTCAACACCTCCAAATATATCCATCTCTGTGGCTCAAAGGCAGACAGACGAGGTGAATTTGTGAAAGACAGCTCTTCACACCTTTCACATCCCTCACTTCGAGCAACAGATAACACATACACACTTCCTCATGTTGTCTTTACACTTCAGCTTCAAGACAATGAACTGAGGGAGGGGAAATTGCATTAGAAACAAATGTAACTTTAGTATTGCACTGATTTATTAATAAACTGTGCTGAAATATACATAAATTAAGAAGAAAATGGGTCCATTTTGATTTAATGTTCTCTTTAATGATTTGAAAATCTTGAATCTGTTGGTTCTGCAGATTTCAATGACACAGAGGAGGTCTCAGAGGAGACCCTCTTAAACTGCTCTTCATACCGAGCTCTGCTTCATTTAAGGATCTTGAAAGAGGCTTCACATCCTGCCTGTAAAGCGCAACTCAATATAAACTGCACAAAGAGCAAAATGAGCCTTGTAAAAGTTGCAATACTGCTTAGCGGAGCAGCACCGCAGCTTTGCTGAGTCCGCCCGCAAACCAAGACATTCATTAACACACATCTGTTCCAGCGGCAGTAAAACCCCCTTCGGTTTACTCGGCTCCCCCCGACCGTGCCTGCCGGGGCCCTCCGGTCACACGGGCTGATTACGTGCCACTTATACGGCCCGCTGCGCAGGCGAGCGGCAGGACGTAAAAGAATCAGAGGCACCTGGTCCAAGTGACCCTGGCCTGAACTCCAGCCAGGTTTCAATCTCACAAACACACAGGACAATGTGTCCGCATACAGGGACCTCGCAAAACTTTAATGACCCTCAAATCTGTTTGAAGTGCAGGTGACCCTGTCTGCCCTGGACCAACAGAGCAAATTACCACATGTCTGTCTTTACTGCCAATATGAGGCCAAGGCATTACCCAAAGCCCCCAAAAAAGGTTGACCTCTGACTCCCAATCACAGCAGATTAAAGCGCTGTAAAGGTCAAACACAAGGTACATTTGCAAAGCATGCTTGACGCGTACAATCAAAAAAATGTCACACAGGACCATATAAAAGAAAAAGTAACAAAAGAGTAGCCTAAGCACACAAGTGTGCTTTTCTGAATGATTGCAACAGCGCCATCAAATGGTCAAACCAGGCTTTGCACTTCAATATTTATAATTTAAAATTGATCTGTGGCCTAGTTGTCAGTGCAGACCAGACATTTTGGCCATTTAGGTTCAAATTCAACTTGTCTGGTCTGTCATACATAAAGCATTTCTGACAAAAGTTTACACAATTCTCTTCTCTACAAATAAATCTTTGAAAAATGATTCAAGGCATTAGTTTATCAAGTAAGGAAAACCATGTCATCACCATACATAAGACAAAGTCAAATGTTTTGGTAATGCACTTAAACAGGAGGCATATCAATATTTTGAGAGCTGTCGTCTGTCCTTGTTGTGAACGGTTGCAAAACCACAGCTCATCCAGAGAGAGTAACTATCTCCAAGTATTTCCATGGAAGCTCAATCACGAAAATGAGACAAGGAATGTCAAACAATGTAAACTTCCATCACTTACTCAAACTGCAAATACAACACAGCTGTAAGTATCTGTCTTTCAAAAGGTACACTTCTGCCATCTACTGGAGAAATAACCTTCAATAAACATGACAACCTTAGATCCACACGATATAAACATCACTTCCAGGTCATTCAAAAGGATCCTTTGCAAAAAGAATACATGGCAAAAACGAGCATACCACTATTTCAAGAATACTAAGAGAAAAACATGAATACAATACTTTTAATATAATATGCCAATTACGGTGTAGAAAGGAATTTGTTTATTAGCTGTGAGCTCTACAGAGCATGTAAACAGCAATTTTTGGTAAATACGCCAAACCAGAATGTGAAAATACATGAAATACACCTTTACATAAGTACCTAAAGTCCATTTGGCGGCCAGGATGTGGTTCCTCTCTCGGTCCTCTGTAATATGGAAAATCCTCCTGCTAATATACAAAAACATTTGATATGATGAATATCGGAGTTATACAACCGCAGTGTACAGTACATGTCGGACCTTTGATGCTTACCCTTCGAGCAGGCGGCCCACCCCTCTGATCATTCGGAAATGAATGATGGCCATCTCCATGGTAACCCCTCTGCTCTTCGCCTTGATAGTTACGAGGGCCACCATTTGGGTAAAACCGAGGGCCCTCGTATTCAAAGCCACGGCCGTATTCTTCCTCCGGCCGCCCGAACGGAGGTCTCCTATCTCCTGGGACCCCTCTCGGATATGGACCCTGGAACAGAGAGTTTGTTGCAAGCACAAATTATCAAAAAACATAAGCAGTTAGATGAAACTGCATACATAACCATCTAAAAGAAATGAGTATTTACCGCTCTGTCTGGAGGAAACCGTTCTTCTGGAGGAAACCGTTCTTCGTAAATATCCCTGAGGTTCCTTTCTCTCCTAAACGCCACTGAGAGAGACCATACAGGGCATATTAGCTTCAGATTTGCCGTAATCACAAAAGGCTACCTTTATATTAGACAGGAGTCAATGCTATTGGTTCACTATTTTATAGCTAAGAATCATCAAATTAAATATATTACCATCTCACAGTAACTTACTTTTATTATTTCAGAATTTTGAAAGGACGTCTTCAGCTGTATAATGTTGTTACCTATCCAAAGACGAACAAAAACCGGAAATAAGACAAACACATTTATTTCACATGTACATCTATACTTTTGGCAGCGTATTTTACTGTAGAAATTGGTAAATGAGCTTATCCATAACGTTAAATACAGATGTAACGTTACTTGAACAGCAATCTGGCAGATTCCATTAAGAAGACAGTTCAAATATTTCCGGTGCAAAAGGCCGGTTACAATCCAAAACACATTCAACAAGAAATCTCATGGTCCGTGTGTCGGTTTTCCAGCGAAATAATTTCCATTTATATAAAGAAATGTTTGAATGAATTCCGACAATGTAATACTGTTTTCCACCAGTAACTTACAAACCGAGAACACATGCGTAACCCAAACAAGCGTTTACATACCGTTCACATCCTCTGCTTGACCTATCATGCAACGTTAATATAAATCTGTCTTTTGTATCCAATTAACTTAAATAAAATATGAATAACGAGCACGTTAAAACACGGTCAGCTCGTTCTCAAAACAAAACTCCACACATCCCACGATCAAAAAGAAACTGCTTCCGTTTCCGCAAAAGTCTGCCTTTCAAAATAAAACGCAATCATCCCATATATGTAACTAAAGTGTCTGTAAATTTGACAAATAATACAATAATCGGTAAAAACGTTGTCTTAATTATTTTTAGACTCCTTTTATTCATATATACGTATATATTCATATGTATTTGTTTAATGCTGGGAGGTGTCTTCAACGGCGGCCGGCCGTTCTTTAGTTTCCGGGTCAGCCTGCTCAGACTTATTTATTTGATTTAAACGCCGGATAAATGTCTTAATTTGACCACGTTTTGACAATACACGAAGTTGTTGTTCTAATCGTAAACATGCTTTAAACTTAGAAAGACTCTGCCGGTTAGGTATGTTTGATATGTGTCCGCGGTGTTTCTCTTTTGTGTATTTTATCCTTTGCTTGGTTATAAGTGTATTTGCATGACGTATGTGTCGTCTTCTTTTCCATATATTAAAGATAACGATGAGTGGAGGATTAGCACCCAGCAAAAGCACTGTTTATGTGTCCAATATCCCATTCTCGTTGACAAACAACGATTTGCACAAGGTACTACGTTGCATGCGCTTCTCTGCATTCATTATGCAGATCAGTTATAATGTCCAAATCTACTAAACCGTGGCAAAATCTTATGCAGTACGTTTATCTAAAATGTGAATGTTTATTTCTATTTCCTTAAAGTTATGCACTAAATATGGCAAAGTGGTCAAGTAAGTGTTCTTTAACTTAGTTTGACATCACACTTTTTTGTCTGTTGTTTTGCATTGTGTCAAAGCATGGTATGATCATCATTTTGCCATTTTCTAAAGGGTGACTATTGTCAAAGACAAGCAGACACGTATGAGTAAAGGAGTAGCGTTTGTGCTGTTTCTGGACAGAGAGTCTGCTCATAATTGTGTCCGTGCATTGAACAACAAACAGGTATGCTCTTTAACCTTAGTATTAAGACTTTTCAGCTTATTATCAAGAAGCACACACGGATTGCTTTCATTGCTCTTGCAAATCTTTCAGTTGTTTGGAAGAACAGTGAAAGCCAGCATTGCCGTTGACAATGGCAGAGCTGTGGAATTCATCAGGAAGAGAAACTACACAGATAAATCTAAGTGTTATGAATGTGGGGTATGGTTTCTAATTAATAAAATCCTAACAATAAGATCAAATATATGGAAGTATTTATATTATTATAGTTCTATCATATTATTTACCTCCCTTAGGAAGTAGGGCACTTAAGTTACGCTTGCCCAAAAAATTTACTCGGAGAGCGAGAACCTCCACCTAAAAAAGAAAAGAAAAAGAAGAAAAAGGCCCAGCAGCAGCCTGAAGAAGTGTAAGTACTACGTAAAAATAATGTATTTTTTCCTTTAAAACTATTCTTACTCGTCTAAGAAAAAATTATGTATTTTTCCTTTAAAACTATCCTTATTCGTCTAAGAAAAAAATAAGTACTTTGCCTTTAGTAAGTACTATGTAATAATTCAAATTTTTTCCTTTAGAGAACCTGAGGACAGTGATGATGAGGGAGAGGATCCAGCACTGGACAGTTTAAGTCAGGCAATAGCTTTCCAGGTCAGTGAGTGTATTAAGCATTAATGCTACGGTGGATTCTGGCGTCTTCAATAAGGTTGTACCTTACACCACTTATGCATTTAATGGATGCACAGGTGTTACATACCAATAAACCATGAAAAACATTTTAAAATAACATTAGTAAGATTCGTTTACACAAACGTTAAATGTTATTGTTAAAAAACTCAATGTTACATGTAAACAAACAAGGTTTTGAAAACTCAGAGCAGCATTAGTTGACATGGAATCTCAAAGAGACAGTGCTAGGAAAACTATTCCCTTTCAAAAATTGTTTTAAAGAGTTATATCATACCCCTTAACTTGAACCGAATTCACCAATACATTTAAAAAACACTAGTATCAGTGTAATGACTAACATGATCGTAATGGATCAAACTGCTTTTTTATGACTGTATAAGCAGATTTTTATTGTGATTTGAAAACATAATACTTAGTAGATAAGTCATGATACAGTCAGGTTTCCAGTGAAATTGTTTCAAAGGAAAATATTAGTTTTCTCCTACCGTTAACAGCAAGCTCGCAATGAGGAGGAGGAGAGGAGACGGAAACAGGTCACAGAGGCGGCGTCTGAAGCATCAACATCAGCGGACACCCACAAGCTAAGGATCAAAAAGAGCACCTACTTCAGTGACGAGGAGGAGCTGAGCGACTGACTCATAACCTATATGTTCTCAAAATACATTTTCTCTTCTCAGCCCTTTATTACCCATTAAGGAGATCACAATTTCTATTTTTAACAGTGCGTTTTGTTGAAATAAACTTTGACATTCAGAGCAAAAGAAAGCTGTAGTTATATTGACTTGAGCTGGTGATTGTCAATGCTCCTCATTCCGTTGTACAGATGTACGTTTTTCACAGATTTAAAAAATCTGGCACAGAGAGTAAAATGTGTTTTTTTTTATCTGATAAATAAAGCATTGTTTTGTTTATTTCAGCATTCTTGCTATACTCAATCCAGAAAACGTTAAACAAAAAAACATTATTTAAACATCTTCCTGTCATCGTGTCCTCAGCTTTGGCAGTGAATAAAGGCATTAGCTTGACCCACTTAACATTGAAGATGGATATGTAACTTTAAATATATAGTGCATTTCAAACACAGCATAAAAGCTCAAAACCATGGTGCTTTTTATAAGGGTTACCAGACTGATGCTTTAAATAAAGAGCACAACAAAACATTATGTTTTTTTTACATAAATGAGCAATGTAACAAAAAAACGTTGAATTGAAAAATGTGTTTTATTAGCAATAAAGTCATTCAAGATGTTCATCCTTTGCCCATTGAAGTGCTCGTGCACAATCATTTTCCAGTCAGCTTTCTGCTCAGTGAACAGGACTTAAATTCTCACGGCGCTCATTCCAGTTTTCACGCTCAATTTAAAATATGGAAAGAAGTGCTGGTTATATGATGATGCTGCTGATGGCGTTTCTACTTGTCTGGCCTTGAAGTCATTTAAGAGGGATGCGTTTCCCGAATCTCGTGGTCACCCAACGTCCAGTCATCAAGCGGACACCCAAGCACGACTCGCATGTAACCCGACGGGCCTGACTTGAGAAAATAAATCAACGCGGGATTGGCGTAGCCCGGTCACGTGACCACCACGCCGCGCTGTAGATTCTACGACAGCTGGGAGCCGCGCGAGAGAACAGAGAGCGCGCATCGCGGCTAAGCGCGAGAGGCGGTCGTGCCTTCAACGCTTCGCGTAAACTTTCCGAAGCATGGGAGACAAGAGAAGTCCGACGAGGTAAAAACAAACAGAGAAAAACTTCCACGGCCGCGGCTTCAACACAGCCGAGGCGATAATCTTAGACCATTAGGCTGAGTGCGTGTGAATGAGAAAGACGCAACAGAGTGGCCACCATGGCGGACCGACTGTTTGACGAACCTAAAGTAGCAAACCAATAAAACCCGGCGTCTGTTGTGCGGGAATCGTGACTTTGTTCGTGGATAAGACGAGATGAGTGTGTCGGACATTTCTGCAGTTCGAGATGTGATGTTCTGTCTATTTGTTTTGCTTTTTGAAGGCCGAAACGGCAAGCGAAGCCCTCCTCCGACGACGGCTTCTGGGACTGCAGCGTGTGTACGTTCAAGAACAGCGCCGAAGCGTTCAAATGCATGATGTGCGATGTCAGGAAGGGAACGTCAACGCGGTGAGTACAGCGTAGTGTTTGCTTAGGAAAATGATACGGACGGGGACTCGAATCGTGGCGAGTTGCCTACATAGGAAGCGTTTTAGAAGGCAGACGTGTTCCTGTAGCTAAATTGGCAGAGCGGTAAACGTAAACTCGCGACGCAGAAGTCACGGGTTCGAGTATCAACCAACGCGCATACTGTTAACATGTCTGTCTTACATCTGTAGCGAATACAAATGTTAAAGTAAATGTTCAAACGCCGTCTCGGTATAGCCATTGAGTTTTGAACACGTTTCCACAATTAATGACATAGTTTATGACGTCTACGGTTGTAACGTATGAGACTGACATGGCTAAACGTCTGGTGTACCCATAATAATTCCCATTACTTTAGTTTTGTCAAGGTATTGTTACTTTTTTTAAGTAGATGAGTAGTTGCAAGGCATTGGCTGGATTGCACAACCCACAATAAGCAATAACTACACTGTACTTTCACGTTGGGATACTGCATTAACCAGTGTGTCGCAAAATGATCTCTGTAAATGATTTCACTTTGGGCTTAGAAAGCGGCGCTGATTAGATTTTCAGAAGTCAAATGGATGTTTTAATGAGCCATCGCGCACAGATTCATTACCGTTCAGATAAATGTAGCTATATGCAGTCATAGACTCAGTGTAATCTCCAGGTCGTGAAGGCCGGCGGTTTTGTAATCTTGATCATTTGCTATCAAAAAGCAATTGTGGCTTTAAAATGAGCATTTGGTAATGCCTTTCCCTGTTTTCGAAATGCGTCTATTCACTGGCGGTGACCCAGGAGAGCTCTAATGACCTCATCAGAGAAAGAACATTTAATGGGCTCGTATTTTCTCACCTTCAGCTCGTCTGTTATAAAAATCCACTCTCAGGGTTTCAGAGTCGGTAATCATTTATTTCCCTTATGTCGTTAAGATGAGATCAGGCCAGGAAGTAAAACATTTCTCATCGTCATTTCGCAACATGGAAAAAAACAGATGCTTATGAAGATGATGATGAACCTCGGCTCTCACCAGCACCAGATAACGATCGTTTTTCACGGTGGAGTGTTTATAAAGGCTTAATTACCATTGAGCGTTTGAATCGCGAGTCTCGGATCCATTACGGTTGCTAAATTAAGGTATCATAACAGAGCCAACCGATGTTCATTTTCATTACAAAACCGTGTGTGGGAAGGCGGAGGTTTTATGTGGGGGTGGGGAGCTGTCACTCGTCCAGGTCACCACAGCAGCTGGCGTCCAGACAGCCTGAACTCATTTGCATTCAACGGCTTAATCAAGAACGCTTTCATCAAAAGGAGGCATCGTCATGTCGGGATGCGCACGCGGACACTCGTGTCCATAAATGAAACCGTGGTTGCACAATTACCCCGTTATAATGCCTTTGAGACAGCCACAAATGATGGTTTTAATGATGATGTCCCCTTGAATGTGTGATAGCTACGGGATGTTACTTTACAAGTGACTGCGTTGAGAAAAGGGTAGTGTAAAATTTTTTTTGTTCTTACCTTTTTAGGAGTTTGAGACTTGACTCATAGATATGAACTTCTGCTTTATGCTGTGTTAATAGTGGACTTGAATGCATAGACACAAACAATGTGGCATTTATATTGATTTCTGCTTAATTTTTTTTAAATTCTTGGCAAATGAGTGAGAAAATAGCTTGGCCCGTGTCTCATGCGTGCCGTCGCATGACACAAGTGTAAATTAAGAGCACGTTTGTTGGCTGTCCCATCAAATACATAATTCGTGTTAAAAGACAGCAATAGGGCTTGTAGCTTTTCCCTGAATTGCTGTATCAAAAGAGCAAATACTATGTTTTCCCAATCAAGCACAGCCAGAAATTATCCCAATACAGACTCCCGAGCAAATGGGCTCTGTAGCGTTTCTTTGGCATTGGCTATATTTGCTTTCACTGTTGATTTGTTTACCTGGTTGTTACCTCGTGCTGACAGACTGACAGTTAATTGATGAAGCTGGAGCTCTTCATGCGGACCATTTCAGGCCTTTGCCTCACTGACCCCAAACCAGCCAGCAAATGTCTAATTTCAGCATATTGACACTGTTTGCCCCCGGCGAAAACAGTCACTCTGCAGGAGAGAGTATTATACCATTCAATTACCACAAACACGGAGAGAATGCCCCCCTTTAGACTGGGCCGGTTTTTACTCAAAGCCCCTCACGATGACAGATTGAGCAAAGAAAAAACATTACGTTTTGTTTTGCCAGACGAGCTTGAGCGTTCTATTTGACTTGACAGTAATGTTCGTCTGTTTTGTCATAACAAATTTAAGGCATTCTGTTATACATTGTTGACTTAACCTGTATGCTCCATAGGGGTATCACAGAGAGAATCGGACCCATCATCCTTCATGGATGTCCGTGTCGGTGAGGTGATGACAAATGAACGGTTTCTATAGTGAATGATTATAGCGAGCATTTCAGTCATTTTTCTTTAGGGTCGAATGTGCGTGTGCACTGTGGTACAGTTGCACACATTTTTTACAGCTTCTGCATTTCTGAGAACGTTGCTTGAATGAATAGTTGACTAACCCGTTATGAGGAAGGCCGGTATTATTAGACTGGTTTCGGGTTCAGCCGACCCCTGGGGGGGGGGACACGTTTCTTAAGGGAGTTTACATGAGAAGCTTTGAAAAATGCCTAGAACGAGCGCAGTGAAATGAAACATGTCAAGACACACTTGTAATGTGATGAACTATTTTTAACTCTACAAAGCATCTTAAAAATGCAGCACCCGTAGTGGGACGAAGATGGGGCAAAGACGTCCATCTGGATGTTCAGCGGAAGTACTAAATTCTAAGTTTTACCATGCAAATTTCAGCATGCTGTCACTACGGCAATTAAAAACACCCGCTATGAATATATAAAATACAATAAATAAATAAACTAGTCAACCGTCGTGACCCATCCTCACACTGCACCGTTTGAAGGAGCAAAGCGGCGTATGAAATTCGCTCTAATTGCATGTGTGCAGAATCCCAGAGAGCAGCGCTGCCGTCGCTCGTCTCTTTGCCCAAAAAAGCGAAACTAATGCAGTCTGAGAAAGCCTTCCCAGCATGCCTCTGCCAAATAAACCAAAAGCCACATAAAACAGCCACGTTATGGAGTAATTACAAGAGCCTGTTATTATTTATTAGACATATTTCTGAATACAGTTTGCAGAGGAGCATATCCTGTGTGTACTCTCTGAAATGGGTTGACCTCATTTTGATACAGACACAGTTCTGGAGCCTCGATGAAAGCAGAAGGGACCTGGAAACTGAAGCCAGAGGGAGGCAATGCAGAACTGCAATGTTGGATTTTAGGAGACGCTAAAGGAAAGCAAATGCTTGGAGAGAACGGCAGAAAACCGTGTGGAAGGAAGATCTGGAACGGCGGGAGGCAAAGGGCCATCTGTCAAACAGGGGGCTTGGCAGTGAAGAGATGCGAGGAGAAGTATGGAGACTGCATGTTCACACAGTGTAGCGCATTAATCATTGTGTCCCCTCCCGTCAATTAAGCCCATGAGTACACAACCCTTCCCAGTACAGTCATTACACCATCATACAAACATGCAGATTTGAACACATCTGAGAGGATCTTCGCTTGGATGAGACACGCAGCCCCTTGTGTCCGTTTTGACAGTATACGGGAACTATTTAGATTTAGGGATTCTTAACAAAAAACAATATATTTACAATACTGCATGGTGTCTCATAGCAAGTAGATTATTGCTTATATAAAACTATTATTGCTATAAAGTTATTTTATGAGACAAGTTTAAGATTAAAAGAACAGCTGTGTAATAAACCGGATAATGTTCAGTCACTCATTATTGTTAAATAAACTCAATATTGACCAGCCATCTGTGCATTGTTCTCCACATTATATCTCAAGGTTGCACTTGTGAGAGGCAAACTACTAGCTAGGATTATACAGTGCTTAGTCCTAACATGCGAGACAAAAGAGCGTGCAAGTAATTTCACAAAATCTCTCTCTCCCTATTAAAGAGGATTGAGAAATAAGCAGGATCAGCATTAATGTTATTCTTTCCGCCAGAGAGGAAATGTATCACAAAAGTCATTCATTGATTTTCTCCAAGCAAAGAGCCTAACAACAGCGAGTGTGAAGGGTGTTAAGCACCAACAGCTGGCTGCCAGGTCTTGACATGCAGAAGACCATCATCTAATAATGACTGTTTTCATTCGCCCTTGGCTCAGGATCAATGCTAATGACCGGTTCTTGGCTGCGCCGCTTTAAGGCTCTAGATGTCCTAATTTCACAATCTGTAACTTCATTGGCTATTCCCGAAGCTCCCGAGGGTTGTCGATGAAAGCGTAAACATTGTACCAGCGCTTCAGATACTGATGCTGTTTGTAAAATCAGCTTGCTTGTGTTGGCAAAGCAGGCAACAGCAAAGTAAAAAAACAGTCGTTTTGGATGCTTTGGTTGGACTTTAATGTGCTCTGTCAACTTAATAACTTTTGATACTGTGATGGTTGCGTTACCATTTTGACGGATTATAATGAGGGCAGTTTGTAATTCCCCTTTTCGTTGGGATGGTAGCGTCCAATCATTTCCTTTACAGAACGTGATCGTAGGGACGCATACGTTTCCCATTCATTACTCATAAATGCCTCGTCCATTGAGGAAAACCCACGCAGGATCGCGGAGACCCACGGTGCGGAGCTAGGGGCGTGTATAAACAAGGCGACCATGACAGCCCACCACAGTCTTAATTTATTTTCGCCATAGTTTCAAATCTGAAAATCTTTTTGCACTTTTTATAATAACACAGCGATCTCTAACGTTGTTCGTGGTGTTGTTTCTGGATCTGATTCTGCCAAGCATGTATCTGTCATTTAACCAGACCCTCTCGATGCGTTCTCTCATACACACAGGCGCGCACAAACCAGTGGTGCAGTGTTTACAAACAGAGAGCGATAGTTAAGACTAGATTTTGGACAAACCTTCCAATTTTCAGTGAGTGGAAAAAAATGTCTCTCTGCGTCTTCTCCATTCATGACCTAACAGCAGCGAAGTTACTTTTAAGTGAATTACAAAACAAAGAATTACAATTTAAATGAATGATAACAGAACAGCATGTACAAGCACCTGTTGTTTTGACTGACTGGACATATGAAACTCAACTGTTAAATATGTAAACGACTTCGGCTTTTATTTGGTATTAAAATACAGTCAAATCAAACAACGCATGTACTTCACCAACATGTTAATTAGCACATAATATCACCTTGCATCGTAGTGACAGGTAAAAGGCCTATTCTACTGCTCTTGCACACCGATCTCAGATCAGTATGATTGTGGTTTATTTCACAGTCTCAGATATAATATCTAATTGCTGCAGCTGTCAGGTTGTAAATAGGGATGCAACAACTGATGCATGCGAACGTAAACCTTGATATGGTTTCCCAACAGTGGTTTGTAGGAAGGATGAAATGTTTGGGCTTTTGCCTATTGGTCCTCCTGACATTTGTAGCTTTTGTTGCTTTTTTCTATTTCCTATTTCTATTTTGTTGCTTTGTTTTGTTGTAATGTGAGGCCATTATTTCTAGCATTTATAATAAATAAAGTTCAACGCCTGTTAGTAAATGAAAATCTATGTGAACATTTTAATACCTGCATTATTTCTGCTATGGACATGAATGATACCTCAAATATTCCCCTAAATCAAACTTCTACTTGTTTTTTTGTATGGCTGACAGTAAAATGGGTGAAAACATCTACTTTGCTTGCATTACAAAGGAAACCCTACCAACCACAAAGCAATATGTTAGATAGTTAACCACTTAAAGAACACCGTTTTAACCACATTGCAACATTCAAGCAACCACCCACAATACTGTATGGTGATCATCATTGAGCAAACTCCCGACCCTGAACAACAGCAACGGTTGCATTTCGAAACACAAAGCTGGAAGTTCTGCTTCGCTTGATTTGAATTGCCAATGTTTGTGTATTACTGCGGTTAAGGGGAAAACCAATGAGGGAATTTGCTGCTGTTTTTCAGCTGTTAAGAAAACACATTCTTCTCAGATTACTCCACCACACAGACAGGATTTTTCAACCTAGCTTCCACGCTTGCCTGTTTTAACTTGCTCTTTTCCCACGTAGTCCTTCTCACCAATACATTTTCATCTAGTTTCGAAATAACACACTTTCTCGCCTCTTATCTTGCCCATTTTTTCACTTCGTCTTTTTCCACAGGAAGCCTCGTCCCGTTTCCCAGCTGGCAGCTCAGCAAGTCCCACAGCAGTTTGCTTCACCCACACAGCCCAAGAAAGAAAAAAAAGAGAGGACGGAAAAAGACAAAAGCGAGAAAGAATCGACACTGAAAAAGAATTGCCACAAGAAAATGAGGTGATGCACCCTGATACGGTCTCTTGTTGTATTTATCAAAAAATATATATATTATAACATCAGTTCATAAGAAAACTTAAATTTCCAAGATGTTGTAATATGATTTTTTTCTGTAGAGTATCTCATTTAGTCTCTTTAGTGCCAGACAGGTTTTATGAGCACACATCTGAAATATTAATCACACACGTTCCATTTAACTCTGTTTACCACTAAGTGCTTTACACTCTACTGCACTAGCAGGTCTGATCTGTTCTTGTATGCTTTCTGCCCCACAGGCCCAGGTTAAAAAATGTGGACAGGAGCAGCGCTCAGCATCTGGAAGTGACCGTGGGAGACCTGACGGTTATCATAACAGACTTTAAGGAGAAAACAAAGCCCTCCTCCAGTTCTTCCTCCAGCGCAACTTCTGGAGACCACCACAGCCAGAGCGGATCCAACTCGGATAACACAGAAAAGGGGATCTCCAGATCTTCATCCCCTCGTGGGGAGGGTTCATTAATCAACGGGGAGTCTCACTAGGAACCCTTGCATTATGAACGCTACTTCCAGTGTCCTGCATCTATTTTACCACGGGCAGACACAGGAGCAAGCTTATACATACCATAAGACTTACCAAGGCACAGACTTAACCCAGCAATACATGCCATTTCTCACTACTTCCACAATTATAGAACCGGATGTTAACGGGTTGGTTACAATGCCCAATAGGTCATCTAAATGGTAGACTTTTTAAGAAACTTTGATTAATATAGAACAAACTGGAGAAATAATTTTGACAAATCTGAATTTATGTACAGCATCAACGTAACGTGTTCGAATTACAAATCACATTAGTGTTTAGGATTTAGACAATGACACACATCCTTCTCTTTACTTTTGTTTTATGCTTTTGTATTTTTTAAGTCACGATCTGTTAAAGCACGTCCCGGGAATCAGGCCTGAAGCTAAACAAGCTTTGTGGTTAAAAATGTGTTGCATCAACTGGAACGTTTTTGCAAACGCAATTGTATCTGCATTACTGGCATTTCAGTTGCACATTGTAACTTTCATATACATGAAATGCATTATAGGGCGAGTGTAAATCTATAAAGAAATGTGACGGAAACTAAACTTTAGCAATTGCTTCTCGCACCTGCTGGTACTTGGTATGGTTTTAAGGAAAAACCTTGAAAAGCAGATTTTCTTTTTTTTCTTTAATGGTTTTGACACTTCACGGTAGATCGCATCACTTGTACGGCAGTTGTTCTACCAGCATTGTTTTGTGTTAGATTATCTTGATATAATTCTGTTAATTCCACAAAAACATAACATTTATGACTAAAAATGTGTTTGTAAGATGTTGATTTCATTGCCTCCTTCATGACGAACAGTGGAATATAAATATATTGCAGTATAGGAAATATCTCTTAATAAAATGTAAGATTTAGACTCCTGTTGTCAACAACATTTCATTTCGGGGGAACAGGGATTGAAGTTGTCTGTTAAAGCAGTTTCTGTTCCCTGTAACATGCATTGGACTGATATTCACTGTGGCCTTCAAACGGTTTGGGGTTTACCACAATATGAGGAGTTTTGCAATATCTAGCAACTGAGTTCAGTCAAATACAATGGAATGCTTTGTTTCTTAACAACTTACAGCATGTCTGACAAAATGTGTACACCAGGAAACATTTAATGCCTTATTCATATCCAACTGAAAGAAGCCAGAAAGCCTGTTTTGCTGGTAGTCAAGAACACAAAGGCCAGTTCATGTAAGGCTGTAAAGAACTCACCACCTGTTCTGAATATTAATGCGACATGGAAATTTGATGGGTCTAGCTACCTTAACATTTTTGATTCACTGTTTTTAAGAAACGTGTACTTGTTTTTATTTATCCTTCTTTGTTTATGCTTATTAGTACATCCCAGTAAACATCACACCAATTCTAATAGATTGTAGTGCTATAATGGGAATTATATTGGTTTTGTTGGGTATTATAATCCTTTGGGTTTTACTGGTGGGATGATATCTGTCGGATGGGAACCAATAAAACGCCCTAAAAAGCAATGTAGGGGTCTTTCTCGCGACTCTGGGGGCAGAACTTGTTTGTGGGGGATGGTGGTCGTCAGTGGGCGAGTACAGACAGATCACCCCGTTCACATCTGAAGCGAAGACAAGGCCCATACTTTGTAAAATGCGGGTGCATGTTCGCACATGTGGCTTGTGTATGGCCATCGCGCTTCTCACTTTGCTGTTTGCTTTCAGTAAATACGACGTAGAAAGTTATTCGGCCGGATTAAAGGAAGTTAAGGCGCCTGCGAAGAACTTTAACGGAGCAAAACAACGACCCGCAACGGCGGGGTCACAAAAAGTCGGGTAATAGGATTTCTTTTCATTCATTTCTCTACTAGTCAATCTAGATATCTTGCGTGAATGAACGGGATTTACAACGATGACGACTTTCGCGGGATGTGCTCGTTTACGGCGTCGATACCAACATGGGGGGTCGTGTGTGTCAACTCAAATACGTCATAACGAAGAGAACTAACGTTATAACGATAACCTGGCGTCCGAACCAACCGATAACGTCATATATTAATCTCGCGCGCGGCTGTTTTACAGTGTAAATGGTCGAGAACTGGATTTGGATCGATTGTCGATGTTTGCCATGAAAAGTCATAAATAGGCTACATTGTGTCCGTAAACATGATTTTTGACTTACAGCAACAGCGGCTTATGAAGGAGCCAGGAAAACAGGAAGTGTCCCACACGTGTGAAACGCACATGAAAGGGAAACGACGCACGTGACAAGAACGCGTTTAATTCCACACCGACTCGTGAAACTATGGTGAAATATGCTCGCACCTACCTTTATGTCTCAATAGAAGTGTTGAGGGATGGCCTTGTATCATGCCGAGATGCAGAGCACTGAAACGGATGACGAGCTGTCAATCACGCCTCTCTCACGCACACCTGTTTCAGGTGATTGTTTAATGAGCAATCGTGAGCAAAAGTGTCCAACTTATAATGGATTCAAGCATTACTATCTATTCTAGATAAACACACATTCATTGTCAAACTCAAAAGATTCTATTTACTAATTGGCTGGATCTGACTTCCTTGTTTGTTTACTCATCCGCATCCCAAAACAAACCTGACTACATATTACCCTAAACATCTAAGTGGGATTTGGGGGGAAGGGTTGAACCATTCATCTTTATATCGTATCGGCTAAGCTCAAGATGAAGTTAAACATGAATCTGTCTGCAGAGATGTTGAACAAAAAGTGAATTTCGCTGGACAGCGTGAGATGCACCTTGCAGTGGTGGCTTGCGGACAGAGACTCGGGGAAGCTGTCAACATGCTTAAGACAGCGGCCATGCTGAGCAGCCGTGCCATGAGATTTCACATCTTTGCAGAGAATCGGTTGCACGCCGACATTAAAGCCACAGTCAGTATGATTATATTGTTTCATTTCTGCATGTCTAGAGGTCAATACGCAAAGCTGTTACACTAAAGTTGCTAAGCAGTCTCAGTTAACAGAAAAGGTTGGCCATTTCCAAATCCATCTTTCTCTTATACAGTTGGATTCCTGGCCAGCTTTCATTTCATTGAAATTCAGCTATGTTGTTCGTCCCGTTTCGTTCCCCCGTGAGAACCACGAAGAGTGGAGTCAGCTTTTCAAGCCGTGTGCATCACAGAGACTCTTTCTACCGGTGAGTATTACTGTAATGGGGGAACATTTCCATGCTGATTCACAGGCTTGTTAATGCTGCTTTGATTCTGGTCTACTCTGTAAAACGGCATTGCCCTGCAGAACCTGACATTGGTCAACCAGCACAGGCTTAGTTAGTTAATGACCAAGGATATTATGTTGCTTAATATGCAACATCCAATGTTGTCAACCATCGTTCAAAACACAACATATGCTGTTGACTGCAAATGCAAGTCCTTTTTTGGGGCATTACAGTGCTTACATCTGAAACTGCTGTACAGCTTTTCCTCTCCAAGGTGTTAAAAAGAATGTAAATTTTATACGATAACCTAATTTACATAATTAAATTACCAGTCAAGATATTATACGGCTATTCATAAAAATAACACACGGTTTCATTTCCTGTTGTCCCTTACAGATGATCCTGAGAAATGTTGACTCCTTACTCTACGTGGACACTGATGTCCTCTTCATCCGGCCCGTGGAGTTAATCTGGGACATGTTGGCACAATTTAACTCCACTCAGTTGGTAGCCATGGCACCAGAACACGAGGAGCCTCGAATAGGCTGGTACAGGCGCTTTTCCCGCCATCCATATTATGGAAAAAGCGGCATCAACTCTGGTGTCATGCTTATGAATTTGACCCGGATGCGAATGGCACAATTCAAGGTGAGGTTAAGGGCCGGCCCACAAAGGGAGAGTGATGCTATTCATTTACATATTGTTGGTTGAACCAAGAGGAACTAACAGCAGAAGTTTACATTTTGACCACTATTTGGGCCATTTCGGCCGCATGTTATTGTGTTTTGTGTCCAGGAGAGGGTGGCAAAGATCTTTTTACATTTTTACATACATTCTTTACATTGTGGGACTTATAAACTGTTAACATAACTTTAACCCTGTATTTGTGTACTTTCTGCCGTTTTCATGAACAGAATGACATGACACCTGTTGATCTTCACTGGAATGAGCTTCTAATGCCTCTACTACAGAAATATAAACTTAATATAACCTGGGGGGACCAAGATCTCATTAACATCATCTTTCATTACAATCCAGGTAAGCATTTCTTGCATAAAGTTACATTCTATCGCTTTATGGCTTTTCATGTTTAGTATCGGATGTGTGTGTGTCCAAACAGAGATGCTGTGTATTTTCCCCTGCAACTGGAACTACCGTCCTGACCACTGCATCTACGGTAGCAACTGCGTACCGGCCGAGGAGGAGGGTGTGGTCACGCTACACGGCAACCGAGGAGTGTTTCACAGTGACAAACAGTCAGCTTTCAAAGCTGTGTATCTGGCTTTTGAACAGGTGAGTTATCTGCCAACTTGTTTTTGGCTAAATACATTTTTAGTCGACGCAGATGCAAGTAGCTATCACTTTCAACCACAGTTTTCACATTCCGCAATGTTTAATTCTGGATTCACTCTTTCTTCTCTGGCAGTACATATTCGGAGAGGATCTTCTGCAGTCATTCTTGTTACCCCTGAAGGTGGCGCTGAATGCAACCACGCACACATACTGCGGAAAAGTTAGCCATTTGTTTACCAAAGGACTTGCAAAGTCTGTAAGAAGGATTCAGAAAACAATGGCACCTGGTGGCTGAGACTGACACTGGGACTTTTTAAGTATCTGAATACAAGCAGAAAGGAGTTCTCAGGAACTGGATGAAAGGGCCATCGGTTCCAGTCTCGTGTGCGATCGGTGGCGTCAACGTTCAAGTTCAAGATCGCACGCTGCGGGTTTAAACTCCCTGACGTGAAACTGGATGGTGACCTTTAAGTTTTCATGACTTGAAGACTTAACAATTTCAGTGTGACAATGAAATGTGCATTGCTACTGATACCCCTTGAGGGGCCATTTGCATTTCAGTTATTTACCCTGTTAAGACTGTTTTGAATGTATTGCAAGAGATAACGTTGGAAATACTCGAAAATGTAAATATGTACTTTTGCCCAAAAATGTTGTGTACTCACTGTTATGATGTTTCAGAACCCAAATCCATGGTCTCCATTCACTTAAACTGTATGCCTATCAAAGAAACAAAGTAAAACGTGTTTAACATTTTCATTTTGAGTAAGCTATTCCTTGAATGATGTTCAAATAAAATAAATATATATAAGTCATAATTGACCTTATGACTTTGTTACTAATTAAATTTTCTTCTAATGGTTTCAGTTCCGAGTCAAAAATACTATCACTTAGACAACTTGCGTGGGACTTCATATTCAAGAGAGACAGACAGTAATGCAGTCTTCACACAATCTGTACTATTGTAACAACATATTTAAAATGATGATATTATTAGCATAATTATATAAGTATCATGAATATCATTATATATTAAAATACCATTTTGTCATTGTATACCATCAATGGTTAAAATAATATAAGACAACAGAACAGAAAGAACTAGGACTGCTCTAGGCTGTCAAAGGCATACTGTAAGGTAATATTGTAATATACCTTGCAACATACTAGAACATAAAATATAGTCAAACAAAGCCTTTGGGACTACATAATAAAGCCCTGCTTCTTAACCAAATAAAATAAAGCTTCTAAAGGAGGTTATTGGTATTGCGTGTAATGGTGGTTACATCCACTAGGGCGCAGCATTGTTCAATATTATAAACACTGCCACTGTGAATTTGAGGACTAGCTTTATTCTATGATGCATAAACAACAATAAACTGCAGAATTTTGTATATAAAAAGTGCATAATGGCAGATACAATTTGAAATAGCAACCGAAAGTACAGAACACAATAAGCAATAACCAAACATGCCTGCATTTAAAAACCACTGTCACTCAGGACATCTTGTGAAGGTCATTGATTATTCATTTCTGATCATGTTGTTTATTTTAAGAGATTCAAAGAGATCGATTTTAGTTTCTTCTCATGAAACAACGCAACAGCTATCCATCGTTGTACGTTTTGTTGTTTTATGAAAATACGTTTTCATAAAAGACCATTTGTAAGCGTCTGCCCACATATTTATAGTCCACTATCAACAATTTCAGTTTACGGGCAAGAAATGGATATCCTAAAAAAAAACCCTTGGGTCTATTGTACATTCCCTCATCTGTATGCACTCCCATCAGCCCGTTTACAATGGATACCCTATCTTTGCTTTCCCTCCTCTCATTTCTCCCTTGGACAATATTTACCTCAAGTGGGAACAAATAGATGTTTTTTTTCTGGTCAACAAAAAGGCAGCCTGTGGTTTGGAGAAAGAGGCCTTATCTCTCTCTCCGATTTCCCCCCAGTGAGCTTTTCAATTAGGTAATTACAGCCATGTGAAAGGAGACTCGGCCGAGAGCCCCAGTGCATTGTGGGAGCACCTGTCCCCCACAGACGCCAATTACCTGGCACGTGAGCCATCCCATTGTGTGGCCGCTCAGAGGGGTCCAAGTCTCCGGGAAGTGCAAACCCAGCCAATGTGGCGTCTAATCAATGGCCAAGCAGAATCTGTGAAACAGGTACAGAGGCAAAGAAATAAATGAGGCGCTTGCTTTATTCAGTTGTTTATATATGCATTTGTATTCAGTTTGGCAGACCGGCGGCATGTAGGGGCTGCTTCATGCTGGGAAACGTTAAAGCATTTCTGGACTGGCATCAACAAAATGAACCTTCGAGAAAATGAATGAGTCACATTTTATTATGGACTAAACTGTTTGGTGTTGGGAACAATGTATTATAAGGTGAAAAGTGTAAAGGTGAATGAGGTTTAGAATCAACAATGGCAACATCATTTATAAAAGACCCTGCAGTACAATGATGTATAAAATCTTTATATCTTTAAACAGTTTAGTGTGTCACATCATTGCATTACTTCTAGTAAAATATTTATGATACATGGTTCCTAAAAATACTTTTGAGATATTTTTACACCTTAAGGGGAAACAGTAGTTCCTTATAAAACATTTTGTGGCATATAAAACAAACTTTTTGTACAATAAAGAAGTAAAAAATGTGTGTTTTTAAAAAGCTTAAAATTGTGTTGAATAATTTTTAACTCGCACACTGCTGTTAAAGACAAACAACATCCCAAAGTATGTTATTGTAAACACACAATAGACTTATAAACAGGCAGGTCAATTATATAAAACAAGACCCAGGTGAATATGAAATAAAAGACATCAAACTGCTAGAATGGAAGCAAAAATTAGGCCAAGTCTTTTCCTGCAAATAAGCATTTACTAATATATACTGTATATATGCATTGACTTTCTCTTGTATGAAGTGTTCCTGGTCACTTTAATGGCCATTGCCTCTTGGAAAGTGCTCTGTCTCCCAAGTGTGCCAATTTACGCTTCAGTCTGTTTCATCACAGCGCTGTATCGATTCAGTTAGAATTTGCTTCCCTGTTAGAGAACCCAATGAACTTAATGCATATGTCTTTGTAGCAAGATGATGATGAAATCCATTCACAGAGCAGCCAATGAACAAAAACCTGTGAGCTTCAAAGTGGCAAAACATGTCAATCAGCTGTTCTCACCCGGGGTGATTCAATTAATATTATTGAAGCGTATGTCAAACAGAATTGAGTTAACTCTATTAAATATAAAAAATACATAAAAGCAAATAGTTAATCTCAGGGTCTCCGAGGTCCCTGTGGTGCAGGTTGGAATATGTGCGTTTATATGAGCAAATTGCTATCTATAGATTTCAGACTTTGATCTGAGTTCCAGCCGAGTGACAATAGGTCTTACAGGTTATATAACTTTGTCTTTCTGACTTCAGTTTGCGACTGTCTTTTTTATATTAAGATAAGATGAGAGTAAGAGGTAGACAAGCAGAAAGCCAAGAATAAAAAATTGCATGAATGTTTGGGCGACAAAAACTTCTTTATCAGTGTTAAATTGTAAATGTACAAGCGTGAACCGTTTTTTAAACTCTTACAGCCCTTCCCTAAAAGCAACATCATTTAAATTCAATGGTATTCTCAAAAGAGATATAATGACGTATGATATCAGCTCTGGACTCATGTAAGTGGTGAGCTTGTTTAAAAACTGCTGTCGTGAGCGTTCCTGTGATTCATAGAGTCATTTAAAGCGAAAAGAAACATTCTTCCTAAATGTGTATCTGCTCACATAGTGACCTGGTTCATCTTCATCCAAGGCAAAGGTAATTAAACTGTCACTTCGCGATGCAAAAAATGCAGCAGTCACCACATCTTCTAATGCGGAGGAATATTTGTCACTTGTGCTTGACTTCTGAATGGCTTCAATTGCTTATCTGCACCTTTGATTTGTGCGAAGACCCATGTCAATAAAGCATCTCCCCCGCTCTTCCGCACGCGGCTGCTGATGTTGTCTCCAAATGAACATCTCCAATTAGAGAGGAGTAATCATTCATTTGTTGGTCTAACGTTTACATTCATTTGCTGCAATCTGTGTGAGACGACGCTTTGTACCTGGAGGGAAATCTAACGTCTAATCACTATATGAGAATAATGATGTCTCTTTTGCATTTTGCTGATAAACTCATCATAATTTGGCACCGGGCCCTTAGGAAACACGGCTCCATCAAATGCCAGACAAGACAGATTAAAAACAGATAAGACGGCAACGTGATTTGTAATAAATGTGTTCGTCAACCCCGTGTTTAAAAAACCAGCGTATGATGGGTTAGGTTTGTTTTGATGCTGGTTTGTGCAGGTTTAAGCTGGTCATGTGCTGGTTTTAGCTGGTCGTGTGCTGGTTGCTCACCAAGCTGGTCGTGTGCTGGTTCCTCACCAGCTTAAACCTGCTCAGAACCAGCACATGACCAGCTGAAACAAGCTTAGACCAGCACATGACCAGCATCAAAACCCACCTAACTCAGCATATGCTGTTTTTTTAACAGCATGTGCATTCAGAATTTGCTGTCATTTAAAGTACTTCACGAGTTTAGATCTTTTGTGTCTCAATACGATTGACTGAAGCACACAAACAATAACATGGTAATTCAACTTTTCTTTTATTAATTTCTGCTCGGATACAAACCCTAAGATACTCACAAACGCTTTTGTTTTGCTTTGTTTCCAGTGCATAGCGTACTGCGCACTGGCGCCTTTGTATGTCCCCCGAACCGGAGCTACACAACCCGTCTTCCCCTCATTAAATTATAAATGAATAGGAAGCAATTGAGCTATAACCGATAGGCCTCCATTTTTCTTTCCCGTACACTCTCTTTATCAGATGCGCAGTGACAAAAATCACAATGGTTGTCTATTTACGCAACCTTTTCAGCTCATTCAAGCTTGGACTGTCACCATTGTTCCTGCCCCGGCCTGATAAAACACAGATAATGTTAACTGGTAATTTCATTCGCAGGAAAGAGGGCAAAATAAAAGACCCAAGACGGCAACCGAATTAGCGACTTTGATGAATCGTCGTTCCGAACGCTAGAGATTAGCATACTGATTGGACTGATTATTCGTAATTGTAGTTGGAAGTGAAAGGAGGCCACGCCGGATCGCGGCGGTTGCCATTCCAACCCTCTTAAAAATCACAAGCTGCCTCTATGTATGCTGAATTCATCTTTTCACCCGCTTATAAAGATCCCAAACGAGAGGTTTTGCTTCACAAATTCAATCACACAGTGTTTTTATATAGAGCACGCACTTCAGGGCTTCCGTAGGGTGGGCGAGATATGAGACGTATGTGAAGGGAATTGCTGCGAGTAAGTACTTTCACCTGAGGCAGCACACGTGTCCTTCAAAACCATCTGCCAACATTTGCACCAGCTAATTAATTTGTCCTTCACAGAATGCGGCGGTATAGAAGAGGGAATACAGATCCTGACAGATGCACGAGACGCGAGTTCTGACGCCCAGGGGGACGCCGTGAAGTGTCTGGAGGATTTCGAGACACCTTCTAAGATTAATCAATCTTGATAGTGGAGCATGAAGATATTTTGAGGAATAGGAACAAGCAAGATGTCGATAAACTGAACACTGAAAGCTATTTGTTAGGGTTTGTATAAATTTCCATGTTATATGTTTTCACACATCCCACAAGAAAAGCTATCATATCTTTGTGAATCTCGAATGAAGGATGTTTAACGGAGGCTGTGAATTGAAATGAAAGCTCGGGAGACTTTAATTTATCGCATTTTGGGCAACTGCAGGTTGTTGGAAAAGTTTTGGCCCCTTTGGGGTTTAGAAACATGACCATGAGAGAAATGGATTGAAAGTTAAACGGATTGAATCAATGGGAAATTGATACATTTGGAAAGTCATTAAGATCTAGTTTTAAAACGGCAGGTATTAATGTTACATGCACAGCGTGGAAAGACCCTTTACTGAAGGCAATACATCACTCTCACATACTTAAGTCACACACTTAAGAGCATTAAATATTGACAAAGGTTACAATTGATGTGCATACCAATTCAAGAGAGACCGGCAAAGAATTTTCCTCGACAGAATCATCCACAAATACACAGTAGATTTTACGCTTCTCTGTATCTAGGTCTTTCTATTTTTGCCAGTTTTGCTTCTACAGCACATTTCCCGAATAATTGCTCCAGTTCTGGTTATGAGCAACACTCACAGAAAGCTGACTGGTTCTTAGAAGCACACACTCAATGTATTGAGGTCAAAGAAAGCCCAGACTTTATTTCGATGCAAAAACCTGATTTATTTTCAACATTTAGCCCAAAACAGTACTGCCATTGCATAGGCAATAAAAGCATAAACAAACAAGCACAGAGAGGAAGGCAATATAATCACATATTCACCTGAACTTTATAATTCAACTACAGATTAATTTAAGATTTATAGGTTTAAGGCTAGTCCCTGACTAAAATGAATGTTTGACCTGTTTTAACTGAATATAATTTGCCCAGAAATAACTTAAAATATATCAGTGCCATTGTGTTGTCTCGAGATGCACACCAGTAATGTATTATTCTGAGGAATTTTTATAAAAGCGACATAAATATCTATATTCAACTAAGGTATAGTCCTGACTTAACTGTGTCTGTGAAACCGGGCCATATTTTCTTATATCTACATATCCGAGTTTGTGAAACACGATAATGTTAAACAACTAATCACTGCTTGCATGGTTTTAATATAAGACCTAATAATAAAATAGACTTTGAATCTACCCACCATGCATCAGATCACTTAGGAACAAACTCATGTCTCTAACAAAAGGAACAGGTTGCTGTGGAGATCATACGAGCATGTGCACCAACCTCATCACCATGGTCATGAATCCATTTCTATTTCTATTCAATTTTCTTGTTGTGTTTGCTAGAGAAAGCCAACATACTGATGTTTCACTTAAACCATTTATTCTTATTCTTCTGAGACACAATATTCTGACTCTAACTCATCACAGCTTTCGACCTACACTCACCAAACTTCACCCAGATCTTCAGATTGGTCTGAAGAAGTGTGCTATATCTTTTCTAAGGGATCGTACTTATGGTTTCCCTAAAATACAGCCGATCAAACTTCCCAAAAATCCCATAGACTGATGATGACTTTCAAACTTCAACTCTCAAACATCACACTCATACACATGTTCCCTGTCACGAAAAGAACGGTCACAGCTCTTTCACCGAAGAAATACCCAACGTATGCCACGCACCTTCAGATTACTGCTTTAAATGTGATTTTCTTCCAGTCACCAAAATTATGTTTCATGTGCCACTTAGCACTTTAGTCTTAAGTGGCTTTAATGTAAAGTACACAACGTTTGAGTCTGGAGCCGAAATGATGTGGATTCATTTGGCGCCAGAGAGCGTTCGATACGTTGGATGAGCAAATGCAAAAGTGTCATTGGTGGATCTTCTTGGATCAACTGACTTTGGTTATGATTCCAATCACAAACACTTTTATTGAGTTTAATTAGCTAAATCAATATCTGCATGTAGGGCTGTTTATCTTGCTGTCTGCTGATCTTATTAGCCTGCACACAAAGTGGGCGGTGGTTCACTTACACACCCGCGTTCTCTCCTGAAATGAATCTTTTATTGATCACAGAAGAGCATGCCTGACTCTTGCATTATATATATTGCAGTTTGTGCACTTAAGAGAGCTTTAACACTTTATTCATTGTAGAAAAAAGTGGCATATTTCAATTAAATTTGTGTCCAGAAAAATTATGTTGTTTTGGTGGATTGTCTTTTCAAAATTTATGCAGCATACGTTTGATTTGCTGATATGTTGATTCCAATGGCAATGCAGTGGACTGGTTAGATATAAATCACTAACCCACTAACATCAGGTGTCTGAAAATGAATCTCCAGGAACGGGAATTCTGTTTCTCGTGAAGTCTGAATGAACCATTTCAATCTTCTTGAGTGTGTTTCTTGATTTATTTTTATTTTTCCACGGCTTCAAAGGGATTTCAAATGGATTTCCGTAAGAGTAGCACCATCTATGCCCCTCGGAACAGTCGGCTGTCAGACCTTGCACCTCCATAGTGAAGTTTTATTTTTTTTAAGTGGACGACCAACCAGATTCATGTTTATAAAAATAAGTCTCACTTAACCAAAAACACTTACAAGGGAGTCTTGGATTTGGAGAAGAAAGGAAACCATATGGCCAATTGGCACGGGCCATTTCACGTTTATCAGAATTTGCACTCAGAATATTGAGCAAAACGAACAATATGCAACACTCTGAAGAATGCAATTTTCTAAAGACAAAAGCTAAAATTATTTGAATTCTGAAATGTGTGGATGAGTATTTTGAATTTTGACCAGAAAATGTGAATGTATAAATAAAGTGCATCTTTCAAGATCTACACCACCATTTATTTTACATATCTGAACATTTATTGACATTTGTATGTGTACCGTTTTATTTTAAACAGTTCCGCACACATTCCCAAATCTCTCCAATATGAGGTCATAGAAGCTGCTTGTGTAATAATTAAAAGGCTGTTGCAACGGTGTGTCATGCATTCTGACTTTTTTACAGTGCTGTTTTCTCATGCTTAACACGGTCAACTTGTCAAAAAACGAGTTGGATGTATTAAATAGAATTTCGTGAGAAAGAGCAAGCACACAAGTCACTTTTACTTGTAGGCAGGAGAGAGAGCTATGTTCGCCAAGTTCAGCTGTGTTGTTTGTTCACTGCATTTGGGTAATGAACGTTATAAAAACGTTGGATGTGAATGTGTTCAATCTAAAGACTCTGCGGATATTTAAAGGCTGCGATACTATTCTGTAAGTACTCAAGATTAGCATGAGATGTACAGAAACTGTCTGAGTTAGGGCCGCTTTAATATCACTTCAGTGATAGCAGAGCACCCATTGCCTTAACATTTTCTAACTGTCATATACTCCTGCTGAGGTTTTCAGAGAAAATATTTGGGCAGAATGGTCAGGAGTTAGATAACAATGAGAAATGGATCGATGATGTGTAACTAGAAAATCTCTCACCTGTGCTGGATCATTACAGCTCCAGAGAAAACAAAGGCTACATACTCCCTGTAAAAGGCAGAGAGAGAGATGAATTAAAAGCTTTAAAAAGGAAACCACATTTCCACTTGGCGGATAATTGCTTGACATTCAGTTTAAAATAAAACAAAATTAGAACTATAAACATTTAATTATTATGATTTTTACATAAATATGGTTTATGACTGAGAAAACTGTGCGTGTGTGACTAACCTGCTGTTGACTCAACTAATTATTATCAAGCTCTCACATTTTCACTGCCAAACCTTGCCTAAAAACTGCACCTTTACAAACTAATGAGTGTGGTAGGGGTTGACTAGAATTGTGTAGTGTACCTGCTGAGAACCACTCAGACAATATGGACCTCAAATGCACTGCTGGTTTTAAAGAGTTTTATTATATAGAAGCTTTTAAGTTCCTAAAGGGATAATTCAGCCAAAAATGATGTCATCAAGTTGTTTCAAACCTGAATACATTTCTTTGTTCTGTTGAACACAAAAGAAGATATGTTTTTACACGTTAGAAACTAAACAGTTCTGGGGCACCATTGACTATTGTAATTTTGCCCCCCAACTAGGCCTATTTTCAATAGTGCCCAGAACTGTTGGATTACAATGCTTATTCCAAATATCTTTTTTTCTATTTAGCAAAACAAACAAACTTTAACAAGGTTTGAAACAGGGTAAGGAAATGACAGTAAGAACTTTAAAGCTTATTTTTACGCAATATTCCATGAACAAATCAAGTAAAACTACCTAAATTATTTACGCACATGTCATATGAAAAACTTAAATAAGATCAAGAATACTCATTTGAGCACAGGTCTGTGAATCGAATTTCCTAAAATAATCGATTCCTCGATTCCAAGGCATTGAGAATCGAGTGCCGATTGCACAGGTTGGAATTGATTCCATTTAAGGAATAAATCCTCTTTAAAAGCCTTCAAAAGCACAAGCCCCATCCCTTAGCTGATGTCATTGGTCAACTAAAGTACAAGTCTAAAGTCTAAGTACAGACTTCAGCAAGAAAAACTGATGGATGAAGTCTAGAGCTGTGGAATTACATAAAATATTCTGCATTCATAAAGGCAAAAGCTTTGTTTGCACATACAAAGCAGATATAAATACATGTATCCACACATTTAAAAAAATCCTATGTACGTTTGGTTTTCAGACAAAATGTAAACAGACCACCTTCGTTAACTCTCTAGCGATGAGCTCAATATTTGCATGAAGAGATTTTATCCAAAGCGACGTACATTGCATTATCCTATAGGTATCTACACAACCTTGCGTTGTTAACGCAATGCTCTTACCACTGAGCTACAGGAAAAAAATTTATGTAAAGCACAGTCTCACAACATATAGGTTGTAAACAATAAAAAAAGATATGACGTTCAAGTAAGCTGAGAGAGAAAACTCAGTTCTGGCATTAGCAACATTGCTGTTCACTGAGTGAAATAACACACGTCATGATGGTTACCACGAAACTCAAAAAAAAACTTACCGGATCTCTTCTAAATCTTACAGACAACTGGCCAATAAACACTATCAAGTCTTTCATTTTACTGAAAAGCACATAAAAAAGCACTTTTTCATAAAAATTACTCTCATTCACTCTAAATTCACTATGGTGAACTGAGCTAAAAGAATTCATGTATTCATTCCCACCACAAAATAACTAAGTAAAGATCCTTTACACAAGTTTAAGAGGGTTGAACATGATCCATGATAAGAAATGAAGTTGAATTCACTCAATAATTTGTGCGTGTAGAATTCTATAATGTTAACTTAAAGCAATTTTGTTCTGTTTTTTTAACCAAAATGTATGTTAAGTTTACTCAATTCACTTAATGAATCATTTTATCAGTGTATTTGACAACGCTTCAAACAAGACCAGCAGGGTGTGTTTAAACAATATTTGTTCTATTATTGTCAGACATGCTGCTTTTATGACCTCATATTAATTGAGAGACTACAGGGCAAATATAAAATACTTTGGGGGGAAATCCCGTCAGAGCTATTTAGATGACATAAACCACAAAAATGCGATCATGCTCGTTTGAATTATAATATATACGAAATGCTGACCAGTCACAGCATCTGTAATTCACACTTTCTCTTTGTACATAATGAGCTGCGAGCCAGTCATTCTCACAAAATAAACCCTGCAGAGCTGTCAGGTCTTCAAGGGATTTTTCAATGAAACATTTTCCCACTTGATACAAGGCTACTTCCCAACTAAATAAAAGCACATCAAATATTGATTTATATTGAAAGTACTATAAGACAGACTGTGGCGTGATAAGAGAAACACAAAACGCATCTTTCACTTTAAAATAGTCATAAATCATGTTATTTAACAGGGGTGCACATCCCCTAGTCAACAAACATGCCAAGATTAACAGCGGTCTCAGACATCCCCTCTCTCTAGCTTCTTTCCACAATTATTCTTCCATCCCTGCAGAAATTTATTCCTTTTGTTCTCAGAGAGCTTGTCTCAGAACAAGTGTTATTTTTCGCGAGTCTAAAACATAAACCCATAATGCTGTCTGCAGCGTCAGATTTGCTGTTTGGAGGGGTGTTGCTTTGGTTTCTGACTGAACTTGCTCCGACTCAATCTCCATGCAAAAAACAGATGCTCGGTGTGGGATTAACTCCCATTGTTCAATGAATCTCAACATGGGCGCTGATGTCGAAGTGTAAGCTTCTAATTATGCCAAACGTTGTTTCCCGTCCGTGCCAGGATTTTGCCTTCGGATATGAGTTTCTGCAAGGCTGGCACCGGGATTTAATTTGATTTTTTGAGTGCACGGTAAAGTGGAATGATTGTTGCCATATTTATTATCACAAAATGAAGAGGGAAATGGCGAATGTTGCACAATTTGAACCTTTGCATATTTGGCAAAACTGAACACCCACAAGTGACAGGTTTTAAATCGCACAGGCCTCAAGCAAAGCAAACAACAACCATTGACAGGAATGCAAATAGGATTTCCTACAGAAGTATTATAGACTTACTTGTGTCATGGTTCCAACTTGCACAATGAGAAAATAACTCACCCGATATAACATTCACCTTTTCACCCGCGCTGCTTCTCAGAATCTAGTATTAGAGTCTTACAAACCTCACGCTTTCTGTGTTGTGTTTTTGACAGCTTGTTAATAAAATACCAGAAAGCAGCAGAACGTTCACGGAGAGCAGCATGTCCATCATCAAAGCCGAAAGGCAGAGCAGACAGGCTGTTCTCCTCCCACCCTGACAATTCTCTGTTCTTTTCCCTTCGAAGTTCAGCCGCCCTTGTTTCTGAATTCACCCCATCATTTCTGTTCCTATCATCTCTCTCATATCTCTCCTTTACCCAACAGGCACTGAGGAGTCAGAGAACCAAAGCTTCAAAAAGCACGATGGAGAAATGTCGTGCTTCTTTTCTCTGAGCAAACACGGTGGAGTTCAGCTGAAGTACAGAAGAACTCAAGAGAAAAGTGACACTGTTCACCCCCAGAGAAAAGAATCGGCACACAGAATTCAGAAAGACGGCTTGACAAATCTTTAGTCCTCGCCCAATTGTGTCCCATCTGTGCAATCTGTTAAATGAAGTCAAAGATATACAACTTTCATCTCAGCGCACCTGGATTCATTAAAAAACATAGCTCACCCTAAAATGAAACTCTTGCATTATTGACTCACCCGTGTGTCATTTCAAACATGACTTGTTTCAAGTGTCCAGAAGGGGTCATGCTCCAAAATGGACAAATTGAGAACCAAAAACTTCCTTTCATTTCTTCGGCTGAAACAGATTTTGTGAATTGTTGTAACACAGGGACACGCCAGGGCTGTCCAGAGTAAAAAGGGAATATGTTGGGTATCAAAAAGTATTTATAAATAAGAGATTTCATTTATAAACACAATTGCCAAAAATCGTATTAATATTTATAAGAAAATATGTAAACAGCATTTATTGAAAACAATAAATCGTTTTTTGCCTTTAAACAATGTTTTCATGCCGTGCAATAAAACAGTTAGCACGTTAATAAGGAAAAGCAGCCCTTGCAGCAGATAGGGCTCTTCTGCCAGGTGAAGTGTGAACATCAGAGACTGACAGCGGTGGTCTTCATTATAATTTGTAGTAAGGAAACTGAGAGGAGAAATAGAGAAGGTACTCTCTTTGATATTCCTACTCCTGTTTCACACATCTCGGCTCTGTCAGTCATAATGAGCATTTATGAATAAATGAATGTATAAGGGCGCTAAGGAGGTAAACGACTGGTACACATACATAATACAGAATCCTTTCACCACATGCAGTCTAAGAGAATTTCACTCAACGTCGACGCCATAATGAAAGTCAGAAGCTGTTTCTTAGGATAATTATAAGGATAGTTCACTAAAAATGAAAACTCTGTCATCATTAACTCTTGTCATTTCAAGCCTGTATGACTTTCTTTCTTCCGCAGAACACATGATATTTTGAAGAATTTTGGTGACCGAACAGCAACGGCACCCATTCACCTGCATTGGTTTAGTGTTTATATACAATGCAATACAAACATCCTTCAAAATATCTTCTTTTGTGTTCTGCAGAAGAAAGAAAGTCATACAGGTTTGAAATGACAAGAGGTTGAGTTAATGATGAAAGAGTTTTCATTTTGGGGTGAACTATCATGGTTAGCTCAGCACGAAGATAAAAAAATGGAAAGATGCAAAGTCACTAATTATGGATACCGAAATTATATGCTTTGTATCATTTGAA
The DNA here is from genome assembly GCF_947034865.1 of Barbatula barbatula. Lineage (NCBI taxonomy): Eukaryota > Metazoa > Chordata > Actinopteri > Cypriniformes > Nemacheilidae > Barbatula > Barbatula barbatula. The sequence goes on along the minus strand of NC_136768.1, from coordinate 5,935,533 downwards.
TATACCAGGTATTCCAGAAAACAACACAATGAAAAGGCACAAAAAGTCATTACAGAAAAAAATAGAGAATAATGAAAAATGCACAGAAAGGTAAACAACAAACCAAAACTTTTCCAGATGTAAAGGGTAATTACGGTACACTGCGGGTATTTTAAAGAGAATTGTTGGTCTAAACTGGTATTTAAGCGACCCAAAGCAAGCATCGGCTAACGGCAACAGTGGATGAGATGCGCAGCAGTGTTATCACTTTGAAACAGAAGCAGACAGGTCTTTGCATTCAGCACACATTCATACCAAAGATGAGAAACATTAGACTTCAAACAGACTCCAACAACTCTCTCTCTCATGCACGCAAAGCTTTTATCCATTGCGGACAATGCATGTATTTATAATCGGCACATTTTACCCAACTAAAATCAAATTACCGTTTTTATTCTTATTCATTGAAATACTACCATTTTTACCTAAATGTTCTAAGCATAACTGTAAAAATATATACATTTAAAAAAACACAAATATTTTGAGACCTTTCCCGTAGAATATTAATCCAGGGGCAAATTATCCTTGTTTGCTTCCAGATTTTCATTGTTTTAAGCAGAGAAACATAACTGAATTTGGTTAGATTTATGCTAAAAATTTTAATACACAATTTGCCAAAAAAAACTATGTAAGATGAGTTCTCTCTTAATGTCTTAAGCAATAAGCTTTGCAAGTACATTCCTCTGGATATCCATATTCTGAAATTTTACGGTAAAACTTTTTTGTTACACACAATCTTGTTTTTTACCGTTTGACATTGGCAGGACAATAGCCATCCTCGTTGCTTTCAGGTATCCATTATTAACAAGAGACGTTATCAGTGAAATACTCCCACAACTATACACTCCTATTCTAACAGATCCGATATTAATGTTAGCATCTGACAGGATGTTGGTGTAATTGTGACAGGTGTGGTATTTGTGCATGATGCGAATCTGACAAATGCCAAAGCTGTCTGACTCTAATGATGTAATCGCTGTTTATCTGACCAAAGCGGTTTCTGATCTTCAGCTTAATTAGTTCAAGAAGTCAATCAAGAAAAGAAAATCAATCAAATCCCCCTGTGACAAACATCTCTGCATGCTAAACTAACAGAGCAACTAGAAATCTGGAAAGCATCATTTAAGAACAAAATGTTTAACATTTGAGATATGTAACAATCATTTATTATCCTTTTTGCTCATGTAGCACACAACACGTAGACTTGGCTACAAAGTTGTCGTTTACATCGAAAAGAGACCAAAAAAATGACAAGATAACTCAGGGTGTCTCGTCATAACCTGTGGTAGAAAAATTTGCCTCCATACAAGGCACAATGAGTGGAATTAGATATAAACTCCATGTTTTTCGGCTGACTGAGATACAGACTGGGTCATTTGGCATTATAAAGATGGAACAAAGGCTACATAACTTACGACTCAAAAATATAAATAATATTCATTAGTTTCAGAATCGTACAAAAATCGTATGCATTGTATACAATACAAAAAATGGTCACATTTTGCATTATGCCAAACGTGTAAACCTGTCGCTGAAATGAAGAACTTTCGAGAATATTTACATAGTTAAGAGATGGAATGGCAGCAAATGCCAACATCATACATTCAAGTACAGTTTATATCCAATGAAAACTTTATAAAATACAAATGCATGGACCGAAACACTACATTTAGACACAATGCAGTGCGTAAAATCCTATAACAACAGTCTTTTATACATTCTAGTAAGAAATCACAGCGAGGTCTGGAACGTTAGAGTCAATATATCAAAAGAGAGTTTTAACATTCACATTTCTTGAGATAACACCCAGTTGAGTTGAAACGAGTCTCATGACAGAGCATGAAAAATATCTGCATCTTAACCTTTAGAAAATGGCCACTTGGAACCAGGCGAGAACATAAAAGCGAGACCACATTATCTAAACGGTTGTGACCGAGAGGAAGGCATTGTGCACTTTGGTACCCTCAGGTGCTCGTGCCCCATGGCTCATTAGCTCTTGAATTGTCATCCAATTGTCTAGGATCTTCTTGTTTCGCTTCTTCAGCATCTTCTTATGGCTGAGCTCCAGGATGCTCACCTCCCCACTCGCGGTCCCCATAGTCTCCTTAAGACACTCCAGCCTGCTCCTCTGCATGAACTCCCTCCTGCGTCGCTGCTCTCTCGCACGTGCTAGCTGCTGCTTGCGTTCTTCCTTGCTCCAATACCGACCCATCTTCAACTCGCTGACTGCGTCGTCATCTGTAGTCATCCCTCCGCTACGTTCCTCGCGGATCCGCAGGGCTCGCTCACGTAGAATGCGGTCTCTTGCGGGCCGGCGTGCAACGTACCTAGTTCCATCCGCCCGGACTTTAACCTTCCATTCCACCCGGCCGGATTGTGCAGGACCGGGCCGTCCACGGAGGCTGAGAAGGCTGAGCTGGCTCTGGGAGTACTCCAGAGAAGAAGAGGAATGTTGCTGTAGGAGCTGTAGGTAGCTCTGGTAATGCCGTGTGCCAGGGGCATGGGTTGGTGCGGTGTTGCTGTGGTAGGGCGATGTGCAGAGCTGGGTGGCTGAGGCTCGACTCCGGTTCCTTTCACAGCGTTCGTCGTCTGCTGGGAGGGCTGGGTCGGATTCTGAGGGGTTGCTAAGGCTTTGCTCCAGGCTGCTGGAGAAAGCCTGGCTGGGACCTTGTGAACCAGGACTGGTCATGGGGGTCGGTAAAGGAGGCGATGAGCTGGTGTACGTATGGGCACGAGTATAAGCAGAGCTACTTTGGCTTGGAAATGATAAAATTGGGCTATTGTACGGGCTATTGTATGGGCTCTGTACATTTTGAGTGCTTCGCAGGTTCTTCTGATTGGTCAAGTGGACACGACGGTGAAGCGAGAGGTCAGGCGACCCCTCTGTTCCCAGCGGTGTTGAGCGAGAGCTTTCCGCTGTGTTATAGGCACTAGAACTATCTTTTTCTCGCATCTTCTCCCCTTGAAGTCTTTCAGGATACTCATTTATATCCGCAAGCTTGCCACGCCGCAGGCGGTTCTCCTTGTCTGTCCTGGGCGAGTCGTGTTTGCTCCTACGGAGCTGGTGGGATTGCATGATACTCTGACACTCTCGTTCAATGTTGCGAAGCTCCTCGTTGAGCATGTGCAGCTCCCGTGCCACACCACTCCCGCCTTGCTCTGTCAGGCTGCATTCAATGGTGCTGCTCCGTCTGTAGACTAACCCACATTCCCCGCCATTACGGATCTGGCACTTGAGCTCCAGGAGCTGTTGAAAGTGGTCACATTCAACTCCGTTCTCACTCGTCATTCCATCCTGACCTGGCTCCTGCCTGCCAAAGCTCATGGTGTCCATAGGAACTAAATGCGAGCCTGCCTCCCACCTGTCCAGAAGTTGATGTTGAGTTCTTGTTTGGGAGTGAGAAAGTTCATGTTCAGAGCCCTCATCAAAGCTGCATTTCACACCGCTGTCCATTTCAGGAATGCTCGAGGAGCAGATGGCTGTGTCTGTAGATTGTTCCTCAAGTCTTTTAGACTGTAAGAAACAAAAAGACAAGAGCTCTTAATGACTGTCAAATGAACTACGGCTAAGGAACATCAGACTTCATACCTGCTTCATGCGTCTTGCTGTTTGAAGAATTCCTTCTTTTTTCTTCCCCTGTAGAATCTCCATCTTCAGTTCCTCTAGGAAATCATGATGGTCCTCATCAAGCCAGCTTCCATCCATCTTAGAAAAACAAGACAGATGTAATCTAACAGACACACGGAGCACTCAGAGTTGGTCAAAATACTTGCCAATTCTTTCTTAATATATATATATATATATATATATATATCAAATATATATCATTATATCAAAGTCAAAACGGCCTTGCACATCCAAATTCATCCAAACATCCATTTGGCACTAATACGGGTCAAAACCATCAACAATGCCTATTAACCCACCTGTCCTTCAGGTCTGGTGATAAGCAATACTATGGATCTGGAATTCTCATTTGAGAGAAGAGCAACAGCCTCTTCCTTGTCCTGCACGTCATGACCGTTTATCTGGAAGAAACATGGATTCACTGAGACAATGACTCACACACAAAGCTAATGATAGACTGTCAAGATCTTCATACCGGAAACACACTTCATCAATGACAGAAGTGAAGCAAAATTGCATTTCCTCTCAAACGTGCCAAAGCCAGGCCCCCGCCGTGAAATAACAACCTCCAGTCAATTATGCACTTACTACGGGACAGACTTTGCATCGATTACAAAGACTGCCGAATGGGCTGCAGGGGCCGCAGCTTTTATAAAAGCATTTTGGCGGCACACACACCCCAGACACACAATTAACCAGGATCTGACAGGTGTCGTTCATCTTTTCTCCTATAGAGTAATGGTACTGTCACAGGAAGATAATAGGGGTGGAGTGAACGAGACAGACGCGAGCTGAATCGGTGCATTTATCTCCCTCACTGCTACATCCACAGATGCTTCATGTCGCTTGTACTATATCTTTCTCTCTCTGTCTTATTTCACTCATAAATTATTTGAACCTTTATCCCTATGGCCTCTGTTGAATGTCACACTAAGTCTGTTAACACGCTGTAAACGCGGAGGCATTAGAAACTGATATTTAACTGCAGTTTATCATGATAATCTGGTTTATTTGCGAGCGGCTAGATTTGTTAGTACAACATTTGCACAGATATATCCACAGGGATGAATGAAGTTGGATACCACACGTGAAAATGCTGCTTTTGAAATGAAATAGACATGTTTCTTTCATTTAAAATAATTTTTCAGCATTTTATGTAAAATTAAAGGTTGGAAATAATTATTTTTGGATTTATTATGTCCCGGTTTTGCTCAAATGCACTTGAGCTGGCACGGACTCTTCAAGTTTGTTCAAAAACTGATGATCCATGTTATACCAATATGCTTAATGCAGAAATCCAAAGAACATTCTTTGCGCTTCAATGGAAAAAAGAAATCTGACCTTTTGTCCAATGGAGATTACGGAGTCAAAATCCTATAATACCTTCTACTTATTTCCAGCTTTACGTAAAAAAAAACATAGACTGCATTGAACATAGACATAGTCCGTGACGTCACCCATAGATTTGTGAAGATCAATTTTGAAGCCTATAGTGGGCGGTGCTTGTCCTCGCCATCTTGGCACCGCGTCATTCACACATAATTGGAAATTGGCAGAGAAGATTGGAACAGCTCAGAAAAAACTTAAAATCTGGAACAAAAGGGTCTAATAATTCAAAAGTCTTCATCTTGTTTTGTAGGACATTCAATGCAGGTGTTGAATGTAAATGAGCTTGTGTATTTTTTGTACCGCACCTGTAAAATTCTGTCGCCCTCTCTGATGCGTCCATCCCTTCCGGCTAAGCTGTTGGGCTCAACCTATTAACGACAACAAAGATGACCTCAATACGTGAATACAATGCTACTCCATTAACTATCAAAATAATTCATAAGAATTGGAACGATTCTAGGATTAAAAACATACATGTTAGACTATTTACAGAAACATAATCATAAAAAATGTATTATGAAACTGAATAATTGTAATCAATAAATAAAATAAACATTATAAAATGTGAGATTTGGCAACGAGATGTGATGAAGGGATTTTGATTGGATAGAATAAAACTACCATGATCCATATCAATATGTATCATATGTTCATATGAATAGTTTCATAGTACTGCGTACATATTTACGATATAGAACTATCGATACTTTTTTTAGATTTTAACCTCAAGGTCTCCCCCAGGCATAAACAAATCCTTTTTGTAAGTTGTTTGTGCTAAACCTGTGATGATATGAATGAGAAAATCATCTTTTGCCCTGTCTGCAGTCAGGTGGTCTTCATTTACATATCTGTGTGAGAGAATGGTGTAAGAACCGGCAACATCTCTACAATAATTCACTCCCTGTCTGCGTTGAAAAACACTCTCTGTTTTGAGCCTTTGTGTTCCTTGGTGTGCGAAGGAGGTGAATGGAGAAAAAGTGGCATTTTACACTCGGCAGGAGACGAGAGAGGTGCCATTCCCTGCTAATTAAAATCGGCAATTAAAACGCTGAAAAAGAACCGTCTGTATGCGGAATCATTTTCCAGACCTGACTTCTTCTCTTCATGCTTGACTCAGTTTTGCTAGACTTTCGTCTGGCATTTGAACTTCGGAAAAGAGGAAATTTTCCATATAAAGCATTTTCGTTTAAACCCCGTGAGCATAGTGATGGGGAAGAATGAGATCAGATTAAACCAAGCTTTTATCTTTTAATTACTTTTCTGAACATTTTAATTGATGCTAATAAGTGCTCTGCATGGATTGGATTTTATGCTCAACATCACATCTTACATTTCACACTTCTGTATGTATGACACTGAATGAAACACAAATAATTGGTCTTTGATTACCAAAAACATTTTTCAGTTCCTTTTTCACAAACAAAAGTTTTCATTCAAAATGTGACCACTTTCATTGAGATAAAGATCCTATAATGATCATAATTTCCTTACAGTTCAAAGAACCCACCTGGCCAACAAAGATCGCTGCATCTTCATCCTCATCGGTGCGGTAACAGAGTGTCAGACCAAGTTTTTCCTGGCAGTTCATTCGACAGAGCTCGACCTCCTGTAACACACAAACAAACCCAGACATTTTGAATGTACGGCTTTCATTAATGTATCGTTTATATTGTATAGTTGAGAATAAAACCAAAGCAAACTTAGTTCAGCGTGTACTTAAGTATTTTAAGGGCTCTTCAAATAGTGTTCAAAATGAGCAGTAAACTAAATGACGCTCTGTAAAATAAATGATATACAGATTTGCTTACACTGAATATGACTCTAATCTTGAACAAATTTACGCAGCACACGTTTTGTGTGAAACCAACATAGCTGAATCACACAGAAATACAAAAATCAGTTTGGTTCAGTTGACAAATAAATGTGTAAAGCCTTTTTTAAGAGAACCTTATCTGGCAAAGCCTAAAAGATAGCGGATTTCTTGGAGTCCATAGTTTCAGTTCACTCGTTCGGTCTCCATTATTAGTCCTGCGGAAGATGGTCAATATGATGGTCGACTTTTATGATGCTTGTCAAAGCCGATGCTTGGCATTACTAACAACACTGCATTTGAAATATTTATTTCTCAAGATACAGTGGTTTGCCATACCTAGGCACTAACCATGTGCTTGGTTCATTCAAGCAAAACGGCTCATTTACCGGTCGACAGTCTTGACCGAGCATTGCCATCGTACATCAACCAGCCCTCCTCCCTCCACATTAACCAGATTTACAACAGAGACAGTAAGAAGTCCCACCTTTTCTTCCAAGAACACATTCACCAAACTGCCAAATATCCTTATTTGGCAAATAATTTCAAAAAATGAGTTACCAACCCCTTCACTGCAATGTCCATGGTGGGATATAAATAGGCGAACTCTCTCATATTTCAGCTGAACCCCGGTTACTGTCAGTCCGCAATGGATGCAATTCATCACCACCGGCTTTAATATAGCTTCAATATGGCTTCATATTGATCGTTTGGAAGCTAGAAGATACCTCATATTTTCCCCAGGCCTATTGTTTAAGGCCACGTGTTCACAGAAACGGATCAACCGATCTGCCGAACAGAATGATCCACTACAATCCGCCTGAAAGTAAAAGCGCCTACTGAAGGAACTCCCAAATCGCTGATAATTCTACAGATCATGGAACTTATCGAGGATATGTGCCACATTCATGTTCCCTCCCAATGCTATTAGTTTTGTTTTGGTCGGTTTTGAAAGATCGGATCGTGACAGACAGGCTGATGTTATTTCGCGTGGAAGGAGCTCATCCACTCGTGAAGCGTCGTGGGCTAATGCAGAACCCAGAGAGAGAGGACGTCTGTCATTATTTACTCAACCTTCGAGTCATTCCACAGCTGTATATTATTTTTGTGAATTTTGAAGGATCCCCATACAAACAGACTTGACAGACGTAGCCACTGTGTATGTAAAATTATCCGGCAAAAAACATGAATGCATGCTAACAATTTTTCAGGTGAATTGTATCGTTAAAAATCCTAGAAATACAGACGCTGATTTGCTAGTTTTAAAAATGCAATTGTTACATGAGATATTGCAAAACCACAGCAAATACGATCGACTAGTTTAACACTACATCTGATATAGAAAAAATTCTAATGAATCTTTATAATGATGATTTATTAAATCCCTTCTTAAATCTTATTTTTTTGCTTTTGATTAAAATGTATTTTTTATTGTATTTCATTTGTTGTGCTTATTGCTATATGAGGTTTGCTTTTGATCTGTGTATTGTCGTACAGCACTTCGGCGCAAGTCTTTTGTTTTTAAATGTGCTTTAGAAATAATTTGGGCTTGTCTTGACTATTAACAGATATGCATGTTTTCCTAGCAAAACTATCAATAAGAGACACATTAGAGGAAAACATTAATGATGCTAAAGTAAGTCTAATTATGTATGTATCTGGTCTCCTACATTTCATTCATATCAGTTATAATGGCATCATTTGTAAGTTCTCCAGCTGTATCAAGCTTCTCAAAGAACTGTCATTATTTACTAACCTTCAAGTCATTTTATAAAAAATTAAAGGAAGACTGATTTACATGAATGTCCATTTACAATACGACAAAAAGCAGAAAAGCGAAGTGAATCGTAAGACTTTAGACTATTTTGACTTGAAATGACAGTAAGATTGAACCAAATACCACAGAATTTTCTTTTTGGGTGAACTATCCCCTTAATATACCACCAATATCCCCTTGAAATTCATTCTTTATGCACCTTAAACTTCATTGGAACCCATAAAAATATGAATTTCATCATGGCAAATGGGTCTGCTTTTTAACGGATTAGAAACCCTCTGCCTTCGACTCACCTCGCATTCAAATTCATCGGCCCTTTCCACTTCTGCCTGAGTGCTGGATACATACTCTGGACAATCAAAATATTCATGATCCACCGTCTGAATGGAATGACAGCTGGGGAACGAGAACAAGAGAAACAAACATTATGTACTAGGCTAGATTTACGCACAACGTTCCATTTGCAATAATATAGTTAAGTCAGTACGCTCAAATTAAGCAGACTCCAAACCATGCGTTACGCTCCTCAGAGGATAACAGAATTACTTTGTAGCCATAGGACGCATGCAATTACGAACAATACTCATTAATCTGTTAACGCATCATGTTGGGGTTCAATTGCAAATTAACTGTTGCACGCAACTAAGCAATCTGTGCAAAGCCTGCTTGGACACATGCGCACACGAAAATGAACTGAATCCTTATTTCTGGTGATCCGTGGCCACACGTACACGCATAAATATATAGAAATCCACAAAAAAGCACATCAGGAGGCAGCTGATCAGATCGTCCACACAAACCACACCGAAGGACTGAGTGATTTATGTCTCATTGGACAATTTGAAGTGGTTCAAGGGCTGTAAAAGGGTATAAAATACTAAGAGAAACCCGTGTGCCAGCCTGTTTGATATTTTAGCACTCCATTAGGTTTTAATCACCCTGCATACTACTCATTACTGGAAATGGATAAGGAAAGCTACCACAATAATTACACATAGGCCCCGGTGTGACTTTACGACGTGGTGAGGGATATTTCGAGGGGGAGGGGGGATTACAGCCGTTGCTGGGCGATGAAGAAATTCTTGACAATAAGATGCACCAGTGGGACGTCATTGAAATTCAAACCCGAGTGGTTAAGAGAGACTAAAGAGATGTACTGTCTGCATTTGCTAGAAGCATGTATTTGCCAGAGGAAAGCTGTGTGCAGTATTATAGTGGTTTTGTGTTGAAATGTTAAAAACCTTAGCATATGTACCTGTCAGACAGCAGGAAGGGGCAGATGTCCGGCACTGGAGGGGTACTGGGTCTCATCTTTGCCAGAGCCATGATGTGCTCAAATGTGATGTCCGTCTGAGTGCATACGTCCACCACACACACTTCCTGTAAGCTGCTCTGGTTTCGAGATGCGTGGCCTCGCCTCAGTACCTGCACCACAATAGGGTCCTTCCTCATGGCTTCCACCGCCCCATCATGTCCTGACTTAGAAAAGTCACGCCCATTTACCTAAAAAGAGGCCAAAGCACAAATTTGAATAAAATTACTTACTTATTTTAGACCATATGGCCAGCACAATACATTTCAGGGCATTCAAGCACCATTCAATAGATTTTGTAAGAGTAGGATGTTCTTCAACCTAAAGAAATAAAAGCGTAACTATTTCGAACAAATTGCAGGAGAGAGCAATTCTAGATGCATTTATGGAAGCATGTTTGTGTATGTACATCTGAGATATGAATTTCACATGGGACCCAACAGTCAACAGTGCTCACGGTGACATCTGACATGTTGCACCGGATACCTGTCAAAAGCGCCCAATCAGAACTCATTCACCCGCATCACCAGGTTCAACGCCTGACCAATTTAATAGGCTTGTTAGAAGCTCCAAATATCCATATATGACCGAAGACCGAATAATAACTGAGGCAAACACACACGGTTACCAATCTTACTACTTTAGACATCATATATATTGAAATTATACAAAAAAAAATGTAAACAATGATTATCAAGTCACACAAACACACATCCCTTAATGTGAATAAGATTTAAGAAAATAATCAGTAAGAACTATGTGTCAAATTTACAACTAGTATATAAATACGCAAAGACATCAAATTTAGTTTGATAATATTCTTAATAGTAGAAAAATAGTAAGTGCCCAGAAAAAAAACCTTCACATCAGCCCAGAGCGTCTCTATGGTTTGTCAATTTAATATGATTTGTATTTACAACTAGTCCTGCAAAGGTACATTAGGATGTTGCCCTTGAAGAAAATGTATCTGACCTTTGTGTTCCATTAAATTTGCCCCATGCATTTAATATTTCAAGTCAAAGAATCCCGCAGGAATGCACCCTTGATCAAAGTTTGACCCACTTTAATATATCATCCCACTTACAGTATCTGTCCCACAATGACAGTCCTAAAACATGTAACAGATCGTTTTGGTGAAACGATTGTCTATCAGCTAATTCTGAACTAGACCCCAATTGCTTATTTTTCAGTCATACACCAGATTTCATTGTAGCTTCATTTTGCATTAAGAGCGCAAAGAATATGGGTTTGATCCCCAGGGAACAAACATAGCGATAAAAAAATGTGTCTGAAGTCTCTTTGGATAAAAAGTGTCAAAAAAAATAAACAAAACCCATTGATGTGTAAGACGTCTGTCCTCCAACCTCATTTCAGTTTTGACATTGCTGTCAATAAACAGCAGCTTGTAGACCTATTCCTCCTTTAATTTACTCTTGTTTCAGGAGACTCAGGCTGTCAGGCACAACTGGCGTTGAAACCAGTGTGAACAACCTCTACGTCTGACACAACATGACAGTGACCTTTGCTCTCCGGCATTCATCAACTCACAAGTATCCCACCCTAGACCGCTTCCCCCAAACACCATCAATGTCAGAATCTAAATAGACCTTCCCCCATTGAGCGCATAAATGTCCACAGCATCACTACCACATTCAGGAAGACCAGAGAGGATGAGAATTTTTAGGCTGTCTGTGTCTCACCAGATGGGCCAATTAATCCAGCTGTAACTAGAAAACACTCAAGGAATGCAATACACAGAGAAGGAGACTCTAAACTTCTTGAGTGGTCTTGGGTTGTGTGAATGTGCATGAAGCTCAACAGATGTGGGTGGTGTAGGAGAAACAAATATAAAATGATTAGATGGATTAATAAATAAACCTCACATCCACAGTAAACATGACATGCCCAAGGACTAACTAAAGTCCAATTACTGACCGAAAGATATACAATTGAATATACGTTCATGTTACATAATACACACACATCGCCCATTCATTCACCTACATGTTTTTCATATTTTGAGAAATGTCAGTGGTTTTGTATACATGGTCAAAAGGGTCAAATGTGTTTGGTTACCAATATTCTTCAAAATGTCATCTTTTGTGATCAAAGAAACCAAGTCATACAGGTTGAGTGAATGATGAAAGAAAATGTTTTTTTCTGGTTAAACTATGCCTTTAAATGCGCAATATCAAACCTCAAGGAGCCACGGTGAACATCATATATTGAATATATTTTATGTGGTAGAAAAATGTGGTGGTTGTTTTGGTATTAAAAGCACACAAAAGCTTTAACGCCATCAGCACATAGCTATACAACTATGGAGCAGACTCAAGCATCTAGCTGTTTAAGACTACATGAATCATAAGCAAATTGTAAGAAGGCATCTCCCAATAGGAACTGACTGGTATTGAGAAACACTTGGGCCAATTCATTCTCATTGATTCACATAGATTTTTCATGTTTAAAAACGGACAGGTAAAGAAACTCTGAAGTTCACTTCGGTCAATGCCGATCCACAGCGATATGAATGTAAAGGTCATTGACGTCAATGAAACATGGCCGCCACATGCCAACGTCCCACCTGCCCACCTACACGTTCCACCTCCATACACGACTCGCAAAAGGTCAGGTGCCCACGACTGGATAACAAGGTGTGAAACTGGAACGTACCCAAGTCACCTCAGAGCTATTGTATTGATTTCTGACTTTTATAATATCAGCTGTGCCTCAAGAGGACCATGTAGAATCAGAACGGTGAAGTGGAGAGCGGTGAATGTAAGAACCTGAACCTATCTGCGGTCTTACATCAGTGGACGAGTGTACAATGTGTGTGTGTTAAATGTCAGAGCTGTCATATTTGGGTCAGTTTTCGTCAGGCGACTCGCTGCCTTGTTTATTTACTCAAAGGTGAACGATTTGCACACGTGAGATAAGCACCAAGGCGCGATAAGACAGTGAGAGTGTGTGTTTAAACACATGTGGCATGTGAGATAAGAAGTGGATGTGGACCTCGGGGTTTACTCACACACACACACACACACAGAGAGAAAGAGCATTACGTCAACCTAAAAAGTGCCAGTTGTTTGGAAAAAGACTGCCTGCAGTTGCAAAGGATTAAATTCAGTTGTGCATTTTTGCTGCACATTTGGGATGCATGCTTTGAATTCATAGTGTTAGAAAGGAAAAAATCTAAGATATTCTTTAGACCCAACAAATCCGACACACTGACCTATTTACCCCAACGTCGCATGTGATTGAGCCTTCAAATTTATTTACCAGTAAATACGAAAAGCCTGAATAGGCTTTATTTCATAAAGAAATAGCCCAAGTGACACACGCAATGAACCCGTTCTGCATCATTGACTCAATTTTATTTAAAGGGAGTAAATGTGTATCCACAAGAATCACCAGAATTACTCGGAGCGGAGTCTCGCCGTGTCTTTAAAATATTCACATATTCGAAGAGAGACTATTAACTATTTGCATATGCTATCTTCCTTGTCATCTCTGAACCAATTAATCAACGTGGCAGGAAATTAATGAGAGGCAATTAGTCCTCTAACGGAATTCATGACTGAACTAGAGGTGAAGAGAGAAAGAGAGAGAGAGAGAGAGAGAGAGAGAGAGAGAGAGTTCTTGGTGCAAATTATTATTTATTAACATCACTGAAAATAGGGTTTGTTTCATTGCAAATATCCAACACAAGCATACTAAACATGTCCCTATAGGGGCTCGGTACTTTCTTTATGAATTATTTTTATATTAAACATTAAGATGGTGTATGTACTTATTCATAAAATTATACAATTCTTTCTCCTTTACAACAAACTTAAAAAACGTTTGTACAGGCCTTAGATAAAAAGACGAGATGCCTCATTTAATCTTTTTACCAGATAAAAAACATTTCTCAACCAATTTCAATAGTTTTGAGAGTTAAAAAATAATTCCTCTATATTTGCTTATTTATAGTAAGAAATTGCTTTTTGTCAAAGAAATGTAAAGCGTTCAAAACAGTAAAATGTCAACGTTTCTGCGTTTTTCCTCGCAAAACACACCTTCGCATGTGTATGTAGATGCCCTTTCCAATATGGCGGCACCATTGACAAAATACACAAATCCGGCAATGCGCTCAATGTGTCAGTATCTGTGATTACACACCAAAACCACTGAGATCAAAACATTCGCTGCCATCGTCATTATCTGAGAAATTCATGCTTTTGCAAAAAATGTAAAATCCTCTTTAGGGACAAAGCACTATCCTCGACAGTGGTTTTGAAGAGTGTGCCACCAATATGGCACCGGATTACTCTGTGGCTTCCCAGATAGTGGGAAGCTGACGAAACAATGCAATTCTGCACAGTTCACCCTCCAGGCAAACATCTACCTCTCATAACATAATTAAATTCTCCATCAGTTCCTAGCAGTTTGATCCTCCTAGCGATAGCAACACCTCTCATTCTTCTCTATTTTCGAGTAAAAATAAATAATGCATTTGAAATAACAGGCGCATACATCACACAGAGCCCTGTACGTGTCTGTGTATGTCTAACTAATGAGTCTTTCAGCAAGACCCAGCCGCGGATGACACGGGTTATGACAAACCACATCAACAAAACATTTATTAAGCCTCAGTCCTCAGTGCCTAACAACAATAACCTGATTCAAGCACTTCTCAAATACGCATTCATGCCGCACGCCGTCACTGAATAGATGCGTGCGTGCATTCAGTATGTTGGAGGTGTGGGGGATTTTTTTCTCCATTACTACTGTGCAGGTGTGTAAACAAATGAAATATTCTCAGGATGACTTTATTTGGAGAAACCAGTGGCAGTTGTGGGTCACCTGATACCCACAGGTAACACAGGTTTTAGCATTTATATTGAGTCATTTAGCAGACGCTTTTATTTAAAGCGACTTAGAAAGAATTCAGGGCGCAATAAGCAATATCTCATACAAGAACAATTCTTTATAACATTGAAAATATGTTTTAGTCTTTGGCAAAGAGTTTGGCAAACAAGGGGTCCTGGGTTCAAATCTTGTAATAATATATCATTTGTTTAACAAACTAAGCAAAATTGCAAATAGAACTTGACAGCTGGTTAATACCATACAATTTTGTTGAGTGGAAGACATTTTGATAATTCGGGTCACAGTTTGTAAAGAAAAGACAAGCATAATTTTTAGTTTTGAGCATAATAATCACTGTAAAGATTTGGTCCTTTCCATGGTCACAACTGGATTTTCATTTAAGTTTTTTGGAGCTGTAAATCTTCACAAATTCAAAGCCACTCATCCTTCACAAACAAAACACCAAAACCAATTTCGCTATTGGCCGGCCCCTGCCGTTGAACCCGACCTCAAAGTTCACCAATAAAATGTCAAAGTAAAAATGCTGCGGTCCAAGCCAACATTAATCACGTCGAACACAAAGCAGCACAAGGCTATACAAAAATACAAATAGACGACCCAAGAATCAGGGCGAAATACGCTACGTTTTTTGAACGGGCTGACGTTCACTTGACCCGACGCCGTAAACTACAGATTGTGCCTGAGGGGCAACGAAGCTGTGTCTTGGCCTTATAATGCCTGAGAAATCAGTCAGGCAGGACGGGGAGAGTTATGGGCAGTGCGGTCGGGCTGAGAGGGAGGGAGAGACAGAACTGGGTGTGATTAATGGTTTCAGTCTGTATGCTTCATTATTTCAGGTGATTTCTCTGGTAGTAGGTGTCCAACAAGCCTCCCTAATGACTTTAATGAAGCCAGAGCAATGATTCCAGCAAGTACCAAAGAAGTATTTGGAATGGTCTTGATTTTGCTCTGTTAAACCTTTAAAACAGAAACTAATGAAAATGACCTTAAAAGATCTTTAAGTGTTAGTTTCAGCAATTTCAATATTGTCTACATATTATTTTTGTGTATATAAAGCATAAATTTCTATTGCATACAGACGCAAGATCGATAATGACCATTCATGTAATATTGCTGATAATACAAAACGATGAATGTGAATGAAATAAACATCTCTGGTTTGGTGCTGATGAAGGAGAATTTTGAAACTGAAACAATGGTTGGGTTTTCTTTGACTGTGTGTGTGTGTGTGTGTGTGTGTGTGTTCATTGCAAGGACTATGGGTGTTGACAGATTCCTAATGAAAACCTAAACAAGAGAAAAAACTTCTATTCTAGGAAAGACAAAGAAAAGGGAAACGTTCTAATGTACTTCCTTGTCTTCCTTTGTTATCAGTGTTTTCCTCTCCGTCTGACTGTAATGTTTACGGCGAGTCCAGTGCCAGAGGCTTATTGTTTGTAACTTCCTCCTACAAGCATTAGATGCTATATTGACCATAGTGTATCAGTGTGCCTGGTTAGAGCACGGCACAGAATACGATATTCATTTTAAGCATGGGGTTAATTTTTTTAATATAAAAATACGACAAAAGCACCAACATCATCTTGAAATGGGTGCTTGCCCAAAACAAATCGCATCAGAAAAATTTCATAGAAAATGTGGCGCACCAAAACACAGGATGGTCTGCGAAACGTTACTCATTTTGTGAACGTCTTTTAAAAAAAGCACACAAATTCAGTTTTTTCTGTTTAGGCCTACAAAAGCTCTTTCTCTGTTAAATAATGAAGTTTATTTTTCATCTGAGACACAATAGTGCCATTGAACAAATCAACGTCAATACAAACTACACAAAAACGGTCTAATTAAAGTATTTCAATGCTAATTGCTTTCAGCCATTCTTTTGTCCTACATCCCACGTTTGCGGATCCAAAATCTGATGAATGTATCTGGCAGTCGAGCGTGGGCTGGCACGGGCCGGTCATGCTCTGCGTGCAGCTAATGCACCACTACAGGTGTGGCACATGCGACCACCACCGCGCAGCCAAAAGAGACATCTGCTTCCGATCCAACCTGAAGTCCCACATTCGGATCACCCCAATATTAATGATTAACAACATATTAAAACAAGGTAAGTGTATGAAAAATTTTATGTGTGAAAGCTTTATAACATCCGTGACGTTTTGTGCCCCTCTCTGAATGCATGTGTAATTCCTGGCTCTTTCTGTTACACGCCAATTAACATTGTTCCCGATGTGTGAGATCGGATTCCATTCATTGAGATTAAAAATAACACACTTCTTCGCACCTGAGCACTCTTCAAGAGAAGATCTGAGCTAAAAACACTCACGCCTCTGACTCACGAGGCTAAAGTACGCCACGGCGGGATGTTTTGGAGTGCAATCTAGCTCCATTCAGGCTGTCGACAGTCAGTCAACACCCGTTTTCACAGTCGCTCCACGGATGACTTCAAGTATGAATTGGGTGTAATTGGCTAATCAGTAGACATATAGACAGAATTTCAATGAGCAGACAAAAAGAAGACCAATATTATAACATTATAAGGCTTGGGCTAGTAGTCACACCTTTTTACTTCAGTTACTATTTCTAAGGTTTCTTACTAAGGTGAAATTGTGTCATTTTAAACCTGTTTGACTTCTGTAGAACACAAAAGAAGATATTTTGAAGAACGTTGGTAGCCAAACATCACTAGGCTTCATTGAAATCCATTGTATGGACACAAAACAGAGACATATTTTCTGTTCCACATATGAGAGTCACGCATAACAAGAGGGTGAATAAATTATGACCGAACATATATTTTCGAGATAACTTATCGCTTTAAACTGTGTGACAACATGCCCCTATCATGACAGTAACACACAACGCACCAGCACATCCAGCGTCTCATTTCCCAGAAAGGATGCGCAAAACCGCGCTGATGTTTCATGGAGCGGATCTGGTTACGGATTGAAGGCGCAACTCCGTGCACCACAGATGGGTCGTGTGATACTTAATACGCAAGCTGTCAGCGCGAAAGACCTCAGAGAACCGCTAATGACTTTTAAAGCACAAAAGAAACCCAACACAAGTTTGATGCTGCGGCGGTATTGAATGAACATCTAGAGATGCAACAAACGGGTTCCGCGTTCGGATTCATGCACAGAATCCATCAGAGCATTATTTGTCAGTGCAAAACTTTTACAATTAAACAATAAACATGACTATAGGTTCAACACACCCACAAGAAATGCTTTGTGGGTGAATAAAGAATGTCATGGTGTATTGGTGTCAGACTCGGAGGAAATGACCCGGGCCAAGTTGTGTCTTTCTGACAGACTGTCACTTACACAGGGGTCCGGGGCCAGCCAAGAGGAACAGACAGGAGCTGTGACCTCCTCTTATGTGTGTGTTTGTTACGGATGAAAGGTGAAATACGTCAAATCCTATCTGCCGATGCAATTTTGCTAAATTTTACAGTAAACTTTACAGCGTTCTGCTCGGTCCTTTCCCTCATACACAGAAGATGTCTCACCTTTCCAAGAACAACAGAGAGAGAGAAGTGGGGGTTGGGTATCATTCTAATGTTTTCAGTGCCAGATACAGACTCTAGAAGCCGCACGGAGATCTATTCGTGTGCCTTAACCTAGCACACAGAGTCTCCATCATTTGGTCTGCATAACAAAACTGCAGTCTGGCACTAATTGTTTTTAATATCGCAGCGCACACAATCCATGAATTAACTAAATTTGTCTGAAGAGCACTTGAACTCGATTTCTCCTTGATACAGCGGCAGATCTACAATGCACAAGTTATTTTCTCCCTAGATGCTTGGCCAGATGGGATATTAGGCATTGCCATCTAGACTTATGCACCTGCTAATTGTGTGTTAATTACAAACGGATCCATCCGCAGAGCCCTGGCGCGCTATAAACAGCTATATATAAATATAGCAACTCAATCAATACGAAACAAATCAACACAAACCAATCGAATGATATCGAGACAACGTTTAAAGATGGTTGAGTTTAGCAACACGCAGTCCAAAAACCGAGCCAAGGGAGATTAAAAAACCTTACATGCTACCCTATTGCCCTAGTTCCGCTCATTATGTCAAGTGAACAGCGGTATGTAGATTTAACGCCATCTTTTTCATTCGCTCATGTGTGACAGAGGCGCAATCAGCCCCTTTCGACTCGGCAAGTGGGGGCGACTCGCTGAGGATTGCATGATGAACACAGACAAAACTCTATAACTTCACATAATTACCAATCAGGCCTGGATAACGGCTTTAATTACACACCGGTGTGTCTTGGCCAGACAAGCAGGTCATCTCCAGAGCGATTTCACACAAAGACTTTTATTATCGGTTTTGCTCAAATTAGACCATGGATTTCTTATAAGTGTTAGGCCAAAATATGGGGGGGGGGGGTCAAATAAATGTATTAAAAATGTAATAAAACCCTAAATGTTTTTATTTCTATTGGTGATTTGAGTTTAAAGGTGCGATCTGTAACTTTTGCCTCTCTATCTCTGAAACATAACGTTGCAGGTTACTTTATGTCAACTGACTTCAAACTGATATTTCCTGGGAAATCGTACCAAACAACTTAACTTTATTAAAAAAAACATTATAAACTATATAGTTTTGAACATTGTTGTCGAAACATTGTTTGAACAGTTTTTACTATATATTAAGTGGAATTTTCAGGGGCGTTACAGCTTTTATCAGGACATGACAGTAAAGAGCTGACAGGAAAGCGGTGGTGCAGGTATATGGGAGCAGGTCTGGAGTCTTACTTGGCCTACCAAAATTTTCTTTTTTTTTATTTGAACCAAAAAGAGTTAAGGAATATGCAGCTTTATGGTCAAAATAAAAATGGCATTTAACCATTGCACTTGAATTCAATTATAACCAAGAATTAGATTTTTTTTCCTAATGGCAATCGATTGGCTCCTGAAAAGTCATATACGGGAGGTGTTTGGACGGAAGTTGTTAAAAAAACTGGGCATGATGATGTCAGCCAACAAGTATGATATTTTCCAAGTAGAGCAAATCATCACACCATGATAAATAAAAGATTGCAAAGATGAACAATTTCTTGAGCATAACATACACAACCAGTAACATAATATATCATAATATAAAGGAAAATGTCTAATGCAACAGTGATGTGGACAGAAATAAAGAAATAAGCACATCGACATATAACCCCACATTTAGATATCATTGCCCTGTTTTCAGAAGCTTGGCCCACACTAATATGCTACAATGTGAGCCCAATTAAATGTGATCAAGTCTACAATATGAGAGTTTTAAGAACAAACCACATAACACAATATGACCTATGCATGCACACACACAACACACCAAACAGTGTCTTGTATGCACATAGTACATTTTTACATGGCAAGTGCAACAACACAGGTGATACATACTTAGGGAAGACAAGTCAAGCCTATGCTTTTTAAAATAAAATGACAAAAAAGAAAAGGTCAATACATCATTTCATATAAGATGAGTAGATCACACAGAAGTGCAAAACGCATTGAATCTCTGAGCAGTACTGACACAGCATTTTGATTCCAGCAATAACCGCTCCGCAATGACACTGTAGGGAATTATAACCGCCAATGTTCAAGACAAATAATAAACATTTGCATCACACTAACGCATTTGGTAGAAGCTTTTATCCAAAGAGACTTCCAGTGCTTTCAAGGTGTAGGCTACATATTATGGGTTTGTGTGTTCCCTGGGAATTAAACCAACAACACTGCAAGTGCATGCTCCAGCAGATGCCTATAGGAACACTAGAGTAAATGGTTCGTAAATGTGTAAAAAGTACAAAAAACTTTAACTTTAATTTGATCCAAACAGTATGAATGCCCTTCACCAATCGGTTGTTTAATCAATTTGAGATCATAAATAAGGAACTGTCATACATCCAATCTTTTGAAAGCCATATAAAAAAATGTATAGTAACTGTATAGCCACACACACATACAGTTTCTGTTCAGAAAGATCAGCGCCTATGCAAATGACATGAGACAGAGAGTCCACATAAGGTCATCTGCCCTCTTTCCGGACCAGGAGAAAAAACTCAGCACCTATCATTATAGAAAATCACCCAGGCTGACAGACTGAGATAACGTCTATTTTTAGCAATAACTGCAAGTATTCCATACATGCAAGAGCCAAAAAAAAGACTTTTAAATGAGGTTTCCATCAAAGACACGCACATGTTTCTCCAGGGTTGGAGCTGGCAGACTCTGCGGATACAATCACCCCAGGGCCTGTGCCATCCGTTAGCCTTATCTTCCAGCATGGTCACAAGATTAATCAAAACTACACAATTCTCTTTATATCACCCTACACGGATCGTCATTCATCAGCAAGGAGTATCTTACACAGAATGGCTGACAATAAGATGGATGAGTATGTTCTGAGAGACAGACAGAGGACACTACCCAGCTGCGACGATGCCATGAGAGATTTCGGTTCGGACATTCACACACGCTGTAACTGGTTCCTCTTGGCAGGCCTCCCTAAAGGTTGTCCTCCATCTGGACACCCATTAAACTTGAAGGCCGTGATACACTGACTGCCTGGTTCAGCCGCACAGATCCAGGTCCATATGGCTAGTTAGTGATCATGGGTGACACTTCCTGTCTGAACCTCGATGGCCACCGTAGGGGGCACATAGGTAAACTGGCGGTTGCCCAAATATTGAAAACCACAGCGACTCTATGCCAGATATAGTTTAGGTTGATTTAAACAAGAGCGGGTATTTACAAGTGTTTAATAGTATTTAACTAATCGTTATCAGTTCTGTGCAAAATATTTTTAATTAAAGGAGAAAACGATCATTTAACAAGTATGGCGTCATCAAATGAAGTCACTTAAACAACTTAAAAAACCTCATGCAAACCTGGTTTTCTTGGTTTTTATAATAAGCTGATCTTTATAGTTATTGTGTTTTTGTATTATTTGTCAGTTTTTATGTCACTTGATGTGCCGCCACCCGGGAACACAGTTAAAATGAAATAAGTCATTTATTTGCCGTTGACTATCTCATACTTAAAAAAATCCTACGTTATTTTGAACCCCTGTTGGGTAAAATACGGACATTTTAATAATTGAACAATGGATTGGGCTCGTCCCTTTTTGACCCAACCAAGAGTTCAAAATAACCCAGCATTTTTTAATGGAGAAAATATAAATGGTGCAAATGAGTGCACTCATGATCCACGGCCCGGGAGTGAGACACAGCATCTGTCCCCATACGGACCCCTGACTGAGGCTGTAAACTGCACTGCTCCCCTGGGGCTCTGCATCTCTGCTCCACTCAGTTAAATAGCATTCAATCACCTCAATCTAATATGCCTACCAGAAAATTACTGCACTTTTGAAATACATACAAAATCTCGTCCACATTCCAATCCTTTTAGGAGCCCCAGATCCTACACCCAACTTGGAAACTAGGTGATGTTTGGTTTAATGGAGATCACAGTACTAATCTCTTAAAGCGGAAAAAAAAACAGATTCAGATACAAAATGTTGACATTGGCAGGTGATTTGGAAAAACTTTGTGAATAACTGTAATTACAATTCAGAAGAACATCTAAAAAGCTTTACGCCAAGCTTTGCAGGTGCTCTGCACAACGCCGCATTATAATTTTTTTACAATATGTTGCCTACAAGCCATTTATCATCTGTAATGACATCACACATGACATCAGAACGCTTAAACAGAGTTCGACAGCCAGCTTTCTTCGAAGTGAGGTATCAAACCGATGTTATGAGAAGCAAAGCTCAGACTGTGTCGAAATCATAAAACCTGCCGTTTCTGCTGACTGAACAAAAACGCAACCTAGTTTCCCAACAGAGAGAGAGACGGAGAGAGAGAGAGTGCCTGGGATGTCTTTGTAATGTAGGTAACAAAAGAAAAGAATACATTTCCATGGTGAGCCCGCAGAGACGAAAACACAAGCACTCAACTCATAAATCTCACAGACCACCGGGGCTAAAAGGGTTTGGGCTGCCAGGAATAGTGTCAAAATCGTCAGAGCTTGTGAAATTGCTACGTGAGCGAGCGCTTGCGTCTGTGTTTACGTGTGTGCGGTGTTGCTGTCATACACCATGTGAGCCTGCTACACACATTTTCTTTGATTCCTTCTTTGATTCAAAGCTTGAATATTTAAATATGGCAAAAACCAGAGATGGAGAAATCGGAGGCAACGACGCCATGACACACTTTTACTTTCAACCTGGGAATTCACTCTTTTGAGATTCGATCCAAAACTTGTATTCTCGCTTTCAACCTCGTTGTACCTTGATCCATCCGTAAGACATCGCTGTTGTTCCTTGCCCTCCAAACTACATTTTATTTCATCTTTTTCTCCATCACTGCTTCTTTTGATGGTTATCTAGAGCTCAAACAGAGCTACACCGAAGAGACCTACATGTACCGTGAATACAAAGTCACACACACACAAGCAATAACTTGAAGCAAGTAGTAGTTCAAACCAGCTCCACACGGTTCACAAAGACCATGCTGGTGTCTCTTACTCTTCTTCATTTAATAGTGCCGCTGCACAAAAGAGCAAATGTTCGCACAAATTTACCAAACACATTTAATGAAGCCGGCGTGAGGCTGGGCTTAATGCAATCTGAATGAGTTACTCCACACACATCCCTGCTGTGAGAGTACAAACTTCTGTCACCTTCTGATAATCTTCCGGACTGGACAAAAGGCACCTTTTAACATCCAATTAGGGATCAACAGTGTTTTGTACAACAGCTTAATGAGGCTGCGATAAGAGCAACGTGAACATATTCTCTCAACGTGAAGATGGGACTTTGCCATCAATGGAACGTTAGCATTTAGTCTGGACAGAAATAGGGCAGAACTGGTCTGAGATCAGCATACTTAATATCAACCCTAACCCTTGAGACATTTGGTTTTATCCAAAGTCATATTCAGCACTTAAACTTCATCCCTCTTGAACCTCGTGCTTCCAAGTGTACAATCCCTACCTGTGAGCATCTCATTCAACACTTGTGCTTACATTAACATGCACAGTTGTTAAGGGCGTGTGCTGCAAATCTTTCTTTGATCATTGACAAATGCCTTCAGGTAAGTGCTCAATACCATTGAGAATTTCATCACGACAACAGCGAGCGCCCCCAGAAAAACTTTCTGTACAGTAGAACAAGAACCCACGAATCGAACTAAGCTGACACTTTCACAACACCATAGATAACAACTTGTGCTTCCATTATTCTCATTTGGATCACAGTGTTTCCTAGATGTCAACACATACATTTCTCAAACGGAGCATTCTGAAAAAGACAAAAGAAGAGATTTCCCCCGTGGACGTCCTATCTGACCTCATGTCTCGATCTCTCAATGTTTTATTAAAAAGGTCAACTCACCTGTGCGATCTCATACAGCAGCTTGTAATGTTCCTCTCTCTTCTGCAGCGTACACAGGTTGCAACCCATCGTGTCGTTGAGGGTCCCCCGATAGATCTCCGGCAGCACGCGCGCACACACACACACCAGGGATTTCCCTCAAACGTAACGCATCTCATCAGTGGGTATCTCTCACCCCGACTTCGTGTAAAAACCAGGATCCCTGGTAAATGAGTGCGTGTGTGCATGTGTAAGAAGCGTGTGATGATGTTTCATACCACCGTCTCGCTGTCGCTCTCTCATCCACACCAGCAGTCCTCCACACACGCGCTGTACTAACCCCTCTTCATAGAGACACACCCCCCTCCCTCACTCGCCCATCTATGTCTCTCTCCCTCACTTTCTAAAGCTCAGCACACATGAATACACCTACTCTGGCTCATGAATAATAATGGTATCCGTTGGTTATTCATTAAGATGTGCGTAGAAGGCGTAGTCCGTGGAAGGTGGTGTGACTGTGTTAACTGAGTATTTATCTCAAGGCATTAAATAAGGTGATAATAAGTACTAGATGTACGCAATGAGAAAATTGGGTCTTATACACTTATTTATTGACTTATTGGGTCATAGGTATTATTAGTTTGTTAGTTTTATTAGTTGGAGAAAATTGAGCTATCTTTTTATATTAGTTTGTATCAATTCGAATCCATTAATATACAAAATTTTGTCCAAATTCTTTCTTCTGCAGTACAAAAGACAATTTGAAGAATGTTGGTAACCGAACAATGGCGGCACCCATTCATTTGCATTGGTTATGTGTCTGTACAATAAAAGTGAATGGGTACAGCCATTGTTTGTTAACCAAAATCTTCTTATAGTAGATCTGTAAACAGAATACAGATTGGACAACTGCTATTCTGAATATCGTGAGAGGGCGGCACAGCTATATTTATCTTCACACGTGTCAGTGGTTGATAAATTTGATTTATGTTGGAGGCTTATTGAAAGACAATGGCCCAGTAAATATGCATAGGAAACAAGAAAAGACACAGACCATTATTGATCGTCCTCAAATTAATTTCCTGACTTACAGAAAAAGAGAAGAAAAGAGAGAGAGCCGTGGTGATAACAGTGTACCGTAGAGCCGGTTCTCCTCTGGCAGCGAGACAGCTCTCTAGGGAAGCAATAATCCGATTCGTGGAGCTTTAATTTCACTCAGCAGGTCTAAAGAGGATCTGAGCCAACTTTGCCCCAACTGGAGCTTCTTCTTCCCAAACACGGCTCTCTCCGGGCCTCCACAACATGGATGTGGAGATACCCAACATTTCTCTCCTTTCATCTTAAAGTCCATTAATCTCCAAACAGCCTAGAAGCAGAAAGAGTAGTTATAGAGGTTTTTCACAAACTTGAACCTCAGCCAGACATAAGGTACGTAGATGCACTACAAACCAAACGCACTACGTGTCAAATCCTCTAGAAATTGATCAATACTCATCAGAAGCAGTAAAGAACAAAGGGATTTCATTCAATCCCATTTCAGTCTATGGTATTTCATTCGACTTCAACGTTGCAATCCATATTCACTAAGATGAGACAGGTCATCTACAGAGAGAGATCAGAATGCAGTGTTGCAGATAACATCAGCTGCTGACATCACAGGTCACCGAAGATGACCCCGAAGGTGACATCATCAGGGATAATAGTGCTTAGAGATGCTACATGGGGTGACCTCTCGTATCACTGTAGTGGCGTTTCTAATGCTATTATAGCATGCACAAGGGGTCAAGGTGTAAAACAAAAGCACAGATTTAAAACACAATGTGATTGTATATTATTAATAAGGTAATCTTCTGTATTTAGAAGATATTACTTATGGCCTACGGTAGTATGTTTACCACATAAAACATCAGATTTACATATTGACAAATATTTCAAAATGTGAAGCCATGTTATCGACAATCCAAATGTCAAGAACTATGTCACCCAACTTAAAGTACTATTCATACTATTCATGCCACTTTCCTTTTTAGTGTGCTTAAGGCATCAGGGGAAGCATGATCTTTCATGCACTGTACTGGCACTATGAAACCTTCAGCTCTGTTCTGACGGATGTGAAATCCCCTGCAGTGTGTCTTCACACAGTTAAGATGAGTCATCGGTTCAGCGGTTCAGAATCCAGCAGACTTTTCAACATCACCATCTGGGCCTCGGATATCCTCAGAGACATCAAATTGTCCTTGAAAGTGCAATATGCTAAATTGATAAAGAAATAAAGACAAAATGTTTGAAGATAGGTAAACGCGCCAATACATTTTTAACAGCAGATGACTTTTGTTGATTTTTTCTCTTCTGCTTAAATCAATGGACACTATAAACATTGTAAAAAGTAAAAAACTAATCCTTGAACTAAAATCGAAGGGTGCATAAAGGACTTGTGGGTGACCGATATCTCAACCCTTGAGAAAATCATTACACAAATGTCTGCGTCTATGACTGTTAAGTGCCTTTAACCAACAAACACTGATATACAGTATATATTATTTAAAAGCCATTTGGCGTTCAACGTGTTGACGTATGTGAACAACTTATTGTGAACGTTCACATCGCAACGAACACCAAAACAAGGAATAATATGAAACACAGCTAACAGGTGCTCATTGAGTGATGCTATCAGAATAACTGAGGGCTGATGCGCCATGTATCTCAATGACCAAAACACATCAATTATTTAAACTTATAAATCATTAAACGGAATGAAAACACAAGCAGAACTGTTGTTAGGCGTAGTAGCGTGAAAACGATTGTAATGCAAACACGTCAGACACAAAATATGTTCGAGATGTCTGAATACTTTATATCAAGCGTGTCGGGAGACAAAAAACGGCAATGTGCTATGACTTCCAAAACGCATAAAATGTCAATATTTCAACATGTGAGTTATTAAAAATAAATATTTACATTTTTTTATTAAATTTGAGTTTTAAAGGTAATAATGTTTACTTATTGTCTTCCTGATGGCCACTTTATATTGATACACTTCAGTTGTAGTATGTACCTGCAGACCGGCACCGATCACAATTCATGCACTAAAAACAAAATCCAAACACGTTGTTTAAAGAATAAAAACACTACACCACTTGTACTACAGTTCTACAAAAACGTAAATAATTCGGTACACAAATGTTAAATGTATTTTGGCCTTTTTGTACAGCTTCCAACTACCATCGACAACCTAATCCTGCTAACCAGCACAACTCGGACCAAAAATGTAATTACAGCGGTTTAAATTGACCTAGAGGCGTCAAGCAAGTGAACATCAACCTCAAATTCATCCCTCGACACCTCTGTGGATCATTTGAAGGCGCCAGCGGATCTCTGGCTCCGCTGTGTGTCTTGGTACAATAAAACTCACTCACCACAATCTGACCTCAGATCACTTTAGACAGACTGACTGAAACTTATCTGCAGCAAACAGCTGAGTCTAGTCTAACCCTACGGTTACAATGACCTCTCCAAACAGTCCCACCCATCTACACAATCGGACTCTGTCTCAGACCAAAGACAGTAGCCTCGCTGACTCCCTGTCCAGTCAGACAATGACATCACGGACGCTGTGTATTAAGGTGTCTTGTAAGGAAACTTGTATCATATCTATAACAAATTCTAGAGAACTTTAGATCAACCAATATAGGAATTGAAAAATTGTATCATTGGTTAAAAGGGTTGTCTCGGTAGACAGGAGGATGCCAATATTGGATTTGTCTATGTCTGTAAACGGAGTATAAAAGCAAGATTTTTAAGGTTTGGGATGGAGCCTTAAGCAGGGGAACAATATGTAAAGCAGGGGGGCTCATGAATATTAATTAGATAAAGTAATATTCGGACAGTTTGCTGAAGAGCAGGTATGTGAGCATTAACCATAACACTTACTGCTTTGTGTTCCCTTGGCAAAATATTTTTTCTTTATCAAATATGGTCGTCTATTTCTGCATCTTGGCCAAGCGAAACAAGCTCTTAAAACAATAACGATTATTTGAGTGTGAAGCAAACTCTGAAATTCGTACAATATGTCCCACATTTTTATATGGGTTGCAACGCCCCAGCACTCAGACACAACCTGGTCTCCCCAGACCGTCCCCAGCAGTGGCCCTAGGGCACGATAACCCAAGAACCCAAACACGCACACGCTGCTGGAGCCTTATTCCATGTCTGATGTTTTAACGCAATCGAGCAGTTCTCATAAAAAGCATTATGGGGCTTTCCCCTGGTGCCCCCTCCAGCTTCTACTCTCAGGTGGTCGAATTTGAAACAGCACTGGAGGGCCCCCTTTACAGCTAAACAGCATCTGTGCCAAACGTGAGATGCTTTCCATTAAAAACCAAAAGAAACTGCTCGCCATGGCCGCGACAGCTTTGGTTTCATTTGAACAGCAGGCTGCGGTAAACTAATGCCCTTGTCTGTGTCTCTAAGTGTCTGTGTATCTTTGCCTCTTCGCTCGCTCCTTTAAAATCATCTTGATCTCCTTCTCCTGATTAGTTGGCCGTCCGGTTGGTGTTAAGTTGCTTATAGCCAGCTGTCTGCAGTCGCTGTGTGTTTATCCTACGTTTACGGTCTTAAATGAGACCATTCGCTCGGATGCGTTTCTCTGTGGAGGGTTTGTGGGTGAATCTCACGAGCAACACATCAGTCATTTTTCATACCAAAAAAGAAAACAAAAAATACTACAGGCTGCAGGCCCTCTTGTCAATATGCAAATTCTTATTATTGTCATGTTTTGTATATGGTTTCTTTCCTTCCGAAACCTCGGATGTCCAAATTTACAGTTTTAAAGGAAACACTGTACTTTTTAAATGTTTAAATATTGCGTTGTCAAGGTTGACCAGCACTTTTAATACGTTTTAATAGTTAGAAATTTGCAAAGCCAAGTGACATAAAGGGTTATTATTTATTATAATTTCTGACAAAACAACATGGAGATAGAAGGTTTCAGACAGACCGCAGCAACATGTTATGCATTCATACGAAGACAAAAATCATACTTTTTATTGTGATGATGACACTGTGATTTAGTTTTTCTCTTGCATTCCAATGATGTCACAAAAATATTTTTATGCAGAATAAATCTGTTCACTAAACATGGAAAAATAATTGTGGGGACATCAGAAACAAAGTTTTTGTTTTATTCAAAATTGCTACATGTTTTTATTAGGAGATAGTTGGTCTACAGTCAAATACAATTTTAATTCAGTAAATTACAATGAACCTAGTCGTCACATCTCTATATTTCATGATATTTATAACCCTTCATATTTGTCTGTGTCTGTTTCAAGTATTAACCAATGGAAAGTGTTTAAAAATAGTCAAAAAGTCAGTACTTCATTTAAAAGAATAAAGTGTTCTTTCAATTTCCTGAAAAAGTTGTGGTTTGGGTGGCAGCATTTATCCGCCTGAAAAAAAATATATAAAAAAATAAGTCTATTACTTCTTTATCTAGACTGCTGGTAATATAAAGTATACGTGTATATTTGTGTCTTTGCCAGCTGTTCCTTCCTAACGCAGGTGCTTAACTCGATTACTCCTCTGCATGAAAATCGAATGATGGGCTCAACCTGCCACCCAAGCAAACCAATATCACAGTCTTCTCTCTGTTTTTTGTCATCTTCCTTTCATCCTTTCCCTGGCCTGCGTTCAGCGCAGTCAATCTGATCTTTATCAGAGGTTTGGTTAGAAGGCAACACGCTATGTATAAGCGTCCTAATCTGTTTATACCCACAGAGAGAGCTTGAGGTCAGATTTGTCACACTCCAGCAGGTCTCTCTCCAGTACTAAAGCAGATATGCCGATCTTCATGTGAACTTCCGTGTGTCTTGAGGGTTCCAGCTGGTCGTGATCACGTCTCCTTCCTTGGCGTCCGGGTGGCGCTCTGCATCTGTTCCAGCGATAAGACGACACCTCCATTGTTTCTTTCTTCCTCTCCGGACCCTCTTATCCCCAACTTAGCCATATAAAGCCAAACCCATAAGCTTCTTCTAAAAGCTAAACGTTATCACACTAAGGATTTACATACAAAAGAGACCGCAGAAGGTGTCAATGTGTAAACTCGGCAGGAGCTTAAAGTGCCTTGTGGCGTCTCTCCTGAGACAAAGTACAGTAAAAAAGAAACAGCATGTTGTGCATTAAGTTAAACGTGGTGCATTTTAAAGGTTCAGAAGCTGTAGTGCTCATTAAATTCATTCCAACCCCTCATCCAATCAATAGTACATAACGGCACAGACAGAAGCAATGGTTTTGGATCGTGCGGATCCGAGTAAAACAGATCTATAGAACCAATCCAAACATATCCAAACACACTACTGTGTGTCCCATTGCTGCACTAAACAGCCCAATAAAACTTTTACGGGCCTGCTTTCCCACGGGACGTAGCATCTAGGAGATACAATGACTTATTCTGACACATTTGTGATCCAATTTTACCACCATCAGAGGCAGAAGTGATGGTCATGGTTAGAATTCCTCTTTATATTGTGGTCAATGCAAAGGTGGTTTGGGCCTCTTGTGCAACTGTTGAAGTGACATTAGTATCGCCACTAAAGCTCCTAATTTAAAAGAATCACAAGAACTACAACAACAAAAAGAATAGTGTTGTCCAAAAATCTGAGACCGTTTCTATTTTGCATTTTTCGCATCTAATATGCCTTTCTCATAAGGCATTTAGATGTATTAGATTTCCAGCTGAATGCTTTGAGTGAAAAGTTACACCGCAAAATGAAAATTTTCACAAGTTTCAGAATTAATTTTCCTTTTTGCTTTGATAGTATTAAGCGCCTGAACAGACGCCACAACCTGATGATCCATGTTATCCCGGTGTGATCTGAAAACATTGCAAAGTGCATCTTTGGTGCTCCAGTGGAAGCAAGATTTTCTGCTCAAAAAGAGTTACAATGTCCTGTAATTTATTTTATTTTATTTTGACCTAATACACACTGTTAATGTTTACAATACATGTCAAGATTTATTTCTATGATTTACATTTTTATGAGTAAAAACTAAACAAAGTGGCTATAGTGACTATAAAAGAAATACATAATCATTATGAAGTTAATTTGCAAAAAGTGAAAGAAAATACTTTTTTATTGTGAATTCCAAGTACTATCAATTTGACTGTGCAGTTGTTGCAGTTGTGGTAGTTTTGATTAAATAATAAATGAAAACAGCTAACATTTCTGGGACCTCATTGACTAGACTACCAGAGGAGAAAATATTGTATAATTTCTTTGTTCTGATGAACACAAAATGAGATATTTTGAAGAGTTTTGGAAAGCAAACAGTTCTTGGGCCCATTTGACGAGCATTTAAGTTTCCCCTACTATGGTAGTCAATGATGGCCCAGAAATGTCAGTTGCTAAAATTTCCCAAATATCTTTCTTTGTGTTCAACAGAACAAAAGAATTGATGCAGGTTTGGAACAACTTTGGGGGAGTATCCATTTTTTTAAATTCTCGAAGATTTCAGCACTTATATATTTTTGTAATAGATTTAAAATATAACACTCTAAAATGCTGCCATGTTTCAATACATGGTTGGGTGGACAAACAACTGTTGGTTTAAATTAACCTAGATAAAGTCCATATTGGACTCGAAAAATGTTTAGCCATGTTTGAGTGTAGGCCTACGTTTAAATATATATTAAAGTGGGGCTTCTTATTTTTGGACCCATGCACTGAATCATTTGGATATCTTTTGTACACTTCTGGGTTATTTTCAACCGAGCCCTGGGTCAAAACCCAACCGTTGGGTTCCATTAACCCATAACATTTTTTATTTGACACAAAAATGGGTTAAAACACCCCAGCAGAAGGCCATTTACTGTACGGGTTTGTCCCCTTCTGACCAAATGCTGCGTTGAAAATGACCGACAGTGTCACATATTACATGGCTGTGACATTGCACGTGGTTTGATCTGAGGTCAGGATGCCAAAAGGATGAGATGACACCTCTTTTCAAAATTGTAAATTCTACGGTGTGGTACACTATCAGCTCACTGGCCTATCCACTTCCTCACCTACTGCAGTGCACACACACACACACACACACACACACACACACACACAAAAACTTAACCTCAGAGAGAGCACACAGCATCCTTCTATCCTTCTACTGCAGAGAAAGACCCTATTGAAATGTCTTTGTGCTTCAGACAACGGCAGCTGAGAAAAGAGCAGAAAGCGAGCACGGCCCTGGGGAATTTTTCCTCATATAAAAATAATCACATAAAAGCCCCACATTCAAAATCTGTTAAAATACGGCCTTGTAAAAGTGAAATGTTTTTTGTCACTTAACGCTACAGATTACAACCTTCTTTGGGAATTAAAAATAACACCTCTATGCTTTTGTTTACAATCAACTGTCTCTTCCACAATCATCTTGCCATTTTATGACAGAGTTGTATAAATGCTGTTTTCACACAATCTATTGGAAAAGCAACAAACCAACACGTAAAACAAAGCAACTTTATTTCCAGGCGGAGAGATCTTGACCCGAAAGAAAGCGAATTTCCGTCACGAACCATTCAAAACAAGCATCACAGGCAATCTCCGACAAACGCGTCATGAGCTCTGCCCAAACTAGCTCACCCATCTTCAAGGTTGGACATCGATTTTCAAGAACGGGCCGAGCAAGACGCATGCATGGAAATTCGCTTGATGGAGTGCTTGCTGTTATCATTTTTCTTTCGCCCACCCTCTTCAAAATCGTTCCCCCAGCCTTGTTGCGGTTGTCATGGCAACCGCGCTGTATGACGGAGTTGGTGACAGAGAAGTGGAGAGGTGAGATTTATCTCAGAAATGCTTCGGCGAGACGTGGCGCGTTCCCGTATGTACTGCTATCGCACAATGCATGAATTCGTTTATTTAAAATAGGCCTGGCAAAGCCTGACGCGTGACATATGTCTATAGGGCTGCATCTTCACAGGTCACGGATGGATGAATGGAGGCGCTTTTATCTTTCTTAAAGCACGCAGAGGACTCGACTAAAGCAGAGATGGCAGATGAAAGGCTGCAAATGACAGTTGTTTTATCTGAGGAGGCGATTGCTGCTCTTTGTGTTGTCATTGAGACAGATATCATTGTGCGTGTGTCATCAGCATCAGTCCATCTAATGGGTTGTGTGTGGGTCTTACAAACACAATGTCTTACAATGCCTTACAAATGGTGTAGTCAAATAAGCACCATCTTGACTGTGTTTCCATTTACCATCAAGACATACGTTTACAAACACAATAGTATGAATTGAGTAAACAGTAATGCCGCAATTTTTAAAGTTTCAGGGGCATTTAACCACACAAAAATGTCTCATTTAAAGGTATGCTTCATCCAAAAATGAAATGTACTCACCTTCCAGTTCTGATGAACACAAGGAAAGATATTTGGAAGAATGCTTATAACCAAACAGATCTTGCCCCCCATTGACTCCCATAGTGGGAAGTGACAATGTATACATTTCTTTGTTCTGATGAACATGGACTGAGTTGCAATAGCTTGAAAGTGATTAAATGATGAAAGAATTTTATGGTGAAGTATCCCTTTGATAAACATAACAATACAAATGATACTGATAAATGTACAAATTTACAACAAAAATTGCAGACGTTTGTATTCATCTCAGCTTACAAATGAGGGAGCATTTAACATTTTACGCTAGCATATACAAAGCAAAGCTCAATGTAAATCAAATTTCAAGCTAAATATACACACGAATGTGTTGAGGCAAATTTAAATAAATGTATACATTTTTCTTCATTAATTCCGAGAGCCAACACCTCTGATTTTGGTTCATTTTAATGTTAAGTAAATGAGCTTTATTATTATATAATGCACCTTATTATCAAAGCTCAGCGAGCATGCTGCTGTAGTTAGCATTGCATTATATTAGCATCTATGAAAAGCAATTCCAAGACTCGGAATTGCACCGTGTAATTGCATGCACGCAGATAGCGCATGCAAATAGGCTGTGCAATTCACAGGCGCAATACATTCGCCCAATATCTCTAAAATAACGCTGATAAGTCCAATATAAAGCCACTGGGCTGGAGTAAATCCCACAAGCTGAGGCGAGTAATTCTTGCTTTATCTGCCCACTCTTCCTTAGATTTCCCATTCAGTGACTCTAGTACACTGCTGCCTAACCCGACCACATCGCCAGAGAAACGATAATGGGATACATAATGAGCTAATGAAAGAATCTTGCATGAAAACCTCAGAAAACGTATCAAACAGCGAGACCAAACAAACTGCGGGGGATATTTTAATCACAGGAGCACTGGGTAATGCGCACAGTAATTTGGGAGGAAGCCCAGGAATTGGACCAAAAGTGCCGCTATCAACAGCTATGAACCATCACAGGGGTTTTACATAGTATTTGACTTCAGAGATAAAGAATCAAAACATATCATTTAGTTGTGTAATTAACCCGAGTGGTCTTCCGCGGTCAGCTTTTGACCAGCTGCATAAAGTCTGGTCTCCATGAAATCAAAAGTATGTCATTTTTTTTTACTTTCTGCCATTGAATCACGACCGAGCAACAGAGTTCATTTCTAACCACGCACACATTGTGTTCGAGGTTCCTGCTGTGTGTGCAGACCTTCAGATGGGTTACAGATGGCAAGCAATAACCGAGGTGGACAATGAGGCATGCAGCATCACAATAGCTGTCACTGTAAGATCGGGTTGACTTTTGCGATATCGGCTCAGTGCAGTCACATATGAAAGAGCTGTCGTACATCTTTGATCTGCAGAACTGTACTCATTCACGTGCAGCATACTGCAGAGCATTCTGGGATTGACAAAGTAAGTGTATTCATGATCAAATTCTGTATTTGATGCCATGATCAAGATCAAGCAATATAGCTTTATATATTTTACATTTTTCACTTATGTTTTTTTAATTCTACCTCTACATATACTTCACGCATGTTGAAAAAAAACTGTTGAAATTTTCCAAAACACCACTTGCACTGAAAAACCAGACCAGGCAATAAAAGCGAAATCACCACGGTATCATCACATTAAATTTCACTCACCAGAAGGTTTATCTAACACTTTCCACTCCGCGATTAGCACTATAGGCCTTAGTGTCTAATTAAAAGCTGATTTATAACAAAGAGAAAGAGACCTCACGGACCATAAGTCTCAGGGTCAGAGGCGGTCAGAAAATCACCCGTCATGCAGAAAGTGAACACCATACTGATCTGGGTAGTACACACGCAGTGAATTGTGGGATCAGGTGCATTGGGTTGAACTGTACATGGCTCTTTTGCACCTGTGGCCCAGCCCCTCGATTTGGTCCCAGGACAGCCATTTGCTCATTGGCCTGTTACGTCCAATAGCAGCTGCAGTAATTGGCTATTTTGGGGCTGTGAAGGTTGAGCTAGCAAGGGGAGAAAGGCCAAGCAAGCCAGCTGTCAGTAATAAACACAACCCTCGTTTATCAATTACCACCAACAACATGTGAGTGACATCGTCGTCTGGACAGATGCCAGCAAGAAATACAGTTGTTTTACTTGTCTTCCAGTAGTCTACCAGGTAGTCTTCCAAGTAGTCTTTAAAATAGAGTTGTTTTATTTGTCTTCCAAGTAGTCATGCAAGTAGACGTCCAAGTAATCGTCCAAGTACTATTAAAAATGAATTTATTTTATTTGTCTTCCAGTAGTCCTCCAAGTAGTCTTCCAAATACAGTTATTTTATTTGTCTCTAAAGTAGTGATTTAGATTTTGACCTCTTTACATTTCGTCGCCTTAGAAAGTGTGACTAGACATGATAAAACGGCAAAATTTTACGATCACTCACCGAGCTCCATCATCTAATAACTACTGCACATGAGGAAGAAAGCGCCATATACAAGTCTCTCCTAATTAAAATATGAGACTCTCAGGAATTAGGGTCTCCAATGATGCCAAACAGATTTATAGCTGCTTTAATAAGCGAGATAGTGATTTCATCAACCGACACAGCCCGCTTTTTTTCATACTCTCATTAAAGTTTATAATTGCGACCTGTGTCAAATTGAAACAGACAGGGGGTTTTAGGGTGTAAACATGTTTAATATTGTTACTTTTCTGGTGTAAATTTAAGCGCCACATTTGCTAAGAGCGCATCCACATCCATTAGGACAGGGCGGATGAATTACGGAGGTCCGAATTGTGGTGGCAGAATAAATTTCAATTACTGTCTCCATTATCTAAAATTGGATTTCTCTGAAACCCACACACACCTTACAAACAAAAGCATCATTCCACCCGTCCACACCGAATTTACTAAAACGCCATCAAAACCTTGGACTCGTGACTTTGATGTGGTCAACAACGTTGGTTTGGCCTGAATCAAACGCATTAGCATCTTGATGTTCTTTGAAGATTCTTTGAAGATTTGCATGTGTCCTTAGACTGCCGTCTGTGTTGTGTCTGATTATGAACGCTGCTGGTATCCCAGCAATTTGGGGCCATTTCCCAACAAGCACAGTCCACTGATTGTCTCCCGGAAGAGTGCCGGATCACGGATAAATCAATTGCTTAGAAAACAGGCTAGCAGCAAAACTATCAAAGTGCACATTAAGGGGTCCGCAGTTAAGATATTGGGTTTTGTTTTGGCAAAACACCTTTCGACTGTCTCTCGAGGGCGAGGGAATTCATTAAGAGGCTTCACGCTGCACACAAATGTGATTTGGGTTTAAAATCCGATCTGTTGGACTTACTGTCTGCCAGGTCATTTTGAAAGTGATGAATTCTGATGTATCCGTTCAGACATAGTCATCAATATCTGGTGTAGCTACACTGGTTGCTATGGTAATGATGCAAGCTTAAGAACAATGCCAAGATACTAGTACATCAACAGTTGATGCAAAAGGGTTAGTTTGCACCTTTGTTAGGTGTTTGAATGAACGGTCATATTTAAAATGTAGCACTATAAAATTTAAACACTTTACTTACTGACCATAATAATCTCCTGCTTCAGTACATTTAATATTACAGAAAAAAGTCATTTTAGATTTCAAATGGATACGGTTTGTCAAACTATAAGAAATAAACGGATTTGAAGCAAAAATGTCTAAAATCTATCTTTTCTGCAATAACCTTCTTCTAAGGATGCTTATAGGTGTACAATCACACCAGCTGAAGGCTTTGAGCATTTCCGTACAGGTGGTAATTGCAGGTATTCGTGCAGGAAATCTTAAAACACAGCTCAGCTGTGTAATTGTCTTGATCTTCAAAATACCATCTCACCTCAGCATCATAATGGATATGGCCTCTTAGAGGATTGGAAAACAGTTATTTTCACCAAACATTTTCCCTTTACTGATAAAGAAATGCAATAAAGCCTGCTTACACCAGGGCAACATCTGAATGTATATATAAATTAAAGGAACTCTTACTTAATTTTCTTGAAGAAGTTACCACTTTAGAAGTAAAATGGATAGCTCATTGAAAGCTTTTACGGTAGATGAACATCATGTTACGATAACGTCACAATCTTACTATCAAATACTTGCTAAAAGCGATTCAAAGAACCCTAGACCCGTGCCCTCAACAGTCCAGTAAAACAATCAATCTTAGACAGAACTGCATTGCTTTTTAATAAAACTTCTCTGAGCTGGTTAGTCGGACTGTCATGACCAAAGAGGTGTCTGGAATTCCTCTTGAGAACAGATGGCAAACATTTAACAGAGCATCTCCCAAATGAAACCATACAGCTTTAATTATCCACACAAACACAAACCCATCAACCATTAAAATTAAGGACAGGCGGATATAAAATCCATTAACACTGGCAATGCTCGAGACAGCAGAGACTGAACATATGTAATGTCTTGCATTAACTGCTATTGCTTCTCGCCTTTGTATCGACATACATTATGTAAGGTACCATGGGTTTTTTTACAACAAAAGCCTGATCACACCATGAACCCCAACTGACATTAACATTATGCTTATTCTACGCTCACATGGGCCTACTGCAGAATCATATTTGAACAGTTTTGGCATTTCAACGATATCGTTCCTCTATCATTATTGTTGTGGACTCTTTTCTCTTCACTATTTCGAATGCTTTTTGAAACGTGATCGATTATCATCATTATCCTCCATTGTGTGAATGGGCCTCAACCCTTATCTCTCACAAAGTACTCTCAGGCAGAAATTGATGCAGATCAACTTTCTGAGACTACGATACTTAGCGCGCTGACCAAACAGCTGTGGTTTGTTCAGAAATCATATTTGAATTAAACAAAACGCTTTGAAATACGGATAGGCACGACCTTTTCATACCTCGAGGGATATTTACCCTGATGAGACATCTGGTTGAATTAAACACACGGAGGCACTCAGCAATATCATTTTCCTACAAAGCAAACTAAGGAAGTGAAGTGGATTCAGCGCGTGTATTTACACAGATTAAAATCTGATAAATAACAGCGATTCTAATGGGATGGCGGCCATCATTTGCATAGTTCAAATACACCTACTTGATAAGAAAGACTCCCCGGGTAATTTTAAAAGTGTGTATTGACTCGTCACGGTCGCGGGCTCTGGAAACCAACGTGTGGGCTTGACCAGATGTTCATCCTTTTTGGAACAGATTCAGCCTCACCCCTAAATCGCGATAGGGTGTTGCTGGGTCACCCCTGGGCCAAAGGTCACTGGATAATGCACACAGCCAATCTGTATCTTTGCATATATCTAACAGTTGTGAATGTTGGCACGATGGCATGAAAGTTAAAACCTTTGGTGTTACATTAGTTTCTAAATTGTGTATACGTTTTAAAACGCTCCCTAATGAAGCTATAAAACATATTTTTACACGCGATAAACCTTTTTATTTACTAGCTCTTACCTCTCAACCTTATGAATAAAATCAATTACATTATACACACTGTCTATTAAGAGTAGTCCCATATATCTGCAAAGAGCCACACATAGGCATTATATAAAACAAGCAGAGTAATGTATCATTGTCTGGCATAATTAGCTGACAAGGACCTTGTGACCTCCATGTGATGTTCCAGGCCACCATGAGGTCACCTCACCCCAGCCACCGGCGTGTTTCATATGAACCTGTTAATAAGCAAAAATAATGTGGAAGTTCAGATGCTGAATGTTTAATATGAAGTGTTAAGTCCTTTGAAAAGTAGTTACATTTCATGTGAAGATTTTATACAATTAACCTCAATTTAAAGCTGTGATTAAAGTTCTTGTGCAAGAAAAATTATATACAATATACCAACATATATATATATATATACACTAGGTAGTAGAACATTTTCTGCCAAATGGTTTACTTTGTCTGTACCTTTTGATCTTTCAATGAAGACAAACAGCAAATATAAAAATTTAATCTTGAAAATATAAAAGAAAATTTATACAGACACTACCATTGCCAAGCCGTCCACGATCTAAAATAATATTGGCAGCTTTACGTCCTCGTAAAAACAGTAATGGCAGAGATAAAAAGAAAACTATTTCGAAGTTTAGAGGGGTCGTAATTTTCTAGCTGATGTAGCTCACTATAAATCAAAGAACAGATATACATTTAACCTGATTTATATATCAAATAAACCCGTGCATCTATATAGCAAAGCGTTAGTCGTGGCTGACATTAATGATAACAGCCCAACTGGAATCTGAAGCTCTGGGTCTCTCGCTCTCATTTTCCCTGACTGATTAAGCTCAATTAACTCATCTCATTAAGGTTAATGATCTACTTCACCATTTTCCACTCCAAGTTCTTGGATGAAGAAGCACCGGAGACTAAAGATATCCGTTATGCTCCAATAAAAAGAGGAAAAGTCATTCGCTCTGAAATGATGAGGGTTCGGAAGTCCGCATTTTGCTTATCTATAATTAAAAAATATATTTAATTATTTTAATCTGCCTGCTTTTCCATTTGTTTTGTATTGGGGGAAATGTTTACACCCAAATTTTAGTGTGTCTTCATTTTGAAATATCATTGGCATGATGGATAATGACCTCCTATATTTGCAATATAGGCACATTTAAAAGATATTTCATAGTATCCCACAATTCAATGCACCTGACCTGACCTTCCATTCCCATACTGGATTAAAAACACAAAATGACCTTTATATTTTAAGATGATAACTGATCGACACTGGCTAAATTAAACAAAACACAATGAGGTAATGTGAAAATGCGATACAGTATGCATAATGCATACTTTCTGTATAAGCACAGTGTATATACTACATAAGATATGGGCAAACATTTCATTTCGAGCAACTTCCTGCAAAATAACACGCCCCTTCACTTTCCTATTGTCCTCAGCAGAATCAACATATCCCAGCATGCACAGTCACATTCATCTCTATTCCGCTGACGATCATGGCCCGGAAAATCACATATGCAACCATGAATACTTGAATATGAATATCTAATGCTTTCCGCCGCCTGTGGCTAAAATGAAATGTTACAGACTGCAAAAACATGACTTCCAGAGGAACATATTCGATTATGTGCTTTTAGGCAGGCTGAAATTCTTTCTCCGAGCAGAGCGGGCCTTGCCAAAAAGCAAAACTTGATTGAGGGTGGTAGATTTGGAGTTCTCGTTCTTTTTAAAGTGAAATGGATGATAATTTCGGATTCATTAAAGACAGATTCACCGGGGAAATGACATTTTAATGCTCATTAGCAGGACATCACAGGGTAGACGGGTAGGTCCTTATAGTGTTTGGGGGTGGGGTGATGTGTGTAATACAAAGACAGTAAAGAATCTCTGTAATGACAGATATGATCCAGTAAAAAGCTCACAGCGCTTTCTTAGCTAACCCTGTACAACATCCATCTATTCCCACAGGTCTCATCAGTCTTTCCACACGGGGTCGATTTCCTGCTATTTTCTGTTCTGTTTGAACCGAGGACATCCTTCATAAAGCTTCACGCTGTCTCTGGAGGCTTCTCTGGTGCTCTTTTTGAAAAAATACACACTTTGCGGCCAGACAAAAGGGTACAGAGACTATGAGAAGGAATTTTTCAGTTTTTCTACTGGTGTGACACTGGAGAAACCGGTTACACTAAAGCAAAATGTGTATTCTACACTACGGGCACAAATGAACCTAATAAAGTAATATCCTAATAAAGTAATATCCTAATAAAGTAATATCCTAATAAAGTAATATCCTAATAAAGTAATATCCTAATAAAGTAATACCTAATAAAGTAATATCCTAATAAAGTAATATCCAATAAAGTAATACCCTAATAAAGTAATACCTAATAAAGTAATACCTAATAAAGTAATATACTAATAAAGTAATATCCTACTAAAGTAATATCCTAATAAAGTAATATCCTAATAAAGTAATATCCTAATAAAGTAATACCCTAATAAAGTAATATCTAATAAAGTAATATCCTAATAAAGTAATATCCTAATAAAGTAATATCCTAATAAAGTAATATCCTAATAAAGTAATATCCTAATAAAGTAATATCCTAAAGAAGTAATACCCTAATAAAGTAATACCCTAATAATTTAATATCCTAATAAAGTAATACCTAATAAAGTAATATCCTAATGAAGTAATATCCTAATAAAGTAATATCCTAATAATTTAATATCCTAATAAAGTAATACATAATAAAGTAATATCCTAATAAAGTAATATCCTAATAAAGTAATATCATAATAAAGTAATATCCTAATAAAGTAATATCCTAATAAAGTAATATCATAATAAAGTAATATCCTAATAAAGTAATACCTAATAAAGTAATATCCTAATAAAGTAATATCCAATAAAGTAATACCCTAATAAAGTAATACCTAATAAAGTAATACCTAATAAAGTAATATACTAATAAAGTAATATCCTACTAAAGTAATATCCTAATAAAGTAATATCCTAATAAAGTAATATCCTAATAAAGTAATACCCTAATAAAGTAATATCTAATAAAGTAATATCCTAATAAAGTAATATCCTAATAAAGTAATATCCTAATAAAGTAATATCCTAATAAAGTAATATCCTAATAAAGTAATATCCTAAAGAAGTAATACCCTAATAAAGTAATACCCTAATAATTTAATATCCTAATAAAGTAATACCTAATAAAGTAATATCCTAATGAAGTAATATCCTAATAAAGTAATATCCTAATAATTTAATATCCTAATAAAGTAATACATAATAAAGTAATATCCTAATAAAGTAATATCCTAATAAAGTAATATCATAATAAAGTAATATCCTAATAAAGTAATATCCTAATAAAGTAATATCCTAATAAAGTAATATCCTAATAAAGTAATATCCTAATAAAGTAATATCATAATAAAATAATATCCTAATAAAGTAATATCCTAATAAAGTAATACCTAATAAAGTAATATCCTAATAAAATAATATCCTAATAAAGTAATATCCTAATAAAGTAATACCTAATAAAGTAATATCCTAATAAAATAATATCCTAATAAAGTAATATCCTAATAAAGTAATATCCTAATAAAGTAATACCTAATAAAGTAATATCCTAATAAAGTAATATCCTAATAAAGTAATATCCTAATAAAGTAATACCCTAATAAAGTAATATCGTAATAAAGTAATATCCTAATAAAGTAATACCCTAATAAAGTAATATCGTAATAAAGTAATATCGTAATAAAGTAATATCCTAATAAAGTAATACCTAATAAAGTAATACCCTAATAAAGTAATATCCTAATAAAGTAATATCGTAATAAAGTAATATCCTAATAAAGTAATACCCTAATAAAGTAATACCCTAATAAAGTAATACTTAATAAAATAAAAGATCAGTTTTCGCTAGGCAACACCCTTGATGTCATTTTAGAGCATTTTAAAGCTGGGATGAAACTGAAATTTGGACCTTAACCAACAGCCCCCTGTTTAAGGGCGTTATATGGATAAGAACCCTGGATGGCTTTCCTCAAAAGCCTCAATTTGTTTTTGACAGAAAAATAAACACACGGAGGCCTTTTATGACATGTGGGTGTGAATTATCATGAAATTTATATTTTATATTGAACTACTCCTTTAAAATGAAAAATAACTTTTTGTTTTAAGAAGAGCCATCCCGTCTCCATTTGTTGAGTATTATTTCATCTGATTTGTAAATTTTTTAATTCACAGAAATCCTACGAAGTTGTCTCCCACGAATCGTGTATAATATTTTGTAACTGCATAATTTTTTCCTCTTTTAAAAGAGAAAACTCACGCTCATAGACTAATACTATTCTGGTGTCTGCACTCCATTATCACAGGTTTAGTAAAATATCAACAGATGGTTTAATATCTTAATATGATTCTATTTATATTTCAAGTTTGGACTGAAAATGTCAAATCCAGAACATTGGGATTGTCCAAGTGTTAACTTATGCTTCAAATATTTTGCCGTGTGTGTATATATCTTTCTCCACCGAAACGTTAATGAACATGTACAAATGCTCTATTGCAATGCATTCTGGGATTGACAAATCCGCAAAAGATGCGACTTACAGTGTATTCAGATGTATACATTTATCTGAGAATCGAACCCCTGACTTTTGTGTTGCTAATGCAACGGTCAAGCAACGGAGCTAGAGGAACACGTGCCAAAATTAACTTGCAAGACATCATCATAAAACCCTGTGGAACAACCCTAGCATAAGAGTTTGCCAATGTTGCCTAAAACACTGATGTCGATCTGAGAAGGCTTGTTAATTAAGAACAAACTCTTAATGGCGATCATACGTCTCTAATCTACTCTATAACCTCACTTAAGCGGCTCCAGACTGAGCAAGCAACTGTTTTAAAAGCTCAAAACAATTAGAAAGCGCATGGACAAACAACACTGCTTTAATCTAATTTGTGTGCTTCAGTCAAATCACATTCTCCTAATAGATCTCCAGCCGCAGTTTTGCCCTCAGAGGGCAGTCTGCTTTTAAGCAGCAGACAGTTAAGACTAGACCCAATTATACACCCTTCTGCAAGGAATTCCTCTAGATTCTTTTGTAGATTTTGGAGAGGGAACATGACTCATTAGGCGCTTGGATGAAAATAAAACTTCTCAGTTTCAAATCAAAGTCTGACACCAACAATGTATAATCTTTCGGACACGAATGCACACATACATACGTGCTCGCACACCTAGACTGCCTTCAGGCATTTTTTCTTCTAACAAAGAGAACCACAGAGATGGCACGCCCAGCATCATTAGACCGGGCTGATGGGTGAGCGATGTACCGTGAGGGCAGGTCTTACCACGGTTCAGCTTATTAGCGGTTCACTTCGTGGGCATAATTTAATGTTTTCTGCAGTGGATGAGATTTAATACAGGCTGCCTCTATTGTTAAAAATGCATTAGTCTCAATTAGGTGATGGGCTCAGAGATTTCCCAGACATCTCCGGCACATCCGCATAAATGCAATGGATCCTTGCATGCCTCACAGGTGTGCTGCGTGTGGATTTTGGTAAATTGAGAGGTTCTCACCACATCAACCTAT
This sequence comes from Barbatula barbatula, assembly GCF_947034865.1. Classification (NCBI taxonomy): domain Eukaryota; kingdom Metazoa; phylum Chordata; class Actinopteri; order Cypriniformes; family Nemacheilidae; genus Barbatula; species Barbatula barbatula. The sequence goes on along the minus strand of NC_136768.1, from coordinate 5,890,799 downwards.
TGAAATGCAATTCAGCTAAAGACTGAATAATTAGGCGTACAATGGATAATGCACTTACCATAGTCACTATATGAATAGTCGCTATATAAAAATATGATGTGTGATAAAGAATAGTAAACACATTCTGATTAAATGTAGCTTGAATGCAATGAAAGTTGTTTGTATAAAACATTTGACTAATGCATAAACCTTATAGAATGCCTTGCCCCATAGGCGTCCATTTTAAAAGCATTTCCGTAAACACATTCTTTGCTTTACAAACTGAGAAGTCAAAATTATTTTCTGAGCCAATCGACAGCCACCCATGCTGTCAATAGCAAATCTTTTCTTTTGAACCTTCAAAATTCCTTTAATACCCCACAAACCCAAAGCGAAGCGAATACATAAGGCATGATTTCGCACACTTCCCAGGCTGCAGGTTCTGTAATACATCACAAAAACACACACTTTAGCTGAAAGTGATGAATATGAGTGACATCTCTGTCATTCCTTCTACCTCGCAAGCTGCTCTCACACTGTCACTTCTGTCATCTTGTTTCCCGTCACTTTAAAAGAGAGATTTCCTGTAGCTCTCCCCCATATCTCTCTCTGTCAACCACACTCTTATTAAGGACAGGTATGGTGAGAAAACTGCATAAATTAGATGATTTAGACAGAAAATGTTCACATTAAAACAAGCCGGTGACATTTTTGGTCAATGTTATTTACATTTACATTTAGTCATTTAGCAGACGCTTTTATCCAAAGCGACTTACAGATGAGGAAAAATTGGAAGCAATTATAACAACATAGGCAACGAAAATACATAAGTGCATCAAACTAGTCCATTAAAGCCTAGCACAGTATAAAAGCTAAGAATAGTGAGGTTAGTAAGTTTTGTTTTATTTTTAATTTTTTTTATAAAGAAGGAAAGGGAAGAGAATTAGGAAAAACTCAATCAGCGAAGTGTTGACGGAAGAGATGCGTTTTTAGGCGTTTTTTAAAGATGGCAACCGAGTCTGCTGATCTTGTAGCAGCAGGTAGATCATTCCACCAATGTGGAACAGATCCAGAGAAGGTACGGGAGAGTGACTTTTTTCCTTTTTGGGATGGTACCACTAGTCGTTGTTCCTTTGCAGACCGCAGTGATCTGGCAGGAACATAGATCTGCATTAGCGAGTGGAGATACGATGGTGCAGATCCGGTGTTGGTCTTGTAGGCCAGGAGCAAAGCCTTGAACTTTATGCGGGCGGCAACAGGGAGCCAGTGTAACCTGATGAAGAGCGGAGTTACATGCGCTCTCTTCGGTTCATTGAAGACCACTCTTGCCTTCCGCATTCTGTTATTAATTGCAAAAGGGTGAAAGACACAATTTAAGTCCACTTTTTTTCAAAGGAATAGTTAAGTTCAGGGGACTAGGGGTGTAACATCACATGATATAAAAAAATATTAGATTTATTTGTACGATTGCTTTACGAAATAGAATCCGTTTAATCCTATTGGTTGTCCTGCCAACATGTGACCTCTTTCAACATACTGTATATAATGTTTAAAGGTTTTCTTTTTTTCTACTTTTACTGCTTTAACACGCTCTCTTTTGGGGTTTAGCTTTCTTTATTATTGATATTCTTAATAATCGTAATTTATTTTAACAATTCTGCTCATTTTCAGTAACAGACTTGTGCATTTTCATGCAAAGGTTCAACTAAACCTTGAATGTTTCGATTCTTTAACAATTGTTATTTTAATAATAATAATAAAAGTAATAATACAAATATTGTGATACAGTGATAATTGTGAATTCTGTATCTTCTCTTTTCAAATTGTGAGCGAAGCACAATGTCCATCCCTAAAAACAGCAACAAATTCTGTCATTTACCAATTCGTAAACCAAACATTTATTTTTAACAAAGTAAAAGCAGATAAAATTAACTTGATAAAACTTCAGAATAGCATTCAATGTTGTATGGACAAAACGGACAAAAGATATTTCTGCTTGTGTTCCACAGAAAAGTCATACGCCTTTGGAACAAAATGAGAGTAAGCTAACAATGACAGAATTTTTATTTTGGGGAAAACAATGGCCCTGGGATGTGATCTATTGAACAGAAAAGATCTTAAGGTTCAAAAACACCTTTTATATATCTGGGCCTGTGTTCAATCCAAACCTGACCACAGAATACAAAACAGACAGCTTCACTTTAATGCTCCCGGGCTATTCTGTCTCTCCACTTTCTTCCCAGTCTCGATCCCTCCTCAAAGGGAATTTAGAGAGGACCGAAGTATTGAAAGCATCATTCTGTTCCCAGCATGACATGAGCAGACCTGCACTGCGCGAGACTGGCCTCAGAGACGGGCACGCATACACACACACAGTATCTGTGAGAGAATCAGAGGTGAAAATCTGAAAACCCAGTTGGTGAGAGGCAACAAGATGAGGGGACAGTGACCGGCTCAACAACCACATAGAGAGCAGCAAGCCGGAATCTACTGCTAATATGGTTCATCCGATGGACTTGGCGGTCATACTTTCTCTGATGCAACATCATGCATCAAGCGTTGCACCTAGACTTAAATGTGCAGTTTGCTGTATCATTGTGTGGAGGATCTATTGACAGAAATGCATATACATAAATGTATATAATATATATAACTGCAAATAATATACATAACTAGGACCAGGGGTATTGCAGTTCGCAACCTCACAACTAAATGCTGCAAAAATTCATACACCAGACCACCAAGAGAATATATTAACATCCAACTGGCAAGATTTGTCCCATGAGCAAAGCTTTGAAAATAAGGTTGTTGGTGATGGCGGTGTGGAAACGCATGGAACGGAGCCTAATTGGACATCGGCTCTGGCGCCAAAACTGTGTTTATGAGAAAAGGGTGATATTACAATGAACTCATACTTAACGCTACTGCTAATAAAATGATTCCCAAACAAGCACTGAATATTGCCATTTTGATGTTGATTTGCCTCCTGACTAGGGCTGGGCAAAAAATGTAATTGATTTTTTAAATGCAGTCGATTCAATATCGATTCTCAAAAGCAGTGATATGATATTTATAGCGAATTTAGTGAAATATACTGTACCTAAATGTAATATCAGAATCTATACCCAGCCCTAGTCTTGACTGTTGATGCTTTGAAAAGGATATTATCGGAGGTTCAGAAATGATTTCAAAATTGTGTGTAATCCTTAAATACACAGAGACAATGGTGTTGATTGCGATCCATCCTGCCAAACTTCTTGGAGAGAGGGTTTGAAAACTGAGACTTAGCGTATTAGCCAAAAGAAAGAAAAAGTTTCCCAGCAGGCCGCATACTGGCAAAGTGCTGACAAGCCAGAGGAAAAAACTTGAAAAGCAATTGCACACCAAGCACACTTCTGTATTATCCTTCAAGGAGGTGCGGTTCGGTTTTGCGCTATAAAACACAATCTATCAATGTTACAATGCTTCGAATCACCAGTTTACCAAACACAATCGGTGCTGTGAAGGCTTCATTTTTAAATCTGCCAATTCGTTGCATCAAAGCAATGCTTTTCGACCACCCTATATAAGATGACACAGCAAGCACAGCAGCATACAAACGGCATGAACAGCAAACAATCCAATGACTATTACGCACGTATATGACACCCCCTGCCAAACCAATAAAACTGCAGGGGGTCCGACAAGCACGGAAATGCTCTGCTGTGTATTATGAATGACGAGTCTCATCAAACGGGCCCAGGAGTATTGTATACATTACGTACAATAAGCATATCTGGCGTTGCAGAAACCCCACTCACTGCTTAGATTCACCAACCCACTTTTTAGATAACCACAGGCCCTGCCACACAGAGTGATTTATGATCGTCTATCAGGGCTAATACACATGCTTTTACATGCTCCCTGCTAAACAAGAGGCAGGCCAGACTTATTGGCCAACACATCCTCCCTCTCTGCCATAATGGCATCCCTACATAACATACGATGTAGTTGCCACTGAAACTTAGAACGTATGCGGCACAGATGAATGGCCTGATCTACATAAAATGCATTTGTAGGCATAGATAGGGACATCGTTCTAGACCCCAGCCCAAAGTGTAATAAAAAATGCAAATGATATGTTTATCTATGATCTATCACAACACGAGGAACGAAAGAAGGAGATAGGAATGCATGGATGGATGAAAGAAAGAAAGAACGAAAGAAAGAGAAGAAAGAAAGAGAAGAACGAACGAACGAACGAAAGAATGAAAGAGAAGGCAGGCAGAAAATAAAGAAAGAGAGAGGAAAATAAAGACAAAAATAAGAAAGCAAGGATGTAATAATGTAATAAAGCAAGAAATACAGTTTATTTTAAGAAAAGGAAAACAAAAACGAATAATATGGAGGTGAAAACCAAGTCAGCCTCAAGCAAAGAACACAAAGTACCATCACCACACCAAATACCGTTAAAGGTATCGAGATCATCCATAATAATTCTAATCAGTCAATAACCTTGCTTGTCCCATAGTAGAAAATAAAACAACTAGGTCCTGCTCAAAATTGTTTTCAACCTTCTTTTTCCTGCTTACATAAACAGCCAGCTTGGCCTGGACCACGACAAAGTTCAAGAATTGACAAAAATCTTCTTTCCCCTACATATTTAAAACCGAGAATGAACACTTCCAAAGAAAATGTTTCAAATGTTAAAGAAAAGAAGAAAAGAAAGCGGACACAAGCTTGACATCACTGGGGCCGCTATTTCAATGAGTGACCTATTGATTCTCCATTTAATCATATGTTATGAAAAACATTTTCAGATTGTTTATCTGTGGCTAACGCAACCAACAATTCTAACACATAACATAGATCAGACATCAATCAAACACCCCAGTGCTGTTATGAAAACAACATCAGTACTACATAAACAAAACCTTTCCAGCCATAAGAATCAAAAGGAACTTCCAGGAACACAACATGAAGGCTCAAACCCTCAGAAGGCAACACACAGTTTCTATAATCACCGCACAAGAGGACCGGCAGTTGTGTAAATCTGCCATGTTGCTTACTGTATGTCCCTGCCAGTGCTGCTTCATTAAGAGTTCTAATGATGATGTGTAATTAGTGGCTTCTCATCCACAGCCATTGAGTAGTGTGCATGCTTCAACCAATGAGGGATGAGGGAAGATGTACGCTACGAAGCGCGAAAAGTTTATAGTACACACCAATGTTTCTCTGTAATACATTAGCATAACGGCAGATGGATTCCGTGTTCTCTTATACACACACACACACACACACACACACACAAACACACACAGATTCATTTGCAAACTATAATTGTGTTTTGCAAACTGCCTTTGAAGCATTTTGCTTCACTCGGAGATAAAAAGGTCTCAGAATGAGCAGTAAACTCACTATATTTGGCCAAAAAAAAAGAGTTTTCTTTGCTCACACATTAACATAAATGTGCACAATGATTGAATACATGTGCAAATATTGTCAATTTAGCGAAAGTCACTAAACATGATAGTACCTTTAAAAGTTTTCCCTGCTGAAAAAAAACCCCAACGCGGTTTCTAATGGTTTCCAATGCAAAAACCATTACGAACCATCTGTGGTTTACATTACTATTACAAAAGTCCATTACAAAATGTGCTTTGGGCCTTATTTCAGTAGGATTTAATGGTGTTCTGCTGCTTTCCAACCACCAGATAACATCCCAACAATAGAACCCAACACAGTTTTTATTAAAAACCAAAACAATTCTCATTAGAACCATTAAAATCAAACTGTTAGGACTTCAATTGTTTGTTTGTTATTAAGCAGGGAACATAGCATGTATTTAGGGAATGTTTTGCTGACATCTACTGGATATGTCCTGTCATTAAGGGCAATGATGTAGCATTTGTGTTCAACATTTAACCAACCTTTTTTCAGGAGATGGGAAACGCTTTAACTTACTCATTTTGATAACAGCGATGAATTGATGGATGGATTCAGTACAGGTGGTCGCTTGGCCAATTTTTGTCTATGAACATTCATAAGGTTTAGGACGCTGCACGTGCTGTAAATCCTCTTTTATGGCGTCATGTCTCTGACTAACCGCTCATAGCCAATAGAGGGCGACATTTAGTCGAACTACAATAAAGGACAATTACAGAGCTAAGTGATCTTATTATTTTATCTTTTCTTAAACAACCAAACGTAAGTCTAATTTGTTAATGATATATGTATAAACATAGTATATTTGCATCATGTTTAAAAACGCAATCGTGCCCCTGTTGTATAGGCTAAACTAATATGTCGTATTTTTATATGTTTAACCTTGAGGAGGATAATTTGCCATCTGTCAATAAAAATCTCATTTCTAAATCACATTTGATTTATATTTATATACAGTAAATTCAAATTGTCATTACATTGCTTTAATAGGTATTTAAAAATGATTGCGCTTTATAATTCTTTATTTGATGGCCAAAAAAACTGAATACAAGACAATGTGATTCAAATAATTGTGTTTATACATAATATTAAATACTTATTGGTTTACTTTGGGAATGTAAAATATAACTATAAATTCCAACCACATTTTTTGAATACTGGATTAAATAACAAAATCACGAGAGACACCAATTTTCATTTGACATTTGCTATTTAGTGACAAATAAACCAGTGGTATTTTCACAAATACTGAAAATAATAGAACTACAAAAAAAAACGCTGACACCTAAACACATTTAGAAAACAGACGAAAAACATGGTGTATAAATTATAAAAATTGTATAACTTAAATACTGAAATGGGAAGAATATAGTGAACTGGAAGACCGTGGTGAAATAATCATTAACATTTAACCACACCCTGTTTATATATATATATATATATATATATATATATGATGTTTTAAAAGTTTATTGTGGCCAAATTGTAAGGCAAAAATGATTTTTTTCAGTCTGTGATCAATACATTTATTAGAAATGGTTTCCCAGGCCCGGATTAAGGCCTGAATTTAAAGCTGAGGAGTGAAAACATAAAACTACACTCCTAAACAAAGCCTATTCTGTACCAAGAAAACCACTACGAAGTTGTCTTCCGCAAAGTGACAAACACAGGCTGCGTATATAAGCATGGTGCTGCATTAACAATCAGTTTGACCTAAAGAATTAGATTCATCCAGCCCAGAGCCAACAGAACGAGAGAGACCAGGCTGAGAGATGTGGAACCCAGAGCTGCTTTACCTGATCAGGGAGAAAACAAAAAACAATATTTTTTCTGGGAGACGAGCGATACAAAATGCCATGTCTTACTGTAAAAGTGAAATGAAGGACTCACCTTGCACTCTGATCTGTGAAATGGGTCCATCCCCTCCCTCACAGCGTGCTCTGACCTCAATGACAAAATCTCCAGTCTCTGGCATGGGGAAGTCTATGTAGTGTCTGCCCGTGGTGTAAAGCTTTCCGTATCGCTCGCCCTCCTGACGGAACAAGATCTGAGCAAAACAAAACAACTTTCAATACAGTTGTTTCAATGAAGCAACATCTGCATATCGTACCAAATCAATGAAGAAGTTCTCACTTTGTAACCCTCAACATAAGACTCATTCCAGTAGTTATAGATGTGATCCCAGTACAGATAGAGCCATTTGCGGTTTAAGCTGACATATTTGTACACTCTCAAACGGCGACTTGGAGCTGGAGAAGATAACACAAGCATAACAATACATTCCCCCGTGTAAATCATCATGTCTAAGATCTCCAAAGTTCACAATCTGGATTGAAATCTTACGTGGTCTTCTAGTGAACATCTCACAGTGTTCGCTGGGGGGCCCGAGCCCGGCCCCATTGAACGCTCGTACCTCTATAAGGTAGTGAGAGTCAGGTCGCATGTTTTCCAGGCGTGTTTGGTTAAACGTTCTGTGTACCAGGACTCGACAGGCAGCCGCTTCGTTGTCATCGTATTTTCTCCAATAACGAATCTGGACACGCAGTTGTGTTTTTTAGGTTAAAGATGTAGAGTTCTAGAGAGCTGTGATGGATGGATGCTCACCTGGTATCCATCAACCCAGTTTGGTGGTGCCTGATAGACGGGTAGCCACCAGACTAAAGCTTCTGTGGAGGTTACCTGCCGGGCGTATACATCTAATGGAGCTTCAGATGGTGCTACAAATAAGGAAGAGAACAAAGATCCAGCTTATTTTTTATTTTAAAAACTGAACCAAAATCGAAACCAGCTGGAGAGGTACTAACCTAGTTTTGGGGAGAAGACCACTGAGATGAGGCTCGCAGGTCCTTCGCCTTTGTTATTAAAGGTGCTCACTTTCACCTGGATCTCACTGTCTGGTGTCATTTTCTCTCTGTAGATGTAACGTCTGGTCTCCGGATCCTCCACGGTCGACCACTTCCACTCGTAATCCTCGTGCTGCTTGAATGCCACAATGTAGCCGAATTTCTTACCGAAGAAGAACTGAGGTTCCACGGGCTGGAATGGATAGAAGGACATGAAGTGAAACCTAGTGAAGCTTTAAAAATGTCTTGGCGATAAAAAACGCTGTACATGCAGTGGAATTGAAACACTTACGCTCCAGGTAACTATGAGCTCTCCACTTATTCCCACTTGGCCGTTGACGTCAGAAGGAGCAATGGTTGGCCCTGGGACGAAAGAAGACTGGGTGAAAATGTACAGTATGTCCCTTACAGGCATTCATTCTGTGCAAAATGTATCAAAATAAATTGTGGAACAAAACTCACTGGCATCCCATGTCTTGATTTTAATGGAGGGGCGACTGCATTCCCCAGCTCCAAATTCGTTGATAGCATATACACGGAATTCATATTGCATCCAGGGGTAAAGGTCAACCACGGTGGCCGACTCCGCTGACCCATCCAGAAACACAGGAGCTTTAAAAATGGAAATACCGTATTTGTTTGGATATAAAATTCACCTTTCAATCTCACCAGGATATAGACTTTAGATTTAATTCTATAGACTTCACATCCTACTCACAAATGATTGACACACAGATTTCTTTACACTTGAAATAAGTTTGTCATATGTCACAAAACTTATTAGAATCTATCAGGAAAACATCAATGTTCTCTTTCATTGTTGTAAAGTGTTCTACAATAGTTAGTTGACAAGTGTGTTTTTGTCTCCCTCTGGTGGACTCACAGGTGGATGCGGTTTTCCAGTCTTCAAGGTCCAGCGCATAGAACTCTCGTGTTTGGACAACATGTTGTATAAGTGGACTGCCATGGTCTGATCCCAGACACCAACGTAACTTTACTGACGTGTCTCCGATCTCTTCCACACGGACACCTCCTGGCTGTCCAGGCAAACCTGTCAAAAACAATCAATGATGTAATGTTTAAGCTTGCCACTCAGCTTGACCAATGTGATACCAAGATTTGACAGAGCATTTATGCAACAACTCAATCGTTTGACCAATAGTATATCTAAAGTGACCTACAGTCCATTGTGTATATTTAATAATATAAATGGACTTGCATTGCTAACACAATATTTTGAAGTAATCATAAACAACACACACGTGACCAACCTTTGACAAAAACATCAGCTTCCGCAGTGGCGTTGTCTACTATAGTCTGCGCTGTGCAGCTGTAACGTCCCGCATGTTTCTCCTGAATGTTCTTAATCAGCAGATCTCCACTGGACTCGTGGCCCTGTGAATACACATTGACATCATTATTTAGTACTTTTCAACAACCTTACACCTGTTATTCCTCTCTAGTTACCCTGAGCAGCTCATAATGATCCCATTCTGTGTAGAAGTTGATGATGTAAGAGTTGACGGTCCAGATAAAGGTGATGTCCAGACTGGGGTCATAGGACGCAGAACACTGGAGAACGATACTGTCACCGACAACCGCTTTAGAGTCTGATGGAGCTACAGTGATCCTGGTGGCCTCTGAGACAATTAAACAAGGGCACACATGCATTTTGCATACTTGTACATGTATATGCATATATGCTTATATTCACACTAATGTTTAGACATATAGTGTACTGAACCTTAAAAGAAATAAGTATACTTTAAGTTTATTTGAAAAAGATTAAGATATTTAAGGTCAAGTATGTTTTAATAATACTTTATTTAGTACACAAATATACTAATTTCAATGTAATAGAAGTATGCTTGAAAGTGTCCTGTTTCAATACTACTTGGGCCTAAATTGGCCCACTTTTTACTGTGTAGAAGTAAGTGTAACAGTAGCAAACTTTAGGTACACAACTAGTTTACAGTCACATTCATGTTTGTACTGCAACTCCAAGTGAACTTATACTGTACTTATCATTTATAAGTTTATAACACTTATTTAGTCATAAATACACTCTCAGTTAACTATAATAAGTATACTTATGGATCTTTTGGTATAGATGGTTTCATCGAACACACACGTGCTGGCCCAAAGTCAACATTTATTTTATATTTAATTGATATAAATATTTTATTATATAAATATAAATAAATATATATGCGTTTGTGTTATATTTATATTAATAATCGAACTAAAGTATGAAATAATGTTTTACGTAATTTCACGTTTATGAAGTATTCTAAGTACACACAAAGTAAGCTAAAGTATACTTTCTTATTTTTAGTTTAAAGGAAGTATACTAATATCACTCGAGTCCGGAATAAGCTTCTTTTTTGTAAGGGGACAAGGTGCAGTGACCCAAAAAAGATTATAAAAATGAACATCTGCAAATGTCGTCAGAAAAATGTTCATGCATTTTTTAAGGCTAAAATGTATTTTAGTGGTTTAAACGGTGTAGATTTTGCTGTCTCACCGGTGATAGTGAGGGTCCCTGTGCTGTTGTCTTTGCCTCTGTCATTCTCAGCATAGCACGTGTATGAGCCCTCGTCGCTTTTCGTGGCGTTCAGAATCTCCAGAGAACCATCAGCCCAGATAAGCATCCTAAAAAGAGATGAGGAAACGGGATCTCGCTCAAAGCTCCAAAAAACATGTGGCATCTGTAGTTTTGATCTTACAGACTTGTAAGTTACCTAATACTAGAATTTTATACTGTTTTAAAATTCTTTATAAGAGATTATCAGGTCTTCAAGGAACAAAAAGAATGGTTACATTTATGGTTCTTTAGTTTTTGCTCCAGCCGACAATTCCATTAAAAACTGCATAAAAAAGAATGACCAGCCTTCAAAATAAGATGAAAGAAAGCTAACTTTGGAATTTCATCTTGTCTTTGTCTTAAATTATGTAACAAAAACACTCAAAATGAACAGCTGACTTACCTTGAAGAGTTGTTCAGCAGTTCTGAACCTCTTTTCCAGATAAACTTGGGTTTAGGAGCAGCGCGGGGTTTGCACTCTATCACCACACGTCCATTTGCAGCCCCTAGCAAAATCTTTTTCACTGGATTGTAAATGAATGTCGGTGCACATGCTGTAAAGTGACGGTTCAAAACAATTAGACCAATTACACATCTCTGCCGCTCGGAATGACAGTAAAGAAGCGTACGACCCACAAACTCACATACGACCCGTAGCTCTGCGTTGGCGTAGATGGCCCCCCATTCGTTTTCAGCAATACACTGATACATGCCAGAATCTTCAAATGTTAGACTGGAAAATTTAAGCTCCCCTTTGCCATACTTATGATCAGCACAAACAAAGCACAACACACAAGCTTTAGTATTTCATCTCTGTTGTGTGCTTATTATAAACAATCTGAACAACTTGATTGAAAATAAAAAGGTTATTAACTGAGTAGCCATCTTTCAGCCAGCGTATCCATGGTAACGGCTTCCCCACAGCGACACATCTCATAGTGAGCTCACTGCCAACATCCCTCTCTGTGTCATTGATGTGCTCCGCCCATTCTGGTGGACCTAGAGATCACATTGAAATCTAAATATCTAAACTGAATTGATCATAACGTTACACATTTTTGAATCCACAAATTTACATCCCTCTGAAATTGGATTACCTTCTACATAGAGCCACTGGCGATACCAATCCATCCCCTTGATGTTGAGGGTCTCGCACTCGTAGCTGCCCTCGTCTTCATACTGCACATTTATCAAGTGCAGCAACGCTCCATTCATGCTGACCTCGTAGTTGGGTGGAAGATCAGCGTCTAATTTCCTCCAGCGGATGTGTGGGAGTGGACTAAAAGGTAAACACTGTGTTTATAGGATCAGGTTAAAGAGCAAACCTGAAAAAATCTATTGCTTTTAGTGGATCAACGATCAAGGGAAATTCTCTCACTCAGTTTTCATTTACTTTGAGTGAACTTTCATCAGTTAATTATGTTATACATTAAGTGTAAATATTGCATACCATAGTCGACTGTATATACTGTATATATCAAAGTACCATGGTTTTAACATCTGATATCATGATTGTTTTTACGAAGAGAACAACCGCTTTTGTGACTCACTTTCCAAGGGCAAAGCACTCCAAAGTGATGTTCTGATGCACCAAAGCATATGTCTTGGGAAATTTAACACGGATATCTGCAGGATATCTCTTCACCTCCTCTGTGTTAAATCAGAGAGGAAAAGGTTCGGTAGGTTGTTTTTACTCTTTAAAACACAAAATGGTCTCAGTACAACACTTACAAGTATAATTCTAGAAACTATTTCAGCTTGCCAAGTTCTGTGACATTGCAGGATCTAGAGTGACACTGTTTCTTTTATCAACACAACGTGAATAGACTCACTCTCGATTTGTGGAATCATAGGTATGGGCATGCTGAAAACACTCTTGCCGATGGTCGGGCTTGACACAAAGCAAGAATAATTCCCAACGTCAGATGCCTCCACTTTAGCGATGTACAGATTGCCAGTGGTCTGGGACACAAAGCGCCTCTGATCAGGGATGATGAAGTTGGGAAAGTCGTTGTAGATCCAGCGGAACAGCACCTCACCTAAGAGAAAAAATGCAGATATTAGCTACTGGATTGTGACAACGTCCCCTTCTCGCACAAATAGAAAGTCCCCAATTGTCACATTATTTCTATATTCATAAATGAATCAATTTGTTTATAAATATATACATATAAAAATGTTTAGTGGTAGTGAAGAAACTGCTTATAGTTTTCTTTTGCCTTTTCATTTTTTATCTCTAGCATTTTGGTATAAATTATAAATGTTAAGTCACTACTAATAATCGCTTTTGCTTTGGTATTATTTTTTTTAAAACCCGTTGCCTACTTATCTACTGTAGGTGAGCAGATCTTACTTGGATAGCGAGAGGGTGGAGAACACAGTAGCACCGCCCCCTGACCCTCCTTAACATTCACTGGCTCCCTCTCGTCTGTAGGGAACTGATTCAGATCTGCAGACAGAAAGAAATAGGTTTTGAGTATGTTAAACCCTCCCAATATCAGATTATTAAAAACAGAATCTGTCACATACATCCAAACTTGACGATGGCCTCCTTGCTGATGACCGTTCCGTACACATTATTGGCCACGCAAACGTATTTCCCAGCATGCTTTCCTTTGTCTGGGTTGGTGATCACGAGGTTTCCGCCCACCAGGCTAAAGTGCTCATCGGGCTGTTCCATCAGTTTTATTTCCCAGTTGTTTAACCACCATCTGTGACCAACAATGAATCAATGAGTTGTGCCAACGACTGATATACACAGTATGTGTGTATGTAGACAGATAGATATAGACGGAGGTTAGGTCATGAGAGTAGAAAGATAAGGGATTACTTTATAATGGCCGGTGGGTTGGCTCGCACCCTGCAGTTCATGGATATTTTGTTTTCTGGGGAATCCTCTGCATATACCGTGTCCAGTGGTTCCTCCTCAAATATAGGACCAAAGCCTGTAGCCTCCTCTGAAGAACATGACAAAGAGAAACTCTTAACAAAAACTAATATTTGACGAAAACCTTCTAAACTAAGAAAGCTTAAAAAGAGCAATTTAAGTTTCATGCGTAAAGTTTGCGGTGAATGATACTGAACTGGAAAGACTTACTGTCAAAGATTCTGGGTTCAAAGATCCTAGGCTTAATCGCAGCTGAAATGAAAACAGGTCTTTAAACATTTTATTACATTTTTCAACTTACATTTTCACCCTTTTCACTTAGTTTTATATTAATTGATTATTGATACTCCATTAAAGACATTAAATAATTATTTGTTGTTATTACATACAGTGTAAAAAAATGAATTTTACAGATTTTGTCTGTTATTTTTTTCTACAGATTTTCCACAAACTTCACTGTTTTTTTAACAGATTTTTTATGTATTTTTGAAATACGGTAAAAAGAGTCATACAATTACAGGACAATTTTACAGTGAAAACTGTTATTTTATAGTATATTTCTGGCGCCCCAGCTGCAAGAAATTTGACAGGTTTTTACACGATTCAATTTTTTATTTTAAAATATGGTCAAAAACTGTAAAACTCCACACCAAATTTACAAGAAAAAGGAGAAGACTATTTATTATATATCCATATTTTACAAGTTAAAACTATTATTTTAGGATATCTATTTCTGTGATCACATCTACTTATGCTATCTATCTGATGACATAATCTAACATGAATAAAACTATTTGTTTCAAACGGATAACATTTCTTGATTCCCTCACCAACGGATAAGAAGAGGTTGGCGAGGACGGACAGAAGCATGGCTGGGGTCACCATCTTGATGATCACCATATTGATGTTGAGCTGTGAAAGAGGAGACATAGAGATTATAAGTAGTGAGATACATACTCTCTACCTTGTGTTGGCTGACTGATGCCAACATTAAGCTTGTATCACAACCTGAATCAGCAATCCACACAAACATCGCAGCAAAACACACACCCCCCACACACTGCGGTATAAAGAAATGCACAGAGAATACAAAGGTGAAGCTAAATCTGAGTCTGGGTATTCTAACATGCACTCATGCATGAGAATGCAGTTTTTCGAGTTCGGCTGACAGCCTCCTTTTCTTTGCTGACACATGCAGCTGGTCTCATCTGCTACTCTTGAACTGGTGAGCAGGGAAATTTGGTGTCACACACCAGCATCTATCCTGTCCGGCAACATATTTGTATGTCTAGTATCTAACCCATCAGTATCTTTGTACAGCGTGACTACCGTGAACCAGGCTAGCACAAGTGGTCAGCTTCTATCCATGTTATTTTCACCAATCTGATCTAATCTTATTGCATCCTCTGATCTGCTCCTGTATACTTGGATTTAGGTCACAGCTCATTGTAAGCTCATACAAGAGGAGGGGCGATTCAATTCTGGCCATTAACTCTAAATACCACGTTTCATTTTATCATAGTCTTTTAAATAATATTCTGCAGGAATATGGATCAAAAATTTATGATTTTTTTCTTTACACACTGTATTTACAAAATTATCAGTCTGATGAGTCAAAAGGCAATGCCAAAAAGATGCCATCACTTAACTATTGTTTTGTTGACGTTTAAGGAATTACAGAAACAGACAGGAATACACAGCAACCGTTCTTGTAGAAGTAGTAGATTCATTAAATTGGAATTCAATAAAATGTTCAATCATTTTTTACGCTCAAACATTGGCAAAATGATGACAAATTTACTTGAACTACGTCACATATGCCAGTTGTCCCTTAGCGCCGCCTGCCGATGTCATACTTTCACTACAATCTAAACATTGTTACCAAGGAAGAACTTATCCGTCCCGTTTAAACTTTACACAAGTAAACATTAGGCCTGCGTCTTAAATAAACATATCTAAGCTTATTTCACGACACCCTGCAATCTCTTACGTATCTAAAAATACCAGGGTTTAATATTAAAGGATAAACTGACCGGACAGCGGTACAGACACCAACCCTTGTCTGCATTGCGGTATAGCAAAACTGTTTTCATCCGCCCTTTCGTTTACAGAATAAACTCTAGAGACCTCATTTTCACATCAAGATCATGCAATTCGTTACCCAGCGTCATGTCAGCTGCACACTTACCGAAGGGATGAGTTAAAACGACAAAGGATCCTCCCTAAACCCCGCACACCTGGATCAGCATCGGGACACGGAGACAGACGGCAGGGTACCAGTCTGCTATTGGATGAGAGTGATGCTGCGCATGCCAGCACAGAACTGGACAGGGTGATGCTAGTTTGTGCCCAGAAGATGATGCGGTGGAGCTTATTTAGTCAAGGTATCGAATACAAGCAATCGAATACTTTCCAAATTGGAGGTCGACAAAAATGTGACACACATTAAGGGCACGAAAAAGGCTGAGCCGCACACATCTGTTTAAATCCAGTGGATTATATAGCTACACTGCTAGGGGGAGGGAGAGATCTCGATTATTTTTTACGAAAAAAAATGTATCTACTTATAAACAGGGCATGTTTTTGACATTTAATAAAGTTTTTTATTGGATATAAAACAATCCTGAGAATCTAAGAGGTAAATTATGGACAAACAAGCGCACAGCCCTGTGAATAAAAGCACCACTGAGAGTGAAAAAATAAACATTCACAATCTTTTAGTCATTACATTATATTTATGAAGATGAACGTATAAGAATCATGCTGCTGAATCAAATAAAAACCAGACAGTTGGTGGTGAAATCCAGAAACCAACATTTATTTTAATTCTTTTATATACAAAATATTTTTGTGATTATATTATAGAGTAAACCATTTCACAGCCTTTCATGCTTTATTTTCACTTAGCTTTAACATTAACCAGAATATTATTTCACACACTACCTTTCATTCAGCGTATGCCCCCTATGACATTTAACACATCAAAAGATTCATCGTACCGTGCCGTCCATCTTTGGGGATGTGTCCATTTCTTTTTCCTACAAAAAAAGGTTCATAAACCTAAAATGCGCAAAATGCAGTTACACCTGGCCATATAGAAAACAAAACAACAGAGCCAGTAAAAGAATAACAGCTGAAGTGAAATCAGGTGGTACACTGTGTGGTTCCCTGCAGCGTTCCTTTACCTCGGTAATCACAGATATTTTCCGTTTTCACTGATCCAAGACCGGTTTTCCAGTATTTCTTATAATAGTGAGGAATGGGATTTTGGACGAGGGATTGTTGTCACTTTGCAAGTGCTTTATTCTGAAGCGGCTCCGTGGATAGGACAGTTTTGTGCCGTGTGATAGCAGCTCTCCAAAAGGTGCTCCACACAGCTCATACCCATGTTTCTAAAATAATCTGGATATTTACAAAGCAACAAAATGCCTATACATTAAAAAGCAGACGATTGCAAAAAAAAACTTGATGCAAGTTGTGACAAGCCAAATCGTGAAAATCTGGGCTTTGCCAAAAAGGATCGCCCCATAAAGTATAAACAGAGGACACGTATATTCAGACACACAAACATCATTCACTCATGCACACACATACTCCCCATACACACACATATATTCATGCCTGCATAAATGCATACATAGACATACTGTATACCTGCACACAAACACTCAGCCATATTTGACAACAGCACCACTGCGGACTGTGTGTTTTGTGAAGCCCGTGATTCCACTCAACAGCTCTTAATTCTTCATAACATGCAATAACATGATTTTAAAAAATGGTTACATGTGAGAAGGTGTGCATTGGTGTCGCATTCGAACACACTATGAGGTTTCCCAAGTGCCATCAGTTTGTCACACCAGACCATTCGATCAACAGTTCACCCTTTACAGTAAAGTGGCAGTAGTTTTAGCTGTCTGTAAGGGTTATGAGATGCCCAAAACTGAAGTGATCAGGATTTCTGTGGCCTGTGACATCTGGGTTTCAATACGCATGTAGATGACATCACCTTGTCTTGTGTTCTGCAGTCGACCCACTCCGAATAAAAGTGAATTTGTGATCACAGAATCTTTTCTACCAAGGCACTAAGGAACCGTGCTGAGGGCCTTTTCTTGCATCCCACTGTGAGACCATACTGAGGGCGGTGCGAGATGTTCGTGGGTGACAGGTGTCCAGGGGGCGGCTACATGGCTGACTGGGGGCTTTCCTTCACAATGCAGTTTAGATAAACAGTCCCGAATAGACTAAAGCCTGCTTCTTAACTTTGACAGGGAAAAACGTTTCGTTGTAAATAAATAAAACACTTGAAAAACAAACATGGGGCACAACTTAAAAAAGAACAGCAAAGAGGACACGACCATGTCTTTGTGTGTGAAGGACAGTTCATTTCCAAAGAGTTTTTCTGTGTCTCATACATTCTACCTCCTTTCTCTGATACCCAGTTTTTCAGTTCTACGGTTTTTGTATATTCAGTTTTTGTCTGCCGAGAAAGACGCATAAAAACAGCTTGCACAAGTAGTCACATACCGTCCACAAAGACATTGGTGCCTTAAATGTGCATAATACAGATTTGAACACTGAAAACAGAAGGCAACAGGCATTAGATGTGAAGCAGGTGAGCGTAGTCAGACGAGGTTCACAGTCTTCACAAGGCTGAGGGTGTTAGAGAAAATGAGTCCATGCAAGTCCCGGGGACGAGATGGTGTGATACAATGGCATCTGCCAGTAAATGGGGCCATGTTTAGAAAATATTTTCGTATATATCAATTTATATATTCATAGACACATATTCTGCTATAGAGTAGTTCCAAAGAGTATTTGGACACTTAATATGCGCTTTAAAATGTAGGAATGTCCTTGCATTATATAACAAAATATCTAAAGGTAGTGTTTAGGTTAATACTAACTTTTAAATAAACCTAAAGCTGCAAATTCATAACTTTTGCCTCTATATCGCCGTCTCTGTTTGAAACATATATTTCCAAGTTACCTTGTGCACTTATCTTTATGTGCATTGAAGTCAAAAGACGTCAAGCTGACATTTCCTCCGAAATCATACCCAAGACCTCAAGTTACTTTATAAATCAATATAGAGGTCTTAACAGGGCTATTATTTTCACACCCAAAATAAAAGTTTGTGTTTATATAATACATGTCTGTGTACTGTGCATATTAATTTTGTATTTATAGAAACATACGCGCACATGCATATATTCAAGAAAATTTTTAAGCAAATAATATTTATATAGAATTGTAATTATTGGTAAATATAAATAAACACATGTAAATATTTCCTAAATGCGTATATTAATATGTATGTATGTGTTTATAAATAAAAAAAGAATATGCACAGTACACAGACATATATTATGTAAACACAATCTTTTATCCTGGATGTGATTAATCAAGATTCATTGTTTGACAGCCTATTCTACACACTGTGTTTCATGTACTTGCTCAACAACATTTTGTTTATTTTTAACCAAAAATGTTATGAAAACTAATTGAAAACTTCTTCATTTGGAACAATATTGTTATTTATATTTAGAATTATTTTATGATTTCAAACAAATTATTGTGAAATATTTTCATAACACTGCTACCTTCATATTTTGTTTTTTAAAGCAAAAATATTTATACATCATTATGCGTGGCTTAAGTATCCAAATACTTCTTGGCGCATACGTATACTCGCTAAAATAAACAAGCATAATCATCTAAATGTCCTGTGACCTTCACATGTGACCGATCAAGGTGAAAGCTGGAACTGGCCCTGTGGTACAGAAGTCCTCTTGCATATAAAACATTGACTGCATTCATCTACTACACCCCTCCCTGCTATCTTTGTCTACTCACTTTCTGACGTGACTGGCGTTATTTGTTTATGTTTATTGATTTTGCTGCGTGATGTCAGGGGGTCACAGTGCAATAGAGACAGCTTGTCCTCCATATGATGGTGTGACGAGGGCGTGGTGTTGAACGGGTCAAAGGTCAAGGGTCGGTTCAGGCAGTTACACAAAGGAGTTCATGGCGTTGACGGGCGAGGGAGCCTCAGAGCTCTCGTTGCCCTCCGCCGTGTCTTTCTCCTTCTTCCCGCTGTACTGGCCGATGAAGGAGCCGTCCTCGTTGAACTGGCCGTCGCCTCCCTCGCCGTAATCCACCAGGCTGTCGTCGCTATCGTCCTTCTTCACCGTGCCGTTGGAAGGGGTCCGGCTGCCCTTCAGGGGCTTGTGGTCCTCCGTGTCACTGATGCAAAGAGCAGACACAAGGGGGAGGGAAGGATATTACAAAACAAGATACCAAGTGTACGATTGTGTCGTCCATTTTCAAGAACATGCTGTTTAGTGCAGGTCTGTGTTTTCCAAACAGTCTTTATGTATGTCAATAGATGGTTGTAACTGGCCACAGCGTGCATTTGGAAGGGAAGGTTTGGATACATAATGCATAGAGCACTTTTATCGAAAATCAGAAAATAAGTATGGATTTCTCAAACGCATTAAAACAATAATAAATTATGTACGAATCACAAGAAGCAATCCAAAATACAATAAGCTATGCAAAATGAAATGATCGTTTTCAGGATGGATTTGGGTTTGCCCGTGTGAGCTCTATCATGACTTGTTCAATGATCCAGCTAGGATGTGAGTAAAAGGGGATTTTACGCATGCAGGATTTGCAAAGCCCCTCTTACCTGTCTAAAGACCTGAACTCCCCCCAAAATTAAAGCACACAAGGAGGAACAAATGAGACAAACCGACACGTTTGACAATGATATCACTTTACAGTAAAGACAACGATGACATCATACACAACAAATAAAGGACTTCATGAAGTGGACAAATGGAGTTTGAACACAACACATAAAAATGAACAGGTTTGGAGATGAATGCGGTCAATTGCAATTCTGATTTGGCACATTCCAAAGCTGAAATTCAATCAAAAAGTGACACTTTAACGTTAAAAATGAAATTGAATGTTCCTCTGATTTTTCAGCTTTTGCAGATTTCAGCGATGATGATCATTTTGTGCTCTTAATAAACTCAATAGAAATGGAAATTTAAATGAACTCTAATCCATTTTACTGCAGTAAAAAGTTACAATGACCAGACGGATCACATAAAAACAAATACAAAACAATAAATACAAGAAATAATGATGATAATAAATATTACTGATGACAACAAATATGAATCATGACTGACGAAATGAAAAAGTCAAATGGTGATGTTAATAGACGGTTTCATCTCAACAATAGAAACAAACGTTAGTGCGCATTTGCTCTTTTGTGACCCCAACTGAACTTCCGGTACACATTCACAAACAATAGAGCGCCTGTTTATTTAATAAAATTCAACCAACCGTTTAGTATTATAAAGTAAAATAATAATACAAATGAATCTTAACATAAATTAAATTCAATATTAATAGTTGTATTATTAGACACTAGCCAAACACAAACCAGAAGCTAATTGGGGGTCAGGCACGCGCTCGTCCGATGAAACGGTCAATAGAAATCAGGAAGGTAGTTGATTTGACACTTAAAATGTGAACATGGTTTCAATGTAAAAAGGACTTCAAAAAATATTCTATACAGTCATAGCCTATAATACACAGCTTTGGTAAATTTGGGTTTGTTCTTTTTTACAATATGAGATTTGTCCCTGCTTTCCTCAAGCTGTTTCTGCAGCAGCTTTCATTTCATCTCAGAGGGATGAAAAAACTACGGTCTGAGTCCCTGAGCAGGAGAAGAAGTTTGTGTTCATTGAGTCGTGAAACCAAAACGAAGAAACAATCAATTTAACGTTTAATCCTTTAAATAAATCTCACCTGTATTCACCAAATGTCCCATCGTCCTCTTTCATGGGTTGGACCTCCGGGTCTTGGTGGGCATCTTCTTTCTCTTTTACTACGTAAACGACAAATCATGTTTTGTTATTTTCAAGTTTTTAAAATATGATCGTCACATACTCAATATGGAGCCACATTGTAGGCAAAAGCCAGACACACATTCACCGCTCTTGAAGTACAAAGATATAAAAAATATTTTATATATTTACATGAAGGTAAATACAAACACTAACCTGGGTATTTGCCACCTTTGTTTCTCTTAATGAAGCAAACGATGAGTAACACCAGGATCAGTAACGCAATGGCACACATGAGTCCGATGAACCAGCCCTGCGTCGCTATATCAACCTGTTTGCTGCTCATAGCTGTACAAACACAAGAAAAAAAGGTAAGGTGAATACAAAACAGGCCGATTTCCTTTCATTCTGAATTATATCATGCAGACACTACAGACATCCAAGAAATGAATGAGAACCGACTGAAACCAAATTAAAATTTCACTCGTAATGCGAAAACAACATCAGCCGAACATCACAAAAATATCCTTTATGATCCTAAAGGGGAAAAGATCAACAATTCAAAATACTTATGAACGATATGAAAGGGAAAATGAAGAAAAGAATAAAAAAAGTAAGATCTGGCATGCATCTACATTTTCATGAACCTGATTAGACGACAAGCATGCTTAATCCATTGCAAATTAAAACTACAGGTGGTATCTGAAGGCCAGGAGGCGGGGCTTGAGGGATGATTGACAGGTGAGCTGGACTCCAGCGTTCTACAGGCATGCTCTCCTCACCTGGAACTGTAATCAACATCTCTTCTGTACTGTGGACCGTTGAGTCCGAGTGGTCTTTGGCTACCACACGAACCCTATAGGAAATCCCGGGCTTTAGACCTTTAATCTGATATGTCCGAGTGCCATTAACAAACTCTGTTTTCCAAGGTTCTTTACCTGGAGAAAGGTGCCAGCGGAGAGATTATGAAAAACCAATGGATTTCAATTTCAATTTGTTTGTCAGATCAGTAGATTAATATTATTCATTTATTTTCAATATTTATTTACAACCGATTGGGCAATATTTTAGTCCAGACATCAGATGATAAATTGTAGAAGCCCATGCAGTCTCGTGATCAGAAATATTACTAGGGCACAGCTGTATCAGATTGAAATTTTGATAAGGAAATTCTTACTGTTATCAACAACATATTCCACAAAAACATTCCTATCCGGACCCAAGTATTCCCAGTTTATCACGGCATGGTCCTCCTCCACCGAGGAGTTCACGAACCCAAACATCCGACCTGAAGGGGGCGCTGATCACACAGAGAAAACAACACAAGTGCCATAAGAATTTCGAGGCAAGTTCAAAGAAAAATCCTGATTAAATTTTTTTTTTCAAAATAAAAATAAATAAACTCAATTTTCATTATTCAAAATTATGTATTTGGGACACTGAAAAGTATTCTGACTTTCGGATCTCCTTGAATAGCTATTATTAAATTAGCCTACCTAACATTAGTTTTTTGTTTGACAACCCCCACTCATATTTAAAGGTCCAATATGGAATATTTTGGAGGATCTATTAACAGAAATGCAATACACTATACATAACTATGTCTTCAGAGGTGTATAAAGACCTTGCATAATGAAGCGTTATGTTTTTATTATCTTAGAATGAGCTATTTTATCTACATACATAGCGGGTCCTCTTACCCGTGTTGTTTCTGCAGTAGCCCTAAACAGATAAACTGCTATTCGCAAATACGTTATCTTCATCGGCAAAGAAAAACGAAAATGACATCTTAGCACTGTATCATCCTCCGTAGTGCTTTAAAGGAGAGGTGGAGGGTTGGAGTGAGCCGCTGGTTGCAAAACACAACCTCACTAGATGTCGCTAAATGTCATACACTAGACCTTTAATAAAGCATGAGCGAAATTCATGAAGGATTTTAGTTTTTTTAACGTATAATGTCCCCTGCTGAACACAGTGTCACACAAGCATAATAACTTAGCAAACAGAGAAAGATGCCAGGACGGAAGTGTTTGTACCCTTGTGAAACGGGGGCTGCAAAGATTTAGTGACAGGGGGTGTTGGTGGTGGTGGAGGGGGGGTTGAGCCTGAAAGAATACACAGAATAGTAAAGCACACAACATGAAACGACACAAAACATTAGAGAGAAAGAGACAACACAGCAGTAAAAGGCAGTTCAGAGAGTTGACATGCAGGAACATGCAGGTCACTGGTGCAATGAGTTCTAGTTACTGCAGACAGGATCAAAGCAGCTTTGTCTTCCATTAAATTTGGGCATCTACACTGAAAAACATCTACTGTCCTCACCTATGCTATTTGAACAACAGATGTCGTAGCTAAACTCTAGTGAAAGTGGGATGGGATTTGCATCTGCGGGTAACATGATTCTATTCGAGCAGGTCGGGTCAGGTGTAGAGCTTTTTGTTCAGAGGAGATTCATGCATGTGCATTAGACCTGGACGATATTTGTTGATACGTATGTAACTGCTTTGAAATAGCTTAAAAGTTTGATTATTACAATATAACTTTAATCAAACAACAAATGTAATGGAACAGAATCAAAAGGTTGAACACATAGAAACAATTGAATCAGGCATATGAATCGGATGTGTGAATATTCAATACATCGCCCAGTTGTAATATGCATTTGTTCATTTTTCAGTTCTACAGTCGTTTTCTAGTCTCATAGCTGATGCGCGACCATCATGCAATGCTCATCAGCCAGAAACTGTGTTACCTTTACCCGCCTCTACTGCGGGATGTCGAATTAATGCTTCGAGAGAGAGAGAGAGAGAGAGAGAGAGAGAAGGAGAGAGGGACAAAAGGAGACAAAGGATGACTGGATGTAAGTAGAGGTCACCTGACAACCCTTCATATAAATATAGAATTCCAATCGTGTACGTCACGAAATATGATGCTGCTGGAGGAAGATACATTTCAATTCACCAAAACGAATCCATATCATTTCCATCAAAGGCATTTAACAGTTCGCAAAACAGATTTAGTTCCACCGACAAACGTAGACATGAAAGGTTCAACAAAAAACCAAAAGGAAGGCAGTTTCCTGGACTGAAGCGAATATCACTTGAATAAGTGGCAAAAAAAATCTTAAATACAAGAAAAAATATGACGAAAGTAAAGAAGGAAAATGTTTAGAAATAAAAATTTGTTTAAAGGTGCAGTTTGTAAAAGCCGCTGCTCGAGGGCGCACATTAAAAACAGGTAAGGTCTTGGGGCATCATACCCTGGAACTGTTAGTTTATCCTCACCTTCATCCATGACAGTGACAGCCTCTTCAACAACGGTGGGTCCCAGGCCAATGACGGTCATGGCGTTCAGATAAAACTTGTAGCGTGTACTGTATTTTAGGTTGTCGAGGGTGACACTGGTCTCATTTGGTGGGAGATTCAGCTCTTTCAGTGGCTCAAGTTCATTTGTTGCATTGACTGCAAAGAAACAGAAGAAAAGTCCAAATTAATGTTATATTTTACGTACATCAACTTTAAGACAAATATACAACAGGTTAATTATCTTCTTGAGACTTACTAGGTTGATATTTAAGCAGGTATCCTGTAAGATGACCGTTGTCCTCCAGAGGTGATGCCCACTCCACAATCAATGAGTCCAGGTCCATATTTTTGATTTTGAATTCGGTAGGAGGCCCGGGAACTTTTTCCAGAAATGAAAACACAATCATAATGAAATATCATAAAATTATAGGCTTTGATTTTGATAAGTGTTTGAGAAATGATTCAGTTTGTGAGTACAAAATATAGACTATACCTCCCTGTGGAGTTTTGAACTGCTGATCGGGGCTGCTGGGTCCGTCTCCTTTACCATTGAAGACTCTGATGTTGAGCATGTACTGGCTGTAGGGATGGAGGTCGGTTAGATGACCCACTGTCTCATTTTCACGGAAGATCATCAACTGTGGCTTTTCAGGATTAGGGTCTTGCTTGAGGAGACTTCTCAGTCTCCAGTAGCTCACCTAGAGAATCAAGAATTCTTTTTAATGTTGCTTTGGAGGAATGCACCTGCCACATGCATAAATGCACTCTACCAATAATTTGTGAAAAAATCAAGATACAATATAACAAATATTACGCTGCATAGTGTTTTTTGTTCTAGCCACCAATGTACCTTGTGTCCCTTTAGTCGGCCTCGGACTGTTGAAAGAGGAATAGCGTCCCAACGGATTTCAGCCACTGAGCCGTTCTGTACCAACACTTGGATGTTCTCAGGGGCAACAGTAGGCACTGAGATGTCAAAGACAGACATTAGGTTTCTCACAATATTATCAGCTTATATATATATGCACAGTATATAAACTATATACAGGCTATTAATGTGTGTTTGTGTGTGTCATACAGTGTATATTATATATAAATTACAAGTATTTGTACTCACAGTCCTCTCCCGAGTATCCCAGCACCACCACTGGTCTTGGGCCCAGTCCATAGTCATTGATTGCCTGTACTGTGACCTCATAGAGTTCGAAAGTGGGCGTTCCTGTCACTACACATTGTGAGGTATTGGCTAGAGTGAGTGACGTCCAGCTCTGCTCCACGTCTTTCTGTCTCCAGCTCACTTTGTACTGAAGACCCGGACCGTTCAAATCTAATCCTGTCAGTTCCTGTCACCAGACATAAAAAAATTCAGTAATGCATGTACAGCAACATGTCTGTCAGCTAATACACATGGTAAATCAAACGATTATTATTGAGTAAATTCAATTCCGTTTGACTTGATATGATATAGACCTAGTGTCAAAGTCAAAATACTTTCAAAATACTCACCTGTGGATGCAGTATAATAATGTGATCTCTAATATAGAATAATTGAAACACGCCCAAACATAATAAGACTCCAAAAATGAAAATCAAACAAAAAGGATTTACCTTCCAAGTTATGGTCATACTGTCAGGTGATGTCCCAACAACTTCAACATCTGATGGATTCATGTCAGGCTCTGGGACAGTTTGAATAATCTGTATTAAACTTTATATCCATTCATTTTAAAAGCATATTTTTTCTTTTCTCCAGCTCCAACTCACTGGCAGGGTTGGTCAGGTACTGTCCAGATGGGGCGCTGGGTTCACTTAGACCCACGTCATTGAGTGCCAACACTCTGAATGAGTAATACACATACGGAGACAGGTTGAGATGAGCAGTGTTGGTTGTTCCGGGGATCTCAGCCATATTGACCCACTCTCCTGGTGCATGGAGCGAATCATCATACTGAATCAGGAACGCTAAGGTGAACCAAGAATAAGGAGTTTAGAACAGAAGAGACTGGTCGAAAGTGTGTTACATACAGTAAATGCATCAACTCACATTTAACAGGGCTGTTGTGTTCATTTCCAGGGGTCCAGGTCAGCCGTACACTGCGCTCTTGTTGGTCCGTCAGCTCAAGGTCAGTGGGGGGATCAGGTTGCTCTGAAAACCAAATTGTGAATATGAGACACAAAACGTTTTCAAAACCAGCTGATGTGCACCTGACATATACTGTTAGACATGCAAAATGCAAAACAAAAACAGGTGGGATTAAGGCTTTGTTGACAAATAAAACATGTTGACACTGATATTTCATATATCATGTATCAGCAGATCTTCTTATATAGAGTTTGTCTTATATTAAACACTTCTTTGTACTTCTTTGAACGAAGCCAAAATGTCCCAGATATAAAACAACAACAAAAAACAGTGCTTATAAAATAAAATATGCCACAATCTGAAATGTGACTGTGTTAAAGGCAAGATTTTGGTCTTAAATGTATACAGTAGCTGCATCTGAAAGCTGAAGAAGATATTTGAAGAATGTTGTTAACTGGCACCCATTGACTTGAATTGGTTTTGTGTCCCTACATTAGAACTGAATGTGTTTTACGCTGCTACCAACATTCTTATATCTTCTTTTGTGTTCTGCAGATGAAAGACAGTCATAACGCTATGAAATGACAAGAGGGTGGGAAAATGACGACACAATTTCATTTTTGTGTGAACTTTCCCTTTAAATGACTAGAAACAAAATTGCCTTTAACATTTTTTAATGGTAAACATTTAAAAACACATTCATAACCAAATACAAAAGAACTGATGGGGCTAAAGGCAAACAAAAAAACACAAATGCATCAAATGGGTCGTGGACCTGCGACCGACAGGAAGTGAGTTTTACCCAGTACTACAGGCGGCGCAGTTGTGGCCTCTGGCAACAAGGAAAGCAGTATTGGGTGGAAGGTCAAAGTTAGTAACACAAAACTGCAAATCTACAAAAGCACCCGATTAATCTATACTCACATTAACAAACAAAAAACTAGGTACTGTAGCTCTATCATACAAAAAAGTGAGTGAATCTAACCAAAAGTATTATTGGTAAAGTGATGGAAAGACCTAGTTCCTACATCCTACATAACAAATGAACAGTGATAAAGTGGGCCGTACCAACTACAGTGAGCATGGCGCTGGCAGAATCGCGGTCCAGCGTGGTGTTTCTAATACAGATGTAAGTTCCTTCGTCGTCTTCTGTCACCTCACGAATAGTCAGACTATCAGTGCCCACCACAAATCTACACCCAGAAAACATAAACACCTCAAAAACAAGTAGCTGTAACCTTCGGTGAGAGGTTAAATATATATTTAAAATCTAGTGAATGACTTAAAGATATATTCGCCGGTCATACCGCGTGTCGTCCGGGAGCTCTTCGTTGTCTTTGAGCCATATCATTGAAGGGATGAGCGTGGGGTCGTGTTTTGCTTTACACTCGAACACGGCAGCGCTGTTCCTTTGGACCACTTTATATCCTGGCTGCTTTAGGATGCGTGTTGGTTCTGAGGGAAGGACACAAATTTTAATTTGAGTCTTGTCGCTCTTTTTGACAGTGAATTTCTCACCTTTCACTTCCAAATGCACATGATTCTCTTTGTTGCCAAGATTGTTGGAGGCCATGCAGGTGTACTTTCCTCCGTTTAGAGGCTGGGCCACGGTGATCTCCAAGGTTCCGTTTTTATGAATGATGTACGTGTCGCCATCTAGTATGCTTTGACCGTCTTTAAACCTGCGGATCACAGACACGTAACTATCTTTTAACAACACAGAAACCCTTTATAGTAAATATTGTGCTATCAGAGTTAATGCTTAAATATATTTGAATGACAAAAAAGGAAATGTCACCAAGTGATCTTTGGAAGTGGAGAGCCGAACGAAGCACAGTCCAGCAGCGCCCTACTGTTTGAGATGACTGCATGCACGTGGTTTTGAGGAGTTAGGACTCTCGGAGGTACGGCTGAAATGTAATACAATATATTATTTTAAAATAAACTCCAAGGAGTAACGTGTCAACCATTCAGAATCAAGAATTCCTGAAAAGCCATGTAACACAGATAAATTATCTTTTGGCTGTAAAAGAAATAGAATTCCATACAACGAACCCAGGACACTGGCGAATGCATTGGCCAGCAGGTATCCGTACTCATTGGAGGCATTACACTGGTAAACAGCGCTGGAGCCGACCTGCACATCACTAAGGATGATGACATCATCTTCGGTTTTCCGACTGGGATCCGCATGGGAGTCTTTAAAGGAATCGCATTATAAACATATACATTTATTTATCCATGTACCCACTTTTAAGTTCCATCTCAAAGAAGACAGATAATCCTAAAACGTACTCTCAATAGGCACGCCGTTGACAGACCAGGTGACCGTGGGTTTGGGATTGCCATCGGCCCGGCAGGTAAGCATTCCCGTTTCTTTGGGGGCTAGGATGAGGTTCTGGGGCGCGCTGATCCAAAAGGGTGCCGCTGTGAATTTAGAATGGAAAACGCAAAACGAATGTCATTTGTGCAGTTCTCATGAAATACAGAGTTGTTGAGTCATGTAAACAAACTGGAAAGTTTGAGATGGGGTCTTGTGACGGACCTTTGACCAGAACAGTGATGATGTGATGGTTGCTCCCCAGGCGGTTTTTGGCTAAACAGCGGTAATCTCCACCATCTGCTTCGGTCATCTCTGTTATCTTTAGGGTTTTCTGGAAACTGTGAAATGAAAACCGCCCGCTCGGCAGCTCTCTGTTCACTTTACTCCAGGAGATATCTGGTGTCGGACTGAAAAGATCAACACAAACTCAACGCATGCTTATCTTTATCTAACATTTTATCATTTATAATATTAAAAAATGCGAACAAAAAATACTGTTTAAATATTTAAATTGTCTTTTTTTCATACACAAGCTTACTATAGACGTTTATCCAAATACTGCAATCTGACCTCTATTAAAAGAAAGTCGGGCACTCTTTAACCCGGGACAGACCCGAATTCACCCTTCTAGCTACTCACAGGCCATCCGCGATGCATTCCAGCTCCAGTGTGTCTCCTTTCAAGACCACAGTGGTACTGTGTGTTCCTGGTGGTTGCATAAAAGTAGGTGCTCTCTCCCCAGATGGACTGTCTACAATAGAAATAGACCACAATTAGATAAACCGACGCCGACTTGTATGGAGCCAACTACATTATAATCCAGGACGTCCCTTGTTAATACTGGAGACAGAATGATTCCCTATTCCCTGGGCAATGTTGAAAATTGTGTTTGCTTTTGCACCTTGGTGCTGACAACCCTGATATCTATGATCAAGTGAACCTCTTACTGAATGCCAAGAAGTTTATCCTTCCATTACTTCTTTGTGGTGAACAAAGAGAATGGAAGGATCCAAACGAAAAATAAAACAGGAATGAAAGATATTTATTGTGAGATATTTTAACTTAAAATCAACTTTTAAATGGAATCTTTAGGTTCATTAAGTGTGAAGAGAAAGAAAGTTTAGTGAAATGAGTAGATGATGTCCATTAGACAATTAAATCACATTTTAATCTTAAATCTAATCATAGACCACTGGAAAAACTGTTTCAAATTCTCATGCGCTGTCTCCTGCCTTTATAGGAGGCAGAATCCTACTATCCATACTATAAATGCATACAAAACAAATAAAGACAACACTTTACATTAAGGTACCCTTTATGAAGCACTTATAAATGTGTTCATTAATGATTGAAGACTAATTTACAGATGCATTATAAAGCAGTTATTACTGCATGAATAAAAAGGGGAATTCTAACGAAATACCTGCCAAATAGTGAACAGGTAAAAGAAAAACAACATAACACCCTAAAGTGTCCAGTCTGACAGCTTATATTGGAAACGTCAAGATAATAAGGAATCTGCTTTCGAGTCAAATAAATGATGGATAAATACATTTATTAAGCATTTATAACATGCGAGTTAAACATGGCTAACTATTTGGCAGGTATTTCGTAAGAATCCCCCCTTTTATTCATGCAGTTATAACTGCTTCATAATGCATTTGTAAATGACTTATTTATCATTTATGAACATATTTACAAATACTTTATATAGGGAACCTTAATGTAAAGTGTTACCCAAATAAAATTGCTTATACACAAAAATCTATTTATACACAAAAGCCCGTTTCACAAAGCTCGAGTCTAGTCCAAGACTAAAATGCATGTTTGAGCTGTTCAGAATGAAAACAACTTGTACTGACATATCTTAAAATATCTCTGTGAAACCACCCCTAAATTATATAAAAGTCTCTCTCTCCCTTCTACCATTGTGGATTTAATTTTTCACTGGTCTTTTTGCAATGCATTATGGGATTTCTGTCTTCTCAGTGTTATGTTGCCTTATAGGTCCAGTCTATTAGATCTATTGACAGAAATGCAATATAATATACAGAACTATGTCTTCTTTTAATGAAGCGTTGTGTTTTATCACCTTAGAATGAGCTATTTATATCTACAGACACTGCAAAACAAAGAAGCAAAAAGTTGACGACATTGTAGTGTCATGATTCTGCCTGCTCTTGTCTTGATTTTCTGGTCTAGGGGCAGAATCATGACAGACCCACGTGTTTTATGTGGAGAGGAACATATTATGGTCAATCAGGACATAATATGCGTTCTCTCCTGTCTCGTCATTTGGCCCTGCCCCTCTCGTTTCTAGTATAGCTCTCCTCCTGTGTCGCATTACCCACACCTGCCCATCGTTATCCCCTTTGTTAGTCTCCCTATATAATACCCTCTTGTCTATTGTCTTGGGCTCGTTGGTTGTACAATATCCCTTGCTTGTACTCCTTACTGTGTCCTTGAAGCCTTGTCAAGTAAAGTATAGTCTAGTCTTAGTGTTTAATATTGAGTTCTTGTTGAGTGTTTAGTAACCAGTTATCATATTTGTTATTGTGTACTGTTTTGTTACTCCCTCGTGGGTTTTTGTTTTGTTCCTGTTTTATTATTTATTAAAGTCTTGTTAACCCCTTCATCTCCTGTTGCCTGCGCTTGGGTTAGTTCTCTGTGATTCCTGACAGAACCAACGAGCCACTACAGAACCCAGCGGCAGCATGGACACTGACCGGTCCAGCTTGGCCCGTCGCCTCTGCAGTCTTCGCCAGGAGAATGAGACTGTGGATGAGTATGTGGGGAGGTTCCTGGACATCGCGGAACAAGGTGCGTTCGGAGAGAGGGAGCTGGCGGTGCTTTTCAACGCCGGTCTCAGAGAGCCACTCTCTCGCTCCGAGATGAGGGCGATGAGGCCGTTGGATTTCGACGCCGTGTGGGTAACTGCCGCAGAGCGTTCGGAGTCCGCGACCTCATCGTACCCATTTTACTCATCTCCGCTGGTAGCGATACCCGAGAGTGGTCCTCTGCAGATGGGTGTTGTGGGCATTGCCACGCACCACTCTCCAGCCTCTGCAGCCTCTCCACAACCGCCCAGTCTCACTGGCAAGCGGGGGAGACGGGAATCCTGGGGGTCCTCGTCCGAGGCCTCCAATCCCGAGCCGCCCATCCTATTCACTTCGTTCCTGCATCCGACCACCAGGCGGGTGGCTCGGCAGAAGAAGAAGAGGCAACGGAGGGCGGCTCGGAGCCCGGTGGTCCCAAGTCCGGTGGTCCCAAGTCCGGTGGTCCCAAGTCCAGTGGTCCCAAGTCCGGTGGTCCCAAGTCCGGTGGTCCCGTGTCCGGTGGTCCCACCTGCACCCAGTCCAGAGTCAAGTCCTGCCCTGCCGGCCTTCCAGCCGGCCTCAAGTCCTGTTCTTCAGCCGGCCCCTCCCAGAACCTCTGGGCCTTCGCGCTCTCGAGCGCCGCCCCCCAGGGTGTACCCTGGTACTCCGCGCTTCCGAGCGCCAGGGACAAAGACTGTTCCCCTTTGTGCCAATCCCTTCGGATTTACCCCCCTGGACTCTAGTGTTCCCCCCATGAACTCATGTGTTCCCCTACCCCCCCTCCCCTGTTTGTTATTTTTATTATGTCACACCAAACCAATGATTATTCTTTCCTGTCTGCCCTTGTTATTTTTTACCATGTTTTGTTGGATGTTGTCCGTTTCCCAGTCAGTCTTGTCTCGTTAGTCTGCTCCTTTGGTGAACGCCAGGGGGCGTTCATTAAAGGGGGGGGTCCTGTCATGATTCTGCCTGCTCTTGTCTTGATTTTCTGGTCTAGGGGCAGAATCATGACAGACCCACGTGTTTTATGTGGAGAGGAACATATTATGGTCAATCAGGACATAATATGCGTTCTCTCCTGTCTCGTCATTTGGCCCTGCCCCTCTCGTTTCTAGTATAGCTCTCCTCCTGTGTCGCATTACCCACACCTGCCCATCGTTATCCCCTTTGTTAGTCTCCCTATATAATACCCTCTTGTCTATTGTCTTGGGCTCGTTGGTTGTACAATATCCCTTGCTTGTACTCCTTACTGTGTCCTTGAAGCCTTGTCAAGTAAAGTATAGTCTAGTCTTAGTGTTTAATATTGAGTTCTTGTTGAGTGTTTAGTAATCAGTTATCATATTTGTTATTGTGTACTGTTTTGTTACTCCCTCGTGGGTTTTTGTTTTGTTCCTGTTTTATTATTTATTAAAGTCTTGTTAACCCCTTCATCTCCTGTTGCCTGCGCTTGGGTTCGTTCTCTGTGATTCCTGACATGTAGTCCTGTGTCAGCTGCCGTAACGCTTCGAAAAGACCTCACCGCTAGATGTGGTTAAATTTCATTCACTGGACCTTTTAAGCAGCACAATTACTTAACCAACCATTTGGTAAGGAGTCTATGATGCCCTAATGTGCTGCCTTTGTAGGCAGCTCACAAGAATTTGGAACAGAGCATGCATGTTTAAAATAAAAACATTATTATTTAGTCAAATAAATCAGTCTGTTGAAGATGCAGTGAAATGAATATTACTATTCAGTGGAAACAGTCAAATGTGAGATCTTAACATTGATGAGTTGTTTAAGGTCAGGATTGCGTTTCTACAGTAGAGGGTTATATTCTTGGTTAAGTAAGTGATGATATATAGGTTAAGGAGCTATTCCTGGTTAGGCATGGGTGATGGTTGAGATGGAGACTGGGTTCACTTGGTAAAGGTTTGCTAGCACTCACCACCCAACAAATCTGAGCCATTCAAAATAGCTGCCAACATAGTGTCATTCATAGCTTCAACTGAAATACAACAGAAAATAATGAGCATGCAATACTGGAAAAGTTGTGTGTCTGGGGAAAAAGAAACAAGGCATTTAAAATAAAACAACAACATAAAATGCAGGATTTCATAAGCGTAATTTTAGCGTACCATGAAATGGTGACTGTATGTGTATCAGCAAACAGGAAGCACTTACTGTCCAGCACGTTGACTGTGATTGGCTGTTTCTGTTGGATGGTCTGGGTGTGTGGGAAGCGTGCGTAGCAGATGTAGTCGTTTCTGGTGTCATCCATAAGCACGTTGGAAAAGTACAAGTCTCCATTTAAAGCCTGGGACACACGGCTGTTTTGAGGAAGCCTCTGGAAATCTAACAAAGAGGATAACTCTCTATCAATATTTTTAACTAAGCATGCGATAAGATAACCTACCACAAGAGAGCAGCTCGGTTTAGGCAGAAGGCCCTGTGAATTTACATATAGCCTATGGTCACCATGTAAAGCATTATGCAAACGTAACCAAATGACACATTACAGAGATGGTTTGCACAAGCAGCATGTGCTAGTTTTAGTATGCGTGTGTACGTGACATGTTCTTACTGTTATCCATCCAGAAGATGATTGGAGGAGGCAGACCAGCCGGTGGTCTGCATTGCAGTATTAGAGACATGCCCCTCTGCACTGTGATTGGCTCGTTTTTCTCTTTCGACCACAAGGGGGACCCTGTGGCACAGAATTGGGCCCTCTGACATGAGCATTAAACTCTTGAAATTACACATTTTATTTGTAATGATCAGACATATTGGTATCAGACATCAACTATAGTTTCCATGGTAGCTAATTATAAATTAAGCTTTGATAGGTCTTACTTGATTGCCGGATGACAATGTTATTGGACACGGCGGAGCCGTGCACGTTGTGGGCGTTACATTGGTAAACACCCTCATAGGCTTCTGCCTTTTCTCCGCTGATGTCGATCACTAACGTGCCTGAGTTGGGCTTCATGATCACTTTGGAATCTTTCTCCACATCGAAGTAAGTGCCGTTACGTGTCCATGAAAAGCTAGATTGAGAAGAACAAAATTACATTCATGCGTGGATGTGAGGAAGTTTCAACCAATATTGTTATTTAAAAATAAATGAATCTGTACTGATCAACTTGATTATTTAAAGGAACAGTCAAATTGTTTGTGTCATTGTGTTGTTGTGCTTATAAATCTCCATCCACTTTCATTGCATAGACAACAGAAGCTCAAATGTTTAAACTTAAGAACGCAATTCTTGTTCGAAACAAAACAAGAGTAAATATATAAAACACGAAAAGTTTCATATCGAGTAAAGATTTGCATAATGTAAGAAGAGTTTATCCGTCCACAGCTGCGGAATCTGCAGCACCGGAAACCATGGCGATTTAAAGTGACACCCACCTGGGATGAGGCTTTCCTTTCGCCTCACAGTGGATAATGATGTTCTCCCGAGGGTCGATGATGTAATCCTTGGGGGACTGATGAGTTATTGTGGGAGGCTGTGGTACTGGAGTACGGAGACAAATGCAAGTGAATACAAACATCTCTATTACCACACACACACACACACACACACCTTTGCACAAATCTGCACATTCTGCAAAGATGTGCCACCTTTGCAAAAAACAGAATCTGCAAGAAAATTGCTAAAAATACAACGTTCTTCATGTTATTCCGTCTACTGTACGTACAGTACAACAAAACCCAGGATGACAAACAACCAAAACGGCATGCAACATGCAACAAAGTCGACCAGAGCTATACACACGTTGCACTTTATATTTGAACTGAACACTGTAAGTTTATCTAATGATGTTTGATCCATAATAAAACTTGTTAATATACACATCACAAAAACAGAAACACTTGAACTGAACAAAAGAAAAAAGGTTATTTAATAGCTAATTCACAACAGGTTTCACAACAAAGTGCCCCAACTTACATCCCTCCAGAACTTTAGCTTTTTTGTCCGAATGATTCAGGAAGTACATGAGCAGAGAGTAAAAGAGAGAAGACGACAGAAGAGAAGATCAAACCAAGTCAAGTTCCCTCAGGTAAACTTCCAAAGGTGTGTTTTGATTGCTCATTAACCATCATGCAAATCCCCTAATGCACTTCTGATGATGCTGATTGTTTGTCTGTGATATTGGTCGTGCTGACCCTGATAAGGGTGGTGCATGCATTATAAGCTCCCAGTCATGTTCTTTATTTAACTATTTCTTTTTGGAGGACTCATACACCACTCACAGACATGATTAAATATATTTTGGCAACTCTGTGATGAGCAATATTTTCAAAATAAAAAATCTAATATATTTAACCATGCATCAGACTTTCTGTAATACTCACGGTCTAGAGGCACTTCTAATTGCAGTGGTCATGTGACCTAGCAGCAGCAGCATCATAACTCCTCCACAAATCGTGCACTTCCTGTTTCTGTCCATGGCGGGGTGTGTTACATGAAAATACGTCCCCTCCAGGTCAAAGCGTTGCGATTCACGCTCAGTGTGATCATTCAAAACACACAGTGGCATCCACGGCTAGCCAGTGAGACTAAAAAAGGAACAAAAGAGATAACAGTAATTTGTTATGCCATATCTTCGTGTGCCGGGTGCGATTCAAACGGCTTGCACGAGACCTGACCGTCTTAACATGCAGAGAAACATGTGAGGGCGTTCAGCTGGAAGAGACAGAGA